>NC_137665.1:21445574-21550574 GCF_963422515.1 Blennius ocellaris | reverse complement strand
ACACGTCTGCTCGCCGACACGCTCTCAACTGGCGCTCGCGGCGCCGCGGCGCAACCGGACGGAGCTAGCGGCGTGATGCCAACGCGTGCAGCCGGATGACGACCGCCACTTGGTGGCGCGGCGCTGACGCCTGGAGCTCTCTCTCTCCCCGCTTGCAGATCAAGATGGACTCTCAAATGACCAAACAGGCTCTGAACGAGATCGAGACCCGACACACCGAGATCATCAAGCTGGAAAACAGCATCCGCGAGCTGCATGACATGTTTGTGGACATGGCCATGCTGGTGGAGAGTCAGGTAGGTCTGCGCCGCCCCCCTCCCATTACAAGCCCCCCCCCCCCCCCCCCCCCCCCAGTGTGTGTTGACTCTGGCCGTGTGTCCCAGGGGGAGATGATCGACAGAATTGAGTACAACGTGGAGCACTCCGTCGACTACGTGGAGCGAGCCGTCTCCGACACCAAGAAGGCCGTCAAATACCAGAGCCAGGCCCGCAAGGTAACGTCTGCGACGCCGCGCCGCGCCGCTCGGCGACGAGGCGTTCGAGGAGCACGGGAACTTTCACGGTCTACTGCGCACGGATATGAACGTTAAAAAAACGCTTCTGTCAGCTTCTGACGTCACGACGTCACAAACACGTCAAACTTGACCAGGAATGCGCGGCACGAGCGTCTTGACTGACGGCGACTCAGCACTTTTCATTACGGGGTCACAAAACCGCATGAAACCTTACTGGTCGTGTTCATTTCCCGGTTTGACGCTGCAAAATCAATTCATACTTTAATTTACCAGAACCTTTCCAGTAAAGTTCACGTTTACGACGCCGTCGTCTGGATCACCCGTATAAACGATGCTGAGTCGTTTTCTTTGGTCGTCATCATCGTCTGTCTCTCTCTCTCTCTCTCTCTCTCTCTCTCTCTCTCTCTCTGTCCATCTTCTCTCCTGCAGAAAAAGATCATGATCATCATCTGCTGCGTCATCCTCGGCGTAGTCCTGGCGTCGACCATCGGCGGCACGCTGGGCTTGTAAGACGCCCCGCCCCCTGCCGCCGCGACGACCGACGCCGACCAACCGTCCGACCGACAGCCAGCAGAGAAAACGAAACACCGACGACGACGACAACAACAACACAAAAACTTGAAATACAGATGCAAGACAGAAAAAAAACCAATCAGCTAGGAAGAGATAGGGAAGCAAATCACAGAGCAGAGGAAGGGGCGGGGCTCCACAACCGAGACGAACACAATAAAACACCATCGCATCATAGCTGACGTAAATAAACCACATATACCAAGAAGAGGGTTACAAAGAAACCTATTTATTAAACATGTACATGTAAATGTATTGAACATATGAAGCAACACCTGGGTGAGCGACCTGTACAAACGTAGAATCCCACATTCACTTGTTTGTTTTTTTTTCCTTGTCTCTTATTTTTTAAACCGTTTTTTTGGCCGGGAGTCTCCGAAGACGGCCGCGCCGACGGGAAAGCCTCCTGAGCTCCACGGCCAGAAGTTCCACAATGTTCTGGAGCGTTCTGGAACGTCGCCCGGGTTCAACCCCCCCCCCCCCCCCCCCCCCCGTCCCTCCTCCCCCCCGGGAGGGAGTGGCCAACCATTGGCACCGTCACCCCCCCCCACCCCCGTCATTGGCTGCTTGCTCCGGTCCCTTAACGCCCAGTTGGGGGAGGGGTGGGGGGGTGGGGCCTCTGGTCATCCTGCTGAGTCTGATTGGCTGGTGGCAGAAAAAAAAACAAAGGCGGGGACTGGCAGGGGGACGCGGGGGCGGGGCGGGAAGGTCGGCGGGTTTCAGGAGGGAGGAGACAGTTAATCTATGCAGTTTAGATAAAAAGAAATTAAAAAAAAAAAAAAGGACAGACGACTCGTCCCGACCCCCCCGACCCCCCAAACAACCCCCCCGGAGGCGGCCAATGAGCAGCGAGGGCCGTCGGCGCCGTTCTGCAGATTGTCCAAAATGAAGCGACGCTTTAAAAGTAACGGAAATAAAACAGAATGAGAGAAAAACCAACAAACAAGCGAGACGGGCAGCAAAAAGAAAACAAACAACGAAAAAAAAAAAAAAACACTGGTTGCCGTGGTAACCCGCCTGTCGCTGTGATATCTTTTTTTTGGTGGTTTTTTTGTTTTTTTTTAAAGAATGTTAGTTTTTTGATGGGGACCCGTTTGTTGCTTCGTTGTTTCCGTGGTGCTGCTGTTGTGACGCGCGCGACGTGTCGGGCTACGGCATTATCCCGCTATTTCTTCCCGCCTTTTTTCCTCCGTGAAGCCGGAACATGTGACACGGCCACACCCACCGCACGCCACGTTAAGCTTCTCTCCCCGAACACACACACACACACACACACACGCACACACACACACACACACACACATGCACACACACACACACACACACCCGGCCCACACGTTGCACACGTTAGCGTTAGCATGCCGTAGCGTTTTGTGTTTGGTGTTGTTGGTGATCGGTCACCAGATTTCTCGTCGTTTCGAGTCAGTGATGTTATTTTTTTTTAAACTTATTCGGAGGAAATCCTGTCACTTCCCGTCGCCAAGCAACCGAACCGTTGCTTGAAAGGAAAATTGACCCTTTGATTCGTTAGTGGTCAGAGGCGTGGATTCACACAATAAATGCGTCACACATCTGAAGTTTGTTGTCAGCGTTGATCTTCTGTTTGAAAAGCGACGGCGTGACCGCGAGCAGACAGCTGCCGGTGGTTTTCACGCTCCTCGGATCGGTTCCACTTTCTGAGTCGTGGTTTTTTTTTTTTTTTTTGCTGTTGTCTCGATTCAGCGACCGAGCTTCGCCGTCAGACTCGCGTCGGCGTGTCGCGGACCGCGGGCTTGTTGTCGGAGGGCTAGCTGCGCGCCGAGGCTCTGTGATACGGAGGATTCTCCGCCCCCGTTGAGGCCTTGGCGGCCAGATGACGAACCGCGACCAGCCGGCTGCCCGCGGCTCCGTGACGCCGCTCGAGGGGAGGGGGGGGGGGCGATAAGACGAGGACGGCTGGAATTTAAACAATATTTTAGCTCCGGGTTGGAAAAATGCTTCGACTTCCCAGAACCAAAACTCCGTATGTTCACCAAAGCGTAACGACCCCAAGTACCCCGCCGCCACCACCACCCAGGCCCCGCCCACTCACTGTATACCCCAACCAGCTGGACCTGTCAGTACGTTTAAAGTTTCATTAGCGGGTCTCAGATCCAGAGGATTTGTTGGTTTCACATTTTCTACGCACAGAATTTTCACGTCTCTAAACCAAAAACAAACTTTTCATATCAAGGATTCAATCCGACTGCGACCACCAGAGGGCGTATTGTGCTGCTGAGACGTGAAAGGAAACTTGTGACGCCCTCCCACCAGCCCGCTGCGTCGCTGTCATTATTGCCGTGACCACCAGAGGGCACTGCTCCAGTGACATCAATCAATAAATGTTGACCCTACAGGAGTTTGAGAAAATGTGAAAGTTCAACAATTTCCTGGATTCCTCGCCCGGCCGCAATGATAAATACAAATAGACAGAATATAAACATGTCGGCTTATTTCAACACGCACGTGGAGTTCTCGTGACATCTGACGTTTTTTTTTTCGTTGATGAAGTCAGACGTCTACACTTACCGCTGATGTCTGTAGCTCCGCCTTCCTCCGCATTCATCACATTCGGCTTCATGACGGTGCAGGCGTCCCGGTGGCGTCCCGGTGGCGTCCTGGTGGCGGTGGTCTTGCGATGGACAGGCGGCGGCGGTGGCGATGGCGGTTGCACCAGCCAGCTTGTTGACACCGCCTTTTTGTTGAGTGTGTGTGTGTGTGTGTGTATGGTTGTTTTTTTTCAGTTTCCTTCCAGAACACGTACAAACATGGCGAACTCGTCGAGGCATTAAAGGACATCTCGGCGAAGGTTTGTCCGAGTGTTCACCCCCCCACTACCCCCCCCCCCCCCCCCACCCCCTTTGTCACCCTCGTCGTGTTGTAGTCGTTTGGTTGTACAAAAGACAATGCTGAGGGTCGGGAGTTTGGCCACGCCCATTCCCGCTGTGTGTAATAATTATAATAATAATAATTTAAAAGGCATGCAAATCGTTGTGGAGTTTGCATGATGGTGTTTTTGGTAGACCACCCTGCACTTTACTGCTCATCCAGCCCCCCCTCAGAGCCCCCCCCCCCCCCCTCCCCCTACTTCCAGCTTCCCGCTGATGTCACCCCGTGTGGTTTTCTTTTCTCTGCGACACGTTTTCATTGGACAACCGGGTCAATGTTAAATGTGTCCCCACCCCCGGACGCTGACTGCAGATCCCCTCCCCTCCACTGGGTGTCACTCCGCCAGCATCTGTGTGTCGTGTTTGTGTTGTAAATCCCAGCCTCGTGTGTGCGTGTGTGTGTGTGTGTGTGCGTGTGTATGTGTGTGTGTGTGTGTGTGTGTCTGAACGCCGATCAGCCGTTTGCGTGTTTTCTTTCCGTGTTGCAAGGCGTTCAAGGACGATCATGTTTGTCGTGTTTCTTGGATCCAAACCAAAGCGTTTCCTTTTCATTCTCCAAATCGTTTTACCACTGAGTTCAAAGAGCACAAGCGAGTCGAGTTTACATGTTCGGTCAATAAATACGAAGAGAAAAAGCCCCGCCCCCCCCCTGCCTCACCCGCCTCATCAGCCCGCTCCCACAGTCGCCCGGTGCCCCTGGTACTCCTCATTCCGTACACTTTGTAGTTTGTGGGAAAAAAATAAAATAATAATGAAGCCTAATAATAAAAAAAAAATTACAAAAATTGAAAAATTACAAAAATTGAAAAAAGTTCCTCTGGAGGAACACTTCGGAGACGCCGCTGGTGCTTTTTCTTCTACTTTATTGTTATGTTGGCGTCCAGTTGGATTTTCAGTCGCGCCTCAGGACGGACGCTCGGCTGCAGTTTGAAGGTTCGCAGCTCGTCTCGTCGCGACGCCACCTCTTAGTTTTCAGCTTCATAGTTTCTCGTTTATAACAGTCAAATCTTTCTTCCCGCTGTGAAACACAAACCCGCAGCCAGCATTGTCCTGAGCGGCGTGTTTACTGCTAGCACGAAGAAACAAAAACAGTTTATAAACGCGGGGGAATGATAAGAAATCAACGTTTCTATGCGGCCGTTTCCCCGCTTCCCTCCCGGCTGCGTTGTGCCCGAGGTGCAGAAAGCAGGAGGAAATCATCGGCGGGAAGTTTCACTTGCGACGCCACGACTCCAAAGATCGACTCCCCGTTAGCCGTCGACGTGGCGGCCGCGCGGCGGCGTCTTCTTGTTTCGCTTGACTCACAGTTTTGGGTTTCCTCGTTGGAACATGGCGGCTAAACGTCACAGAGGAACTCCAGTCTGATTCCTGGACGAGTTCAGAGGATCGTCATTCGTTTTGTTGGGTTATTTTCTTCTGTCTTTCGCCGTCGCACGATAAAACATTTCCCGCCTTGATTTTTGTCTTCCTGAAATCATTTTTCAAAAAACCAAAACCTGTTCTTCGCCTCGCTCCGCACAACAAGGAAATGTTTGTTTGTTTGTTGGTTTTATTTATGCTCCGCCCACTCGTCAGTATTTGGTTCATATCAGTGTTTTTTTTCCCCCCAAGTGGGAGGGGTGGGAGGAGTCAGGGGAGGGGCCACAGATTATAGACCACGCCCACACCATCCCTGCCATAGCTAATAGGAAAGACACTTAAATGACATTATTATTATCATTGTTATTATTATTATTATTATTCTTGAGAAATATAATGCAGTAAAACATTTGCAAAAACCCGGAGGGAGAGCTTCACACAAAGTGATCAAAGACAAAAACCCGGATACTCTGATAGCAATGATTCAAAGAAGTACAAACGGAGTTATGTTATCATAAATAAACGTAGTAATATTGAATATTGAATGCTCGCAATTTTGTCAAACTGAAACTGGATTCTTTGTGTTCTGTAATTATTGTAAATAACTTCAGAGAGAAAAAATGACTTGCATGTCTATGTATAAATCTACTGAGATATCTATTCCCCTCAAAGTTGACACGTCGTTCGATCTCTGTCCCGTTTCCACGTCGCCGCGTCCCCCCCCCCCCGTCCCCCCCCCGCTGTCGTGGGCGTGGCTGAGAGACGGCGCCAGAGAGGCGGAGCACCAGCTTCTAGCGCCATTTGTCCGCCACGCTCCGTTCAGATGCTGCGTTTACGTCCACCACCACCACCCCCCCCCCCCCCCCCCCCCTCAAAACAAAAGTCTGCAGCGGTGTTTTTGTCAGCCGTCGCTCCCGTTTCATTTATTTTCCTTGAAAACGACGAATCCCGGTGGATGTTTGAGGCGTAAACGCAGCCGCGACTCCACCTCCCTCCCATCAGCCCAGCTCCAGAGGCTCCGCCCACTGGCTCCTCTGATGAAAGTGCTTCCCTCCATATTAGGACATTTTTTAACCCCGCCTCCAGGGCTCTCCAGGCCACGCCCCCTTCATCTCTTTTGAAGCCTCGTTAGCGGTTTCTGAGCTCCGTCTCTCTTCACCCGCGCGTTCGTCTCTCAGCCGCGGCTCCGCCCACGTTCGGTCCTCATCCACTCCTCCGCCATAAGGAAGTCCCCAGAAGAGTCCGCACCGACATCCTCAGCGACATTAGCATTAGCGGCTAGGAGGCACTAAACGTGTACATCGGTGTTCTAAATGAGACGGATAAAACAGAGTTTGAAAACAAACGTCTGATTTTCTGTTACAACATCTGGCAGTCGTGTTCCAGCTAGCTAAATGTCGCTAACAGTTCGTCGTCGTTTTGTCCCGGTTTTCCCTCGTTACACCTCAAACTTCGCCTTCATGAAATATTCAACCCTCACTGGTTGACTGCAGAGCGTCAGGACCTGAACGTCTGCAGTCACATCGTGTGCCGCCGGCACGGATCAGTGTCCATCTTTGTTATTTCGCCATGCTAACAGCTCTGTTGGCGTTTTCCAGGAGTGTCCGTCCGTCACGAAGTGAGAAGATTCGTGAACAGACTCGCCTCCATAGGTCTGCGCTAGCATGGACCCGCTAACGGCGCCGATCTGCCGAATCTAAGACGAGTCGCGGCGTCGTCGTCGAAGCCGCCAGCTGTTGACAAAACCTTCCTGTGGTCAAAAAAATGTGAGATGTGGAGCCGTCCTGAAGCGTCCTTCCTGTCAAACACGGGGAGGGGGGGGGGGGGGCGAAGGAAACTGCAGATGAGAAGCCGTTACAAAAAATTTTAATAAAATAAAAAACGTGTGAAAAAGCAGAACGAGGACAGAACGATTGTTCGCCGACGCAACTTTGACTGGAAATGCAACTTGTGTCCCGTTTTTTTTGTGTGTGTGTATGTGTGCGTAGCGTAATGTAAAAGCGATCTGTCCCCCCCTTAAAAAAAACACCCACCCCACCCCCCCACCCCAACCCGCTCCTCCCTACGGCCCCGCCCCCCCGCCCCCCTCTCTCTCTCGTACTGCTGTTGGCTGTTCTGTTTAGTTCATGTGACGTGCCAGTATTCCCCCCCTTCTTTACCCCATCTGCCCCCCCCCACTACCCCTCTTTACCCCCTCCCTTCTCTTTCTCGCCCCCCCCCCTCCCCTCCCCTCCCCCTCCCCATGGATCTTTAAGATGACAACTCTATGCAGATGCTGTCTTTTATAAGTGTGTCAAAATTTTAATTTAAAATAAAAACTGAAAAAACAAACCCTGACAGACATATTGAGATGATAAACAAAAAAAAGAAAACGAATAAAGAAAAGGATTGTTCAGTGTACCCGGGATGTGTGTCTCTCTTTTCCGTCTCTCACTCACAAGAGCCGCGGCGCCCGTCCAACAACTTCAGACGCCGTCGAATAAAGATGGCAGATCAGAGGAGGAATGAGAAACTCGCAGGTGGATCGAAGAGGTCAAAGGTCACGGAGGTCAAAGGTCACCAAAGAGATCAAAGGTCACGATTTCATTACGGGTATGAAGCGTCTGAGAAGTGAAGCTGATGACTGAAGCAACTCGACAACAAGGTTTCTCATTGTCTGATCTCCTTTAAAAAAAAAAACAGCGCCCCCCCCCCCCCTTATAAACCATAGTTGGTAGAAAACCACCGTCCGTCAACACTCGTCTGTGGACACCTACAAAAACCATCGTCTGTGGACACTCTTAGGAGACCATGGTCTCTTGGACACGCCTTGTTCCTCGGCTCGTGGAATCGTTGTTTAATTCATTATTTCCATCACATCGAATCTTTTATTTAAAAAAACAAAAAAAACAAAAACAAGAAACACATTGAATTACATTCTGGTGTAAAGTGAGTAAATACGTCCCGACATTTAATCCACATTCAGAAACTTCTGATTGAAACAAACTGCCACACATTTTAACAAGTTTCTTACGATCTAAATATTTTACTGGGACTTTTCAGCGTTTTTTTTCTTCCCTTCCAAACAAAAATTCTCGATATATGTATAAAAAAAAAAAAGAAAAAAACAACCTGAGAAAAAGTTAAATTTTTTCATCAGGCTTCTAATTTCTCTCTTTATCTTATAATTATTCCAAAAATTTGACCGACTTCAACTAATTCACAGGTAAAAATAGAGTTTCATTTTTTTTCCGGTTAATTTTCAGTAAAACTTTTACTTTTTTTTTTCTTTAAGCTTAAATGTTTGAGACTTTTTCTTTGAAGAACATCCATTTGAATCAAGAGTTTTAAAACCGCACAAACAAACAAAATTCAAAATTCAATCAGAGAATTTTTTTTAACATCAAAAAAAAAGTTAAAAAAAAACTTTGTATATCATAATTTGTATTCTAGTGAAAATTAGATATTTAAGTTTCTCGTGGTAAAACTGGAAAATTCACCAAAATCTAACAAATATCTAATAAATGATTTTTCATAATTACAAACACTTTTTTCTCTCCTATGGTCGGCATCAAAAATTTGTTTATTCAATAAAATCCGAAAAAAAAAAAAAAAAAAAGCAATCGAGAATCCTGGGAAAAAAATTTTCTCGTTTGGAGGAAACTAGAATCAGCTGCCGGAGTTTGAAGCTGCCGACCGACTTCATGGCGACGCTCTGCGTCTTCATCATGCTAATGCTTGCTAACGTTAGCTAACAGCTTCCAGGGAAACTCAAAAATCCACCGAAGGTTTGGTGTTTCTATAATAATCCTATGAATACAACCGTTCCTGCAGCTCCTGAACAAACCGTCTCATGCTGATGATTCAGGCTCGTCGATTAATCGATGACTCAGCACATCGTTAAAAGTTGCGTTTCATCTCACCGTTGAAAAAAAACAACGAAAAAGTTTGAGAGCTACATAAATGTTGTACGTGAAATAAAACTGAAAGTCTGCACACGAGCAGATTTCATGACGAGTTAGAATGACTCAGCATTTTCTCATCGGATTCAGCTTTTCAGAATAAAATAAAAAAGATAACATGAATTCTATTTTTAAAGGCTGGCTTTTCTGATTCCAATATCAGATTTTCTTTTCAGTTTTGTGTTCCGACACTCATAATTTGTTTATTTTCCAGCTTTTATTATAATTTGTTTCTTTATTTTGGGTTAAATTCTCCTCCATTATGTTGTTTCTTGTCAATTAAATGGAAAACGTTTCTCTTGAGCTTCTCATTTCTAAAATCTAAGTTTAGTTAATACAAACATGAAAAAAAACAAGTGTTAAAAGATTAACAGAAATTTAACAGAAACCTATTTTGATTAGTGGCACAATGAGTTATTTCTTTTCCTCACATCAGAAAATGTTTCTATTTATGTATGTATATATATATATATATATATATATATATATATATATATATATATATAAAACCTACAAACTGAAATGTCATGAAATAGAAAGTTGCAGACTTTTTGTGTAAAATGAAGCAGCTGCTGATGAACTTCCGTGACCTGCAGGTGAGCGAATGAAGCGCCTCCCAGACGTCTGCCGAGTTTCCATTAAAACACCCCAACATGTAAAAAAAAAAAAAAAAAACAACAACCCACAATGCACCTGCCGCCGGCCGCCAAGCACCCGTCCAATCAGGAAGAAGCAGCTCCGATTGGACGCCGCCCTCGTAAACTGGTTTTCCCCGCCGTCCAATGAAAAATGGTGGGCGGAGCCACGAAGTCACGGCGCCAGTCAAGTTTCTACGAACCACGTTTACGAGCTAGACACCAAAGTCGTAAACGAGCCAAGAGGCCCGGGGAGGGGGGGGGGGGGGGGTCCATCAATCCCGGCGTGAAAAGTTCACGACCTCCGCGAATCCTCCGGAGGTCTGTGACTGAAAACAAACGTTTATAGAAAGTCAACAGGCAGCGTGCCGCTAAAAAGACGCGATGCAACGTGTCGACCACGAGGCGTCAGTCACTTTGTTGTCATGGTTACCGACAGACTCTTTGGTTAGCTTCGGGGAAGACGTGACAGAGCTGGAATTTTTCGCGACTTGGCTGCCATGACGACCACACACACACACACACGGCTGCTGTTTGATCCGCTATCAGAGAAAACGTCATTTCTACGTCTAACAACACAAGTTCCACATTTTCCGTCTATTGTTTACTCCGCTACTTCGAGAGGAACGTTTTTTTCGTTGGTGCGTCTCGGGAGTCGAACACGGTTCCCTTTTTGATACGAGTCCGGCTCCGTCCCCGTCAAGACGTAGGGTTTCCCCCTTCCACACTCCGCCTGCTGCCGCCGTCAGCCGCCACCGGAGGGCGCCGGCAGGTCCTGAAATGAGTGGCCGCCGCCTCCGTCGCGTCTTTTCGCGGTTCATTTAGGGGGCGGGGCTAACAGGAAAGGGGCGTTCAGAAACGTCTGGTGGCGACGGAGAGGAAGGCGGAGGGCGGCGCCCGCGGCGGCGCCGGGCTCCTCCAGTGCACCTTCATGTGGTGCCGGAGGTTGGACTTGGAGGAGAAGCGGCGGCTGCACTGCTGGCAGGAGAAGGGCTTCTCCTTGGTGTGGATGCGGCGGTGGCAGGCGAGCGCCGTGGACACCCGGAACGACTTCCCGCACTCGTGGCAGCGGTAGCGCTTGGGCTCGGTGTGGATGCGGCGGTGGTTCTTCAGGGACATCAGGTTGGGGAACTCCTTCTGGCAGGAGATGCAGAAGTAGGTGCCGGTCTTGTGGCTGTTCTTGTGGTTGAGCAGGGAGCTGGCGTGGCGGTACGCCCGGCCGCACTGGCCGCACACGAAGCTGCCGGAGCCCGACGCCGCCGGACTCAGATCTGAGAGGAGAGAAACACCAAGTTTCAGGTCAGAGTCACGACAGACCACCAGAGTCAGACATCATTCCGCCGAGCGCGGCGCCGACGGGCCTCAACAATCCGCGGCGCCACCCGACACTCGCTCAGGAGCGTCTAACCGAACCTCCGGACGTAGCGGTAACGCCGGTTCTGCTGTCGTCAGTCCAGTCAGAGCGTCTCGGGTGTTTTGCCACAGACGTGGAGCCCGCCTGCGCCTGCTGGAGCCTGGCGGTGGACTGAACATCGCCCTCTGGTGGTGGGAGTAACGACGAAGACGCCAGAGGATTTTAAAGTGTGCTTTCACAGCGTTCTGCCGCCGCCTGCTGGTTGAAACAGGTCGTTGCATCTTCAACCAGTTTAATTTGATTAAATCTGGACTTAATTACTTGTCGCTGCTTTGTAATTTTTGTTCCAATTCGACGTGCAGTTCAGATTTAGTGTCTCCCCCTAGTGGTGGTCAGAATAACGACAGGAGGACATGAAGTATGAAGGGGGGGTGGCGGCACGGGATTAAGAGCAGGACCGTCACCCGGCGGAACCGTGTTCGATTCCCAAGTGACACCAACAGGAAACACAAGTTACCTTTTCTTTTTTTTTACCTAAGAAAACTACAAAATCACATCAAACACGTTTTACAAATTAAGAGAAAAAAATACCAACTTTCTTCCTGGAACTTAAATTACGTCGTAAAGTTTTCAGACATAATTGAATTTCGGTAGTAAACTCTAAACCCCCCAGAACTAAATGTTGCGTCGCCCTCTAGTGGAGGCGGCGATGAAGACGGCAGCAACGTAGGGAAATGCCTCTAAACAGGTTCACATCCAGTTTCCATCAAAGTCTAACCGACGTCAACGTTCTTCACAATCTCCACGTACATTTTCGTCTCCCAGTCACGTCAGTGGCTTGTCGTCACCATGGCGACGAAGACCCCGGAGCTAACGGAGAACTCTCCGCGGTCCTGACAGACCGACCGGCGCTCCCTAAAGTCGGAGCGTTCGCTTCGGCCTGCAGTTTCCGCCGCCGCCGAACAGACTTCCCAGACGCTCCGTTGAAGGTCGGACTTCATCCGCCACTGGAAATAGTCCCTCTGGGCGTTAACCGGCCGCGGTTCCTCTTCAGGTTGTCGTGGCGACAGTCGGCTACTCAACTTGACCCTTCGTGTTATTCCAGTCTGGACGGTCGTTTAGCGGGTTAACAGGTTGAAGGAGCAGAGGCTTGAAAATTCACTGAAATCAGCTCGTCGTCAACAATGAAAATAAACAACGTGATTTGATGAAAAGCTCATCGAACCGGCTTCAAACACGAATCCTGTATTTTCGGACTCGATGTTCAGCTGGAACACAGGAAATCGTCTGATTCAGAGGAATATTTTATCGAGGAGCAAAATCAATCAGCCATCAATGAAACTTTCTGCCTTAATATTATTCCAGTCGGTCGTCACAGTGCTGCTCCGGAACGGGAGTTTAAAACAAAAACAACTGTTCATTACGTTAACTTGGCCTTTTTTTTTTTTTTTTTTTAACTGATTAAAAGTTTCAAATCAATTCAGAGTTAGTTTTTGACGGCACGAGTTTAAATGTCTTTGAGGTACGGCTGCTCCGGAGAAAAATCAATGGGCAGTATTGAAATCACAATTATGTCTTTGAATTTGGAAAAGTATTTATCGAACATGTTTATACAAAAAAAAAAGAAAAAAAAAAAGAGTCCTGTTAAATATATAAAAAGATCTTGTAATGTTGTAGTAAAAAGTAAAGTGTTGTACTGCACTCAATCTTTTGGAAACAAGAAATAAATAAAGCACAATAAGAGATAGATAGACTTCAACATAAATACTTTGATCAATTGTTCCAAAATAAAAGTGTAGAGCCGATGAACGGAAGGAACACTCCATTCCAACACACTTCTCACAAACGCTTTTCTTTTGTCGTCGCAGCTTCACACACGCTGGGACAACAAAACTACTTCCTCTCTACAAAATAAAGTTCCCCACCGCCCCACAGTCACTGGGTGAATCATGACCTTAACCGATCGCCACAGTGGAACTTTATTGTGTAGAGAGGCGGGGTTTCCGCTCGGTAATATTCTGGTGTTCTGAGAGAGAAAAGAGTCAGTGAGAAGTGTGGGGTCATGGAGGAGAAGTCCGGGGTTCTGGTGAGACCGAGATGGTCTGGAACCAAAATCGTAGCGACTGATATTAGCTTAATGGAGCAGCCGTACTCCCAGGTGCAGCCGTACGGCCTGTAAGGCTCCAGTAACCAGTGGTGGCGCCGCCTGACACACGTTAAGCACCGGCGCTTTGTTTAAAGTGGGTTTGTTCCAGCGAGGAAAAGCAGCTTCTTCACATTGTGGCTGGTCTGGAGGGTTCTAAAGGTTCTAAAGGTTCTAACGGTGCTGCGGCGGCCTGAAGGAGACAGCACAGAAGCCAGAGTTTCAGCTATTTATTCTCAGTACTCAGCAGTAAGGGTTATAAGTATATGGACAAGTTCTGTTAAGAAATGAATTATCAAAACATAGTTTATAAAAGTGTATAGTAAGCATTACATATATATGCATGGGGGGAAAGAACAAAAACGTTAGAACTTCAAAACAAAACGAGGTTATAGTCGTTCCAAAACCGTTTCTTTTCTTCTTCTTGGGTCGTCTAAAGCTACGTGAGATGCAGGCGGGGGAGGGGGGGGGGGGGGGGGGGGGTGTCCAAAACACAGGAACAAAAAGAAGTGAAGAGGAGAGAGGAGGAGGCGGAGAGTTTACAGGTACAGTTTGTGTGATCTAGAGCAACACGGACTCCTACAGCACAGCACGCTCACTGCACGCCGTTCACCGATTACAACGAGCGCCGCCGCTCCTGGACACGCCCACACGGCCTCCACTGAACTCCAAACAAACACCAATAAATACAAGGGCTTACCGTGGGACATTAAAAAAAGAGGTGGGGGGTGGGGGCGCCGAGGACTGGAGTTCCTCAGTAGAAACACAGTAGAGTCAGAGTCCAGTGGCTCCACAGCACAAAGAGGAAGAGGAGGAGGAGGAGGAGGAAGAGGAGGGGCGGTTACATCGACACGGCTCTAAAGTCACACATCCTACAGACTAACGCGGTCCAATACACGTGTTAATAAGAAGAGTCATCGCATAAATACATCTCACACACACACACACACACACACACACACACACACACACACACACACACACACACACACACACACACACACACACACACACACACACACACACACACACACACACACACACACACACACACACACACACACACACACACACACACACACACACACACACACACACACACACACGCTCCTCCTCCTCCAGGAGTCGGACCAGAACTGGAATCTGAGATCAGATCAGATCCACGTCCTGGTCTGGACCTCCCGGTCACACATGTGGACTCAGACTGCAGCTCGGTCACAGACCTCACGACGCCGTGGAGAGCGATTATTACTACTAGTATTATTATTTACTCTTCTGATGAGGTTGGATTGTTAATTGTCTATCAAAGGAGAAAGGTGTGTTGCCTGACGAACCCTGGAGGAGTTCCCTCCGTCTTACAGCTTCAAGTTCCTCAAACACTGGAAGAAGAAAAGAGCAACTTAAACAAGTGGCTTCAGTTGGTAAAACCTGATCAAATTCATTAAGTTGATTTATTCATGAGGTTCCGACTGAAGCGGCTGAATTTAGGCCAACTGTTTTCTTTTTCCGGTACGAAAACTAGCTGAATTGCTTCGATTGTTAACGTCTTAATGGATCAAGTCCTCAGAAGGTCGTTTAATTCATTCACTTGTGTTCAAACAACTTGATTTATTAAGACGTTACCAACTCAAGCAATTCAATTAAGTTGGTCTAACGAGTTTCTTTACCCAGTGCAGCATCCCTGATGGGTTTTTTAAATTAACGTGAAACATGTGCTACTTGCTTCTGAAAGTTTGGTGGCTTTTGTCATGCAGTTTCGAGAGTCTATTATTATTATAATTATTATCATAAAAATGTTAGTGTGACTTTCATTAGACATCGGATGATCCACCGGAACTCCATGAAGTCATTTTAATTTATTAAAAAAAAACTTAGCGGACAAAACCGACGAAATCTGAGAGCTCAAGAGACCAGATGTGGGATATTTCTATGACATCACTGGTGCTGCACTTAAGCTCCGCCCCTTTGTGAGCAGCAGGGTCAAAGTTCATACGTCATATCTAAAAGGTCAGAACATCTGACTTAAAAAAAAAAAAGGGTCAATATGTTATAATTGATAACACCTTCGGTGGGCAGCCACACTATGGAGTAGCTTCTAAAAGATTTTCAAAATAAGATCACCTGCTCCAATGATGCAAGGATGTAGGCGGGGACTGAAGTGAGTATTTATCCAGCTAATCACAATAAAAATCTATGAATTCTGACATGAGAATTGTCACATAAGACGTTTAACCTTCAACAGGAAGACAAAACAATATTCTGCGGTGTGGATTTACCCGTTATGCAATTTTATTTGTTTTTGCTTCAGCTGTTCATTATTTGAAGCGTTTTAATTGTTGTATCTTTTAGTTTGACGAAAGGTTGTAGAAATCTGAGTTTGACAGAAGCTCCAGTTCTTTGAAATTTATTTCACTTAACCCCCCCGAAAAAAAGGAACCGTGGACTAAAACTGACTCGCTGCTGCCACCTAATGCACCGGAGTGGCAGAACTGACATTTTTACACTTTAACCAGATGAAACTCAGGAATCAGAGACGATCATGTCCGACCGCTTTCAACTTTATACTGAAGTGAAAAGAAAAGATGTTTCCTGCTTTGATCTGAGAATGAGGTACAGGCGAGTCCACATGTGTGACACACCCAAACACACACACACACACACGCACACACACACCCAAGCACGCACTCTCCCTTTAAGAAGCAGCCCACCATCGCGTCCGTCTTCAGTTCCCATGAGTCACTGCTGCCTCCAAACCAGGACGTAACAAAATGTGTGAACGTGGTGAAAACACGGTGACGAGGGGCTTCGCCGCCGCGCAGACAGCCTCAGAAACCCGGCCAACGGACCAACCAGACGCCGCCACAGCCCCTCCCCCTCCCCCCACCCGCCACAGCACTCACAAGTCTCTACGAGCCAGTCCAGGTGCAGCTCGGTCCCTTAGGGCCCGGGTCCACAGGGGCGGGGGTCACGTGAGAGGGGCGACATGCAGCGAAGGGGGACAGGGGGACATGAAGGTTTAGTCCAGTCTGCCTGTCACTCAGTATGTGGGGCTGCTCTGTCCTACCCGGCCCTCCAGAGACTGGCCTGCCCTATGGGGGGGGGGGGGGGGGGCCTCCAGGTGAGCACCATGTCCTACCTGGGCCTCACGGGGCGTCCTGGCCTACATTGGCCTCATGAGACGTCCTGCCCACAAAGAGGCTCCGTGACCCTCCGAGGCCTTGTGGGTGCTTCCTACCCTGACAGGGTCTAGCAAGAGAATCCTGCCCTAGCGGAGCTCTGTCGGGAAGCCCCGTCCCACTGTGGCTCTGTGGGAACATCTCTATGAAGTGTGTGTGTGCATTCTCTATCCGCGGTCCTCTAGTTACGTGTAGTTCTTGTGTGTCAGACTCTGCCATCACACACACACACGCACACACCACAGCCACACATGGACAAAGGGACAGAGGAAGGCGAGCAGGATGAAGGCTACGCTACATTTTTGGCACATCCAGAAACCTTGACAAGTGACTGCCAGCTTCCCCCCCCACAGACACCCCACCACCTCCCCCGCCCTCAACCCTTAGCTCATATGAAGGGGCCGCCGGGCATACCCAGGAAGTTGGGCGCACCCATACCCACGGAAGGGGGCGCCGTGGAGCCGCTCCAGTGCACCTTCATGTGGTGCCGGAGGTTGGACTTGGAGGAGAAGCGCTTGTCGCACTGCTGGCAGGAGAAGGGCTTCTCCTTGGTGTGGATGCGGCGGTGGCAGATGAGCTGGGTGGACACCCGGAACGACTTCCCGCAGTCGGGGCACTGGTAGCGCTTGGGCTCGGTGTGGATGCGGCGGTGGTTCTTCAGGGACATCAGGTTGGGGAACTCCTTCTGGCAGGAGTTGCAGAAGTAGGTGCCGGTCTTGTGGCTGTTCTTGTGGTTGAGCAGGGAGCTGGCGTGGCGGTACGCCCGGCCGCACTGGTCACAGACGTGAGCCTTGATGACGTGGCCGCCGCCTCCTCGGCTGCGCGCTTTCGCCGAGCTGCCGGGATTGAGTCCTTGCTCTTGCATCAGGGTGAGGTCAAGGCCGGACCCCCAGCCCAGCTCCTGGGAGCCTCCTGGTCGGGGCTGCTGGGGCCTGGGCTGGCGGGGCTGTGGCGTTTGACCGTGAGTGATCTCCATGTGGAGTCTGAAGCTGGCCTGGGTGGGGAAGGCGCGCTGGCAGGACCGGCAGGTCAGCTCCCGCTGCTTCTGGTGGACGCGTCGGTGGTTGTACAGCTGGGAGGAAACGCGGAAGGCCTTTCCGCAGTCGTGGCAGCGGTGACGCCGCGTCTCCGAGTGGATGCGGCGGTGGTTCTTCAGGGCGAGTAGGTTGGAGTACGTCTTGAGGCACACGGCGCAGTGATAGATACCGACGGTGTGGGTGTTCTTGTGGTTGAGGAGGGAGCTGGCGTGGCGGTAGGACCGGCCGCACTGATCACATCTGTGCACAGAGGAAGGAGGAGGTACCACAGGGCGGGAGAAGGGTGGAAAAAGGGGGGAGAATAAGGGAGATTAATATGCAAGACTGACACCTAATATAGCAATTCAGGTTAAATAAATGTCAGTAATTGGTTACCACTTTCTATTTACAGATCAAGGTGTTAACTAGCTATCAGCTAAATGTTAAACGTACAGGTATATGATCTGAAATCCGGCTTAAAGCTTCTACAGAAGACTACAAAGTGGTGTACCATTTAGCGTTATGGTTACTAAACATGTCAAGCAGGAGAGGACTTTTGAGTGGGTGAGGGAGGAAGGGACATGGGAGGAAACAGCTGGGGGTTCATTGGGGGGGGGGGGGGGAGGCATCTGCTGCTTCCTGCACTGCACAAATCAAGCAGCTTCAATCACAACTGGACTGATTCAAAGACCTTCTACCTCTGAGGTGGTGACTCAAGTCCGAATGTCATGATGAAGAAATCAAATGAGCCCAAAGAACCTCAACCGAGTTGTCTGTAGCAGTCGCGTGAAAACCCCTTTAGAGAAAGATGACCTCTGAACATGTGCAGTGCAGCTAGCTCCAAATCCTCCCTAACCCTTCCTCGCAAACATCAAAATGCAGCAGAGCCATGAGAGCAGATTCTAGACTGGTAACGGGGCGCTCTTCGAACAAACACAAACAGGGACTCCAGTCAAAATCAGAACAGAACACACAACATCAGTGCTTTGAATTTAATATACGACACACAAAATGCTACTTCAGTCTGTGGTAAAGAGGTCTAAGAAAACAATGCATGAAAACAGTACATCTGAACATTAAATGCTTGACTGAAGGTAGCCTAAAAAAAAAAAAAAAAACCACAGTGTGAGATATATGCTAACTGAAAGCAAACGGGGTTGACTTATCTGGTCTCTCCACTAATTCAATTTGTCCAAACTTCAGAAAAATCCGAATTCCGGCACGCGTATGGTCCCAAGGAAGCCGGATTGGAGATCATATACCTGTAATAGACATGTAGAGACCTAAATTTATCTTCACTAGTTGTTTTTCGACTTCGAAGAATCACAAACAACTGACGAGAACTCACGTGTACCGACACTCTTCGCCCTCTCCCGTGGGTGCAGTGGCCTTCCTCCTGACATCCATGCCTACCTGGTTGTCCCCGCAGCGGTGCCTGGCCAGGCCCGACCTCCCCTGGAAACTCTTGCCACAGTTGGGGCAGCCGAACGGGGTGGCCCCCTCCTCGTGGACCTTCTGGTGGTTGCGGAGGAACCTGGCCAGCCGGAATGCTTTCCCACACGTGTGGCAGATGTGCTTTTTCCGTTGCGTGTGGATGCGCATGTGGTTGCGCAGCGCCATGTAGTTGGTATAGGGCTTGTCGCAGAAGTTGCACCTGAAGTTGCCCGTCTTGTGGGTGTGCTTGTGGTTGAGGAGGGAGCTGGCGTGTTTGTAGGCACAGCTGCACAGGTCGCAGGCGTAGGGCCTCTCATCAGAGTCCAAGTCCACAGAGCTTCTCTCCATACTGATGTTGGTGGAACTGTTGGTGGAGGAGGAGGAGGGCAGGTGCTGGGCCGGGCAGTCGTGGGCCGCAAGCTCGTCGGCAGTGGCAAAGCCTTCGCAACACCCATCGCACTCAAAATCCATCTGGGCTCCAGGGCCCTGCGGCCCCTTGCACAGGCCGGCCGTAGTGTGGGTGGCAAGTTGCCTCTGAGTGCGGAAACCTTTGCCACACTCCTGACAGTTGTGCTTCTTTTGGGCAAAGTGTAGACGGAGGTGGTTTTTCATGGCCAGCCTGTTGGGATATGTGGAGTTGCAAACGTTGCAGTGGTACTCTCCAATCTTGTGGAGATTCTTGTGATTGGCCAGACTCCCCGCGTGACGGTAGGTCTTTCCACATTCTTCACAAGCAAAGGGCCGGCGTCCACTCTCTGCGGGATCAAACTTCTGGGGCCTGGAGGTGCCAGCTGAGGAATAGGGCTTCTTGAACCCAGGGTGACTGTACTTGACTCCCATCACCTGGCTCTTTGAGGACTCTCCCCTCATTGCCTGCATCTGAGAGGGGCCAGGCTGCTGCTGAAAGCGGGAACCGTTTGGGCCGGCTCGAACCAGACCCTTGGCCCGGTGTTCCTCATGGAGGCGGAGGTGGTTGATCAGCTGCTTTTGGATCTTAAAGGCTTTGCCACATTCTTCACACTTGTGCCTGCAGCAGGAACAAGGAGAGGGGTGAAGAACACACAACATGAGGTTGTCTTTCCCTTACATCAATATCACAAAATATGCTACCGGACAACAAGTTTCCTTTTGTATCACAATGAATTTGTTACTCTGCAATTTGCAATAACGCAAGATAAAAATATAAATCTCAATCACCTGGAGTTTGCATGCATGTCGCGGAGCGTCACTCTATAGATAAAATCACAACGGATGCACAAATGTGTGACAGCCTCAAGACAACTTAGAAGAGTCCAAAATACAGTCTCGCCTCGGTAAGTGTCTAACAAGTTCAACAACTGCCGTTATGCTCGTCAGCACCAGGAATACTCAAAGGCTACTGTTATTAATGTTCACTGTCATGCACCAACTCTCTACTAGTTGGTGCTACAGAGCCGTCAGTCAGCAGTCCTCTTGTCTGCAGCACTACTTGAGTAAAAAGGCAACAGTGCAGTGGGAAACATGGGGCACGTTCACACTGCATGAAAATGCGACCCAATTCCAATTTGGGGTTTTTTGTCACGTGACCCATATCCTACATGATTTGTGGCTGTGTGAAAGCTCCAATTCAGATTTTTTTTCGCACCAGATCCAGGCCTCGATCATATGTGGTATCACTTCGGATCATTGAAGTGCCTGTTACCAGAGAAAGTGGCTCAACCAAAATCTTAAAAGCTGTTTTGGACCAAAACATTTGGTCCAATCACATTTACACGACAGTGATCGAGGTCGCCTTTAAAATGTACCGTTACCGATCTCACAAAAACATCTGGTCCAAGCAAAAAAAAAATCTGAATTGAACATCAAGACCTACAGTGTGAATGTAGCCAGAGAGACGCTGTCTTTCTAAAACAGTGCAGTTGGTCAAAAACGTTCATTGAGAAAAATGAGAAGAAGGTAACTTTTAGGCCTTCATAAAAGAACCGACAAATCAATTCATTGGTGCAAAGCATCATTGCAAAACATCAACACAACACATGATATCGACCTGCTTCTGCTCGCTGGTTGTGCTAAGGCTATTGTGACATCATTTACCCTGAGACTCTGTGATCTGGTCTGAGAATATAAGCACAGCTCATCAGCGCCTCACAAGACCTGCATCCACTTCACTTATTACAAGTTTAAAGGCTTCAGGTAGTCAATGGAAGATGACGAGTCTGAAAACATGGTGCAGGAATTAAAGACTGAGTTGATCTAAACACACCCAATACATTTACATGACCATGTGTAAAAAAACTGAAATATATATTGTGACAAATTGTGACCGTTTTCTCTACATTTCATTTTTTCTACAAGTTATAATAGTTACCATAAAAATGTGTTTCTGTGCACCCAACGACTTTCCACACCAACTCAAGAAAAATTAATTTGACAAGGGTTTGAGGCATGAAGATGCATTAGTTATGTTTAAATTTTAAGCCATAAGTTCACAAATTTCTTTCTCTATTTTGAGATTTTGAGGATGAATCCTACATAAATTCCATTCACAATTTAACGCATCTCAGTGAGACAGGAGCTGCTTGGTCATTTGAAAAATCGGGATTTTAAAGGAAACATCTTTCCTTCAGTACCTTCCTTTCATTAACGGGTAAAAAAAAACCAAAAAAGACAGGGCCTACCTCTTCAGGTCAAAGTGTGTCCTTTGGTGATTCTTGAGAGCCAGCAGATTGTAGTAACGTTTCTGACACACCAGGCAGCGGAAAACTCCAGTTTTATGGGACTTCTTGTGGTTGAGAAGCGAGCAGGGGTGTCTGTATCCTCGTCCACATTGGTCACACTTATGGGGTTTGTCACTTTGGTCAACCATTGGCCTACGTCCATCGCCTCCAACATCCCGGCTTCCTCCGGCAACCCCACCACTGACCCCATCTCCTCCAGACATCCCTTTGGCTCCATTCAGGCCTGACTTGCTCAGTGAAGTGGCTCCATTTTTTCCAGGGCACAGGTGGGTGATTAGGTGGTGGCGGTCAGCAAAAAACATACCACAGTCAACACAGATGTGGTTGCGGCCGTCCATTTTGTCATTGCCATTGGCTGGACCACCGCCGATACCCTGCTGCTGGCCGTCCGGCCTTTGAGGACCATGAACTAACTGATGATTCAGGAGATCCTGCTTCCTGGAGAAGCTCTGGCCACAGGTGGAGCAGATCATCCTCCACTCTTGCCCCAGGTTGGATGGCCCAGGCCCTGTTGGGTTATTGGCGTGGCTGCGCAAGTGGCTTCTGAGGGCTCTGAGGCTGGCATAGTGGTTGCCACACACAGAGCACTGATACACCTCTCCATCATCGTCATCGTCTTTCTCGTTGCTCCCCATCCGCTTGCCTCCGCTTTGAGAGTACTGTCTCTGGCTGCTGCCTTGTTTGTGGCTGCTGGACCCCCCAGAAGGCAGGGCTGTTCCACTGGCGCTGTGGTAATTCATGTTCCCCATGAACCCATTGGACATGTTGCCCTGCTGCGGCTGCTGCTGGCCACGGCGGGGACACATGTGCGACTTTATGCCTGCTACGTCTCCGTACATCTCACCGCAGTCGGCACACACGTGTCTGTCGGCCTGCCGGTGAGCAGAGCTGCTCTGGGAGAGAGAGCTGCCGTCAAACCTGTCGTGAAACTCCAGGGAGTCCAAGCCACTGCTGTGACCTCCGTCAGGAACGAAGTGACCACCATCACCCAGGTTTCCTGGCAGGGAGATGGGAGTGGTGGCCCCGCTTCCTTCCTGGACATAGCTGTGCTGGGAGTCCAGGGTCAGGGGCTCAGGAGATAGCCAGTCATTGCCGTCATTGTTGATGGACTGGTTGGAAGAACGCCCCTTGTGGCTTCGCAAGTGGCTGTGTAGGGCTGCCAGGTGGGGATACTGCTTGCAGCAGATGGTACACTGGTAGTGGCCTGTCTGATGGCAGCGTTTGTGGTTGACCAGGCTCCCTGCATGCCGGTAACTCTTGCCACACTCCCCACACTTAAAACGGCGCTCTCCGTCATCTGGAGAATTCGGCTGTGGCACCCGGCCTCCAGCAGAGGAGGACACCGACCCCTGTGATCCAGAACTGAGGCCGTCTGAGTTGAGGATGGAGCTGTCTTGACCATGGGAGGCAGGGTGGGGGTCATGGGTAAGATAGTGGACTTTGAGAGTCTCCAGGTCTGGGTGCCCCGCGCCACAGTAAGCACATGTATAAATGGGATTATTGACCGGGGGGCCCATTATGGGGTCATAGGGTCCTCTTTTCTCAGTGGGCAGGGGTGGTAGGGGCAGGGGGTCTCCCAGGGCTGGGGTGTATGCCGGAGATCGGACTGCACTCAGATTGTGCGGCATGATGCCCGGGAAACTGCGGGGCAGGCCAAGGGCAGGCGCGGCGGAGTTGTGAAGCAGGATGTGCTCCTGGAAGTCGGCCTTGTTGGGCAGAGCCACTTGGCACAGGTGGCAAAAACAGGAGGCAGTGTCGCTGCTATGAGACTGGGAGCTGGCGCCGCTACTGCTCAGCATAGAGGCCCCGGGGGCCTTGAACTTCGAGTGAGTTCTTTCGTGGCTGTTTAAGGAAGCCAGGTTGCTAAATTGTTTAAAACAAACAGTACACTTAAAAGTTCCTTGCTGGTGACACTTCTTGTGATTCACTAAGCTACCGTGATGCCGGTAGGTCCTGTCGCACTGGTCGCACTTGAAGGGCCTGTCCCAAGCGTCGTCGGATTCGGGCAAGGTTTTCTTTCGGTGGTCGTCTGACACGTGGCTTTGGAGGACACTATGTCCCATACCACTGTTATTCAAATGGGAGCGTCCAAACCCGTCGGAGAGGTCCTGGGCGAGGCCGTAGTCCCTCTCGTCGTGGCCTGCTTCTTCAGACGCCTCCTCGTTCTCCTCCTCTGCGTGGGCACTACTGGGGGACAAAGTATGGATTCGGAGGTGGTTCTTTAAAGCTACCGCATTGGGCAGCGTACGAGTACAAACTGGACACTGAAATGAACCCACCTCGTGAGACTTTTTATGATTGGCTAGGCTAGCTGCGTGCTTGTAAATCCGGCCACACTGTTCACACTCGAAACGTCCGCTCTCTTCTTGCTGATAATGTGCTTTCATATGCTCTAATAGACTTGGAGTACTCGGGCAAACCATATCACATTCTTTACAGGGGAAACCCTTGGCACGACTCATATCATGCATTGCCATAGTACTCTACAGCAAACTGAAGGAGGGAAATCACGGTTCACAACAAAGCCATGAACGGTGATGTGAGGGAGACAGGGGAGGAAACTGGGGGGCTTAGCTAGTCAGCTGTGAGCGGCGGTAGCGGCCATTTTCCCCCCCGAGAGCCGTCGGTGCTGGCGCAGTCAATCCGGGCCCACCTTGAGAGGTGGTGGGCCTGCAGGGGGTCACACTGGCCAATGAGGTGTCACTGCAGAAAGAAGAGGGAGAAAACAGACAAGAGGTTACTGAATGAGCAACAAACAAGTCTTTTTACATTAAACTTCAGTCCAAACTGCGGACGATGCCAACTCACAATCAAGAAATACATTTCTAAAACCCAAATGTGTTTCTCTGAAGCTCCAGGTACAACAAGTACCGCCACTAAATTCACCATGACTTATTACAAACAAGGTTGTATGTTGATTCCAACCATATAATTGTTGCATCACCGATAAACATCACTCAAAATTAGTTGAATATTCCTTTCCAAAAAGTAAACAAAGCTCTTATTTGTCCAAAAAGACCCCGAGAACTACGTCTGAAAAAGTGAGGCTGTCTTATATTTGGGATCCAAGGAAAAAGAGATATATGTTCTGAGACCAAGCAAATTTCTCTTTAACATCCAGAGAATGGTATCCTGTACCTCAAAAAGAACATATACAAAACAGCGAACACTACAAAAAATGTGGCTTAAAAGTAGGTCAAAACAAGCGCCTCCACAGGAGAAGTATGAGCGTAATTTTAATCTGATGGTAATTAATGCAGGGAATAATTGTCAAGCTGCTAAAAAAAATACAGTGAACTGAGAACAACGTAAGAAGATGGATAGCACCAAAACTGTCAGAGGTGATGGTACCAGGGTCCTCAAGGTGATTTACAGACATAGATAGGAGAATGAACGAATGAATGAACACCAAGAACCAGAAAGACAGACTGAACATGACCTGAGCAATTATTCAGCTGGAAGATCTCCTGAAGTGTTTGATATCATTATGACAGAGTTTAAAGCCAGTCTGTGCTGGAGGAGAACGCTCATGTGGTAGAACAGCGGAGAACCGCAGCGGTCCAGCGAGAACTCAAGACGGCAGTGAAAAGCTGCTTTTTACTGCCTCATGTCATCAGTTTGAGGAAAAAACCACCCAGACCCCCTGCAGTCAGAGATTAAATAACGAAGCATGCAACCCGACTGAATCAGTGAAGAAATGCTGATCAAACATATTTAAGAGTAAACAAACAAACATGCCAAAATCATCAATGTAAACATTGTGAATTTGAATCACACATGTTCAATTCAAACATGTTTCAGTAATTGGTATTTAAATAATGCTGATTTGCGAGAGCTCCACGGCTGGTTCAGTTCGTTTCTACACCTGCTGTTATCACACACACACCTTTGTTGACATTGCAAAGAAGAATCCTCCATCACACAACACCACCCCCCCCCCCCCCACACACACACACACACACACACACACTCATTCAGGGATTAAACACACTCGGAGGCAGTTTTAACAGGCTCATCAGTAATCTGCAGCACACAGCAGGAAGCCGCTCATCTCATTAGAACACACTTTTAGAGATGCACGTGTGCACAAGTTTAAAACAAAAGCGAAACGGCTCAGAAGGGCCTGAGGTGACCTCTTCACGTCACCAGCAACCACACAAAACACAACAGAGGTTACATGAGCCGCTTCAGGAGAAAAGCCTCAACACAGCTGAACTGTGGAAGCAACGCCGACGTCCGGCCGCAAAACACAGTTTCATCCACATCCGACGCCATGAGAGCAAATGTTTTGAAAGTCACAGGAAGTCTGAGTCTGACGTCACTTTGTCTGTATGAACTGAACCAGTTTGCATCATGAGCTGAAACGTGAAACAAGAGTTTTACTGAAGTGGGGGGAAAAAGAAATCAGATGCGACTATTCCAGGAATCTGATTACTCCAACTCATCGGCCAGCGAGGAGTCCTGGGTTTGTAACTACAGACGGTGGTCTGTTCCGGTGTGACCACATCTGCAGCCTCGCCGCTGCACAAAGACCAGGAGGAGGAAGAATGGGAGCAAGAGGAGCAGGAGGAGGAGGAGGAGGGACAGATGACAAGCAGGCGGAGCAACTGTGGAGGGGAGGCTGGACTCCAGCATAAGGAGAGGAAACCAGAGGAGTGGGGGAGGGGAGGGTGGCTGGGTCGGGGAGCGAGAGGCAGACAGAAAGATGGGGGGTGAACGAGTGGAGGAGACGACGGAGGAGGAAGGCAAAGATGAAGACAGTTAAACGGAGAGACAGCAGAGCGAGTGTTTCCTCCTCATCTGGTCTGGGTCAGGGTGAGATTCTGTCTCCACCTGAGTGCCGACTGGTTCTCCGGCTGGAACCGGAGCCTGTGATTTTCTACGCTAACTCTGACCCTGTAGTACCAGTGATGGCCACCAGGGGACTGTATATACACAGGTGGGCAGGTTGTTGTTCACCACAAGAACACATCAAGCTGCAGTGGGTGCGCTGCCACGGACCCCCGGGAGATTATCAGTTAATTCTGAATTTAGAGTCAAACTTTATTTTTAAGTGTCTATCTACACATTAGGGCTGGGAGAGCTGGCTGTACAAAAACAAATTTTTCTTTTTTTTTTTTTTTATTGTGTTTTGATTTGATTTTCTTCTCTCAATGCACTTAAAAATGACTACAGACATGATGTATTGTCAAAAGTTCAACATTATTGGTGTGATTGTCCTCACAAATGCATAAAATGCATATAAACAATCACAAAATTAAAAGTAAATGAGGCTCTGTCATTTAACAAATTCAAGCTTTAACTCAGGTTTAAGCAAAAGTACAAAAGCAGCTACAGACCTTAAAAGAAACGGTAGAACAAAACACTAAAAATGTCAAAAGAAAATGTGCGTGTGTGCAAAATAAGTCATTTTTAGCTACAAACTCACTAAATTGAAGCAATTTTTTGCCCAGCCCGACTACAAATGAACCTGAATCCTCTCAGATACTGTTAAAGCACTGATGCTAATGCTAATTCTAACACTGCTGCTTCATAAAGCTATTACAACTACATCCTTGTAATAGATGCTGTTCATGCCAATATTGACACAAAGGGTGTTGTCAACGACTAACAAATATGAATATTTGACGAATGGATGATATTATATTTTGTCTCATTGTGTTGGAACAGTTCAGCCGGTCAGATTGAAGTAATACCACTCCTGAACACTAGGTGGCCGCGATTTTGTTAATTTCTTTTTAACAGGACTGATCGAGCAGCGGCTTATTGGGAAGTTTAAAACTGGCTGCAGAGCTCACGTGTTATTCAAATGAGATTTTAGCTCATTTGTTTAGATGTTTAATAACTTAATGGAGTTAATGGTTAAAAAAATGTTTGTCCATCACATTTCCCTCCAAATATCTGATTCTAAACCAAAATAAGACAAAACTAGAAATATGTGAAGCAACAGAGAATTTCAGAGTCACTCAACCATCATTGAGCTAAAACATAAGTCTGGTTGTTTTACTCCTCTGTGGTACGAAACAGATGGTATTTTGATTTATGGACACTAACAAGACATTTTTTAGAGGCTTCAAGAAATCCCTGATCAATTTTTATAAAAAACAAAAACTAAATAAAAACAAAAACCTTAATCTTGTGTTTACTCGGGAAATAAATGAACATGATGATTATAAATCCCAGCAGCAGTCATTAATATGAACTGAGAGGAGATCCCTGTGGAACGGCACCGACAAAGGTAAGGGACTGTTTTTCCTGCATTGCTATTCAATTATTCAGAGGACAAGAAAAATGTACACTAATATACACTTAAAATGAGTTCAGGCCCCCCCTCCCTCCAAACAAACCAAACATCAATGCATATTCTCATTTATCAGGCGTCTCAAAACAACTAAATCAGGTCACCTGGAAGACGCTGCTGTTCTGATAGTGACTTCAACCATTTATAAACACTGAATTTATTTTCGAAAAGACCAATCCCAGAGTACAACTCACAACTGTTTTGAGAAACCAAGAGAAGATTTTACTGACTGAATATCAAAATCTGAAATAAATAAACAAGAAATTCCAACTTAAATCCGTCATTCATTCAGTGGCTGCGTTTCTATTGTTTACATGTGTGTTTATGTATACATGCATTTCTGTTGTTTACATGTGTATTTATGTTTACACGCATTTCTGTTGTTTACATGTGTATTTATGTTTACACGCATTTCTGTTTACATGTCTGGTACTGTAGTTTACATGTGTGTTGATGTTTACACGCATTTCTGTTGTTTACATGTGTATTTATGTTTACACGCATTTCTGTTTACATGTGTGGTACTGGAGTTTACATGTGTGTTTATGTTTACACGCATTTCTGTTGTTTACACGCATTTCTGTTGTTTACATGTGTGTCTCTGTTGCTTACATGTGTGGCTTTATTGTTTCTTTCCATGTGCGGTTGCGTTTCTGTTGTGTCCATGTGTTTGTTGTTTACACGTCTGGTACTGTAGTTTACATGCGCGGTTGTGTTGTTTGTTTACATGTGCGGCTGACTGGTCGTGTCGTTCGCGTCCAGCAGCCTCGTCTCGCCGCAGAGCCGCGCGGAGCCCCGGCGCTCGGGACACTTTCCCTCCGCCATGTAAACAAACCGCGCGGCTCCCCCATCCACCCCGGGAGACCCTCCGCGTAGGAGGCGGGAGGCTCCGCTGACCTTCAGCCGCCTCCTCGCCGCTCCGGGTTCCGCCTCGGAGGGACAAAGCGGGGCGGCCCGGCCGACATTTCCTTCGGCCGACTCCCCCACTTTCACCGAGGAGCGACGCCCCGCCGCCCCGTCCGCGGAGCGGCGGGAAGCGAATGGGGGGGTGGGGTTGGGGGTGGAGGGGGGCGTGAGCCGGGCTGCGAGCTGCGCGACGCCGCCGGAGCGGTGCTGTGAGGCGGACAGGATGCTCCATCAGCGGGTCTCCAGCCATCAGCCGCCGAGACCCCGTTTCACGGGAAAATGGCTTTCCAGCAGCAGCGAGCCTCTCCCCCCCCACCCCCCTCGCTCGCGGGCTCAGCCAGCACCGAGCCCCGACTGGAAAAAAAAAAAATTATCTCCGGGGGGGGAGGGGGATTAGCCGTGTCCCGAACCGAGCCCACCGGTACCGACGCTACGCAGAACCGGGCCGCGGTGGACCCGGGTCCTCCTGCCCGCATTTCGGGGGGACGCGGGAGAACGGCGGCCGAGCTAACGCTAACGTTAGCGGCAGGCTAGTCCGTTAGCGTCCCCCCCTCCCCCCTCCTCCACTACGCGATGACACAAACCGAGAGAAAAATGGAAGTTCAGAGCAACAAAAACACAGAAAAAAACCCCAGAAACACGCAGACCCACGCACTCCCCGCACCGCGGGCCGCCTCCGCGCCGACCCGTCCACGGAGGCCCCTCTGCGGGGGGAGCGCGAGCGCCGCTGCACAGATTAGCATCGCAGCTAACCGCGGGCTAGCCCGGAGCTACACAAAGATCTCGACAAACACACCGCGGCCCCGCGCTCACGGAAAAAAAAAACGCGTTTTCCAGCCGCCTCACGCGCCGCACTCACCCCTCGATCGGCCTCCGCGTCCACCGGGTGACCGACGCGCTGCCTGGGGATGCAGAATGCGCCACTCTCACGGATTACTCATGCTTTATTCGCCCGGTGCTCCGGTTCAAACACCGACTTTTGCTTCTTGGCTCCGTCCCCTCGCCGCCGCCGCTTCAGCTGCATACTTCCTGCCGCTCCGCCGCTAGCAGAGCGCGACGCGGCGCGGCGCGGCACGGTCACGCCAACGCGTCATCATGCGCAGAATTAAATGTGGAGGAGATTTTTTTTTTTTTTGTGGGTTTTTTTTCGCCTCGAACTGGCAAAATGCGGCCCGTCCGCGGGGTCTGGAGCGGAACCGGACCCAACCGAACTGAACCAGGCCGGACTGGCGCGGGAACCCAATGACAAACCGAGGTCATTGTATCGTCTCCCCGCGCCAGCCCGCTGCAAACCCCGCATACATGACCAGAAAACACGCTGAACACCGCAGGAAAATCTCCTAAATTAAATATAATCACCTAAAAAACAACGTCCTGGAGAGAAAAAAAGCATTAATGACCTCAGAAAGATGAACCCTCGTTTAAAATACAGCAAGGAGTTCACCACGTTAAACCACCGATACACATCCTTTATTATAATAAACCTTCCGTAAAACATTCAAGAGAACCACAAAAACACGTTGTACTAATAAAAATAGCTGATAACGATCACAAAGCGTCGAAAAAAATGCAAAAAACAATAACACACAACATATTAAAGAAAGAATCTCAACAAACACAAACTAACCATCAACATGTAATAAAATTAACCCTGAAACGTCATCATACTTCAAAGATTAAAAAAAAAACGTACAAAAGACAACAAGTCGTTTAAAAAATCCATCACAAAAAAACATAAGAAACTTTAAATAAAATATAAAACAAACCTAAGACATTAAAACAAACAAAGACCCACAAAATCACAACTGAATACAAATAATAATAAAAAAAAACAGCCATAAAAGCATGGAAATGATTCAGAACAGCAAAACAACCACAGGCCACTAAAACATGAATTAACATAAAAACCCCAATCAACAAAATAAAAGCAAAAGAAAAGGAATCCTGAAATTCAGAAGAAATTCAGCAAGAAATTAATAAACACAAACATTAAAAAAAAAAAAATTTATAGCAAACAATAAGTGATATGACGCATTTCTACAATAAAATAAAATAAACCTGCACTGAAATAGAAAACAATAAAAATAAATAAATAAAAGACAAAACATTTTAGAATGTTAGAGGATAAGACGATGAAGATGATGATGACTATAACAACTGTGAGGATGAAGATGACGGTGCTGGAGAAGATGATGATGACGACAATGACGATGACGGCGATGAAGATGACAGTGAGGATGATGATGAAGAGGAAGTTGAGTCCACATGGACGCGGAACAGTGAGGCCTTTTAATTCAAACGGTGGTCAGCATTCTCTGGTCATAGTGAGAAGTGTGTGTGTGTGTGTGTGTGTGTGTGTGTGTGTATGAGAGAGAGAGACGGACTAGAGACAGAACGTACCCGGCCCTCCCTCAGACCGGCTGCACAACTCTGGATATGAGACACAGACGGATCATTTCAATGGAGCTGAGATGATTAAAATAAAATAGAAACAAAAATGGCCTCTTTGTATAAAATGACCACTTTACAGTGTGTTGACGTGAAGTTTGCTCAGAAGACGCACAGGGACATGAGGTGGGACAGGATGCAGTTGGCCCTGAGCGCTGGAAGCAGCAGTAGCAACAGCAGCAGCAGCAGGGGTCAGAGGTGAAACAACGCCCCCTTCTGGTGGGTCATGGTATGCTCGAGCAGTGAGCTGAATATCTGCAGCCCGAGTTCTTTCTTCTCAATTACATAAACTTTGTTTCAAAAAGCTTCAGTCTCGGCGGCTCGTGTTCTGCATTTACTTTATTTATTTATTTAAAAAAAGGGAATGATCACTTGTAATGTCAGTATTTTAAGATTAAATTCTTGTATCTGTCGTTAGGTGGTTCCAAATAAAAAAATAAACAGCTAAAAAGCTTCAGTTTTTTCACGTTTTTATTTGGGAATAGAATGTATTGAAGGTGATTCTACACGTGGGCTCTCATCTTGCTCCTAAAAGCCTGAAAATAATAAAGCATTGTTCTGCGGCTTCCTCAAGGCTACATTTCCCATGATGCACCAGCGTCTCGTGACGTCATCTTCCCGCTTCTCTCGCTGTCGCATCCCAGTAGTGGCTGCAGATTATTGAGTTTTTCCAGTGTTTTTTCCGTGTTTCGCTGCAGGTGAAGGCGCTGAAGGAGCAGGATGGGTCCAGTAGAGGTGAAATAACCCCGCGACACGCATTCAAACACTGCTGGAGGCTCGTTTTGGAGAGAAATGCTCGCTCTTTGTTCGACAATGTTGCACGTTTTCATGCATGTACTAACCTGCTTCGCTTTCATACGGTGTCGACTTATTTTACTGGCTATAATGCTGCTAAATTAACAATAGACGAACCTATTTACTGAAGCCAAATCGAGCCCACTGCTTATTTCAGGCTTGTGCTTGAAGCTCCATGTATGTTTGAGTTTATAGTGGATATATATTCACGAAGCAACTAACCCTAACCCTTTTAGCAACATTGACTCATGACAGGCTGAATCTAATTGAGCAAAACAGTGATTTAACATTTAGAAACTTATCACTATTAATAAAAGAGTCTCATGTTGTTTTCAATTGTTGGTATGTTTGGTGTGTTTGTGTGTGTGTGTGTGTGTGTGTGTGTGTGTAGCTCCTCCACATGTCAGTCTTCTCCCAGAGTTTCTCCCCCTGTGGTCGATTCCTGGCTGCTGGGAATAATTATGGAGAGATCGCACTGTTCAGGTGAGATGAAACTAACAAACACACTCGACAGGACTGGAGTAGCTTCACACTTCTTGTGTGTGTGTGTGTGTGTGTGTGTGTGTGTGTGTGTGTGTGTGTGTGTGTGTGTGTGTGTGTGTGTGTGTGTGTGTGTGTGTGTGTGTGTGTGTGTGTGTGTGTGTGTGTGTGTGTGTGTGTGTGTGTGTGTGTGTGTGTGTGTGTGTGTGTGTGTGTGTGTGTGTGTGTGTCAGTCTGTCTGCAGCTCTGAGTCCAGACGCCTCCCCACTCAACCATAAACCAGTTCTGACCTTCACAGGTGAGCTTGTTCTCAGACCGCCTGTGTGCGTCTTGGGAGTTTAGCGTTCTCCAGTGTTCTCCAGCGTTCTCTGCATTCACGTCCTTCCCGTGTGTCTCAGCTCACGAGGGTCCGGTGTTCTCTCTGCTGTCCACCGACTCCCAGCTGCTGAGCGCAGGAAACGGAGAGATCAGCTGCTGGAGCTGGAGCGAACTCATCAAGAAGGTCAGTTTAAAGGCTCTTTGATCTCAGACTCTGAATGAGCTGACCCCCTCCCCCGCTGACCTCTTGACCTCCTCCGTCCTCAGAGCGTCAAACCTCTGTGGACCAAAAGACCAAACTACAAGTGAGACGCCGGATCGGAAAATTCCCGCTGCAGGTAAACCGTCTGCTGACGTCCTTTAAATCTGTGTGCAGGTCCAGTTTGGTGACGCCAGAGATCAACTCCATGGTCCTCAACCCCAGAGTGAGTGACACAGTGACACACACACACACACACACACACACACACACACACACACACACACACACACACACACACACACACACACACACACACACACACAGTGACACTGTTGTGTGTTTTGTCAGGACAACAGTCTGGTGGTTGGAGGCGGAGACAACAACCTCCACATCCTGGACCTGGAACACGGAGTCTTTAAGGTGTGTGTGTGTCGGCAATGTGGCCTTGTGGTGTGTTACTATGGTAACTGTGTGTGTGTGTGTGTGTGTGTGTGTGTAGTCGGTCCTTCAGGGTCACACAGATTACATCCACTGTGTGAGTGTGAGAGAGAGGGAGGGGGAGATCCTGTCCGGGGGGGAGGACGGCGCCGTGAGGATCTGGGGTGAGTGACGGCTGCTTTGCCGATGGATGAAGGTGGCGAGGATGATGATGGTGATGAAGGTGGTGATCTGTTCGCAGACTGCAGGACGAATCAGAGCGTTCACTGCATCGACGTCTCCAAGTACGAGGTGAGGGACGACGACAACCTGCCGGAGGACCGGGTGTGTTCACGTCGGCTGAAACAGGAAGTGTGTGTGTGTGTGTGTGTGTGTGTGTGTGTGTGTGTGTGTGTGTGTGTGTGTGTGTGTGTGTGTGTTTCAGGCGTGTGCGCGGCCTCAGCTTGGTAAATGGATCAGCTGTCTGACCACAGATTCTGATTGGATGGTGAGAGGGGGGAAATAAAATACACACACTTGTCACACTGAAAGTCCTGGAAGACCTGCTGACTTGTACTTGTACTTGTGCAGCTGTGCGGCGGCGGCCCGTCCCTGTCCCTCTGGCACCTCCGCTCCCTGTCCCCCACCTCCGTCTTCCCCCTGAGGGGCTGCCAGCGCCAGGCCGCCTTCTACCAGGACATGGTGAGGAGTCGCCTTGTTGACGTGTTGGTTGTTTTGTTTGTTTTTCCTCCTCGTTGACGCCGACGCGTTCGCCTGCTGCTCCGCAGATCCTGGCGGTGGGCGACGGGGCCTTCGTGTCCCACTGCCTGCTGGGCGGAGAAGTGAAGAGTCAGATCCCCTGCACCCCCCAGAGCCTCAACACCCTGCAGCTCAACACCAACAGCACCGAGCACCGGGTGAGACCCTGAACGCAGCACCCCCCCCCCCACCCCACCAGGTCCTAACGTCAGACACGCTATCCGCTGACTGCTAGCGAGTGTAAGAAATAACGCTTCAGCACCAGTAAAACCACAGTTTTAATAACCTTTGAATACAAATGTCCTTTGTTTCAGTGCATAGAGCTACGAATACAGCTTCTTAAAAAAAACACACACAAAATAACAAAACCCGAACAAGAAAACTAATTTCAGCTTTAGGCTTTTTTGTTTGTTTTTCCACAACACAAGGAATTACAGTCGCTTTAAAAGGCCCCGTTTACATGATGTTTCAAGTGAAAACGTAGGTTTCAAAGCAGTTTTGACAATGATGTAATGGCGTGTTGGGCCACTAGTGGGAGCCGTTTGTGTTTGCAATGGAACCACACACTCTGGAATGGACAGACGGGTGCAGTTGGATTGTTACCGTGGAGACTTGCCGACTATAGAACCACCCAGTCCCGGGATGTTCTGGACTGAGAGACGCCACAGAGGAAACGTTGTTCCCCTACTGAGCACGTGCAGACGAACGGCGTCGCCGGGGGAAACGTTCACCTGAAACCTTTCCGTTTTCACCTGGAAAGCGTCTGTAAACGGGGCTGAATTTCAAAGCTTTAGAGGGGAAAGTCCTTCGGCGTGTTTGGTTGGTTCCCCACACGACTTCTCATGTTTTCATCCCGAAACCGGTAGAGGCGGCGGCGGCGGCGGCGGCGGGACGAGCGTCTGACAGGAAGTGTGTGTGTTTCAGGTGCTGACGGTGGGCGGCAGCAGCAGCCACGTCGACGTGTTCACCAACGTGTCCTACAAAGCCTTCTCCCTCAGCTTCTGAAGACAAACTTCAAATAAAACCTTTTTCTACCCAAAAAATAAATTAAAAAAAATCAAACAAACTCCTCATTGTTTTGCTCGTTGTGGGCGGAGACGCCGCGTTCGGGGGGGGGGGGGGGGTTCAGACTTCGTCTCCGGGGGAAACGAACGGGAGACACACTGAACTCTGGAAACTGCGAGTCGACACTTTTATTGTTGTCATGGAAACAGGGACCGTTTACAGAGCGGTGCTGGTGCGTTCAGGGAGCGGCGGGACAGACGGTGGCGGCGGCGGCGGCCGCGTGCTGGGAGGAAACATGCTGAGTCTGGAGGCGGGGCGGGGGGTGGGCGGGGCTTCAGGTGGCGGACAGGCAGGCCTGCCGGACGCTCTGGGCCCAGGCGTCCAGCAGCTCCGTCACAGAGTGTTTGTCGGGGAGCTGCAGCAGCTTGGACGTCATGTTTCTGTGGACCGACTGCAGGAAGGCGTTCGCTCCTGCAGGGAGGGAAACCAACGCCGTCATTTCATGCTCAGCCACGTCTGAAGTCACCCGACCGGGTTCTTGCACAGAGAATTAACCGTCCACACGTTTCGCTGACCGGTACCCCGGGTTTCCCCAAGATGGCGTCGGCGAAGAGAAACGTCTGACCGATTTAATCAGGGGGAAAAAACTGCAAGCCATAAGAAAAGTCTCGAAAGCTGTGAAACCGATCTGTGACGTTAAAATATCTACAAACCCGGGAATCTTCTGCAAAATATAAACGCTGGAAATCCGTGTGGAGGAATTCTCCTAAAGGTGTTGACCAGGAACTAGAGATGGTCAACAACGAAAACTCTTTTTAACATTTTTCTCGTGTGGATTCTGGGAGAGGAACTTAAATAAAAGAAATTAATTTCTTGAATAAAGTCCGCCTCACTTTTCCAGACACTTCCAGACCTACAGCTTTGTTTTTAACGTCGCAAACAAACAAAAGTGCAACTTAATTGGAATAAACAAAAAAAGCTTGTTTGATGTAAAATACAGGTAATAAACAAGAAGGCCGTTGCTCGGCTAATCCCCCGCCGGAGGGCTTTATATTTTCTCACAAAGCCAGCTCTAAGGCAGCACACTTGGTACACTAGAGGGTGTTCCATGGGTCCTAGTAGATAATTATGTAGAATCTGAAAGGTCTTCTTCATAAGCTATGTCAAAATACGTCTCCAGAGCCCAAAAGGTGTTTTTATGCACTTAGTGAGCCTGTGACCTGATATGCAAATTAGATCATGGTCACCATGGTGCCCCTTCTCCCCAGGTGGAGTGTCCATGTGTGAAGTTTGGTGACTGTGGGCCCAGGAACTGCTGAGAAATGAGGAGAAATGTTTATATGAAAATACATGTATTGTGCAACCATGACGAGCAAACTTCAGACCCTACCAATCTTCAAGGTCAAGGTCAGGTCACTTGGTGTACTGGAGGTTATCCCTGGAGTGTGTATCATGTGTGTATAAAATTTCAGAGCCCTAGCTCAAAAACCTAGGCCTCCAGAGCCCAAAATGTGTTTTTAAGCACTTCGTGACTCTGTGACCTACTTAATAAGCAAATTAGGTCAAGGTCAGCATAGTATCCCTTCCCCCTCTGAGATGTATCCACATGTGAAGTTTGGTCACTGTGGGCCCAGGGGTTGCCGAGATATAGGTAGAAACGTTCGAACGTACGGACGGAGACTGTTTCAAGATCCCCCTTCGGGTCCTATCAGCCACAGCGGGGGATAAAAAACCCTGAACTAAAAAGTAGATAAGACGGTAATAATCAGGCGTGGCGGCGGCTGCTCACCGTACAGCTCGCCGTCGTCGGCCCAGAACGGGCTCTGCTGCGGGTAGTCGGCCGGAACGCTGAGCTGCAGCGGCGGAACGCTGGGCAGGTTCTTATCATCTGGAGGGGAGGGAGGGAGGGAGGGAAGAGAGAGAGAGAGCGGGGTGAGCGTCTGCTGGCGGTGGGCGGGGCCACGTGGAAGTAAAACTGTGCCACCAGATTCTGAATTCCAATTTCTAACTCTGAATTTTTTTTACCATCGAAATCAGACTTTGAATTTTAAAAGCTGTCGAATTTCAAGGTGTCTTTTTTTTTGCTTCTGATTTTTTTTCAACGTCTAAAAATATTCAGTGTGTAAAAATACAATGTGTCTAAAAATTCAGCAGCAAAAAAATTTAGCTGCAAAAAAAAAAAATTCAGCTGCAAAAAAAAAAAAAAATCAGCTGTAAAAAAAATTCAGCTGCAAAAAAAAAAATTCAGCTTCAAAAAAAAAAAAATTCAGCTGCAAAAAAAAAGAAATTCAGCTGCAAAAAAAAGAAATTCAGCTGTAAAAAAATTCAGCTGCAATTAAAAAAAAAATTCAGCTGTAAAAAAATTCAGCTGCAAAAAAAAAAAATTCAGCTTCAAAAAAAAAAAAAATTCAGCTGCAAAAAAAAAAATTCAGCTGCAAAAAAAAGAAATTCAGCTGCAAAAAAAAAAATTCAGCTGTAAAAAAATTCAGCTGCAAAAAAAAACATTCAGCTGCAAAAAAAAAAAAATTTCAGCTGTAAAAAAAAAAATTCAGCTGCAAAAGAAAAATTCAGCTGCAAAAAAAGAAATTCAGCTGCAAAAAAATTCAGCTGCAAAAAAAAGAAATTCAGCTGCAAAAAAAAGAAATTCAGCTGCAAAAAAAAAAAATTCAGCTGTAAAAAAATTCAGCTGCAAAAAAAAAAAAATTCAGCTGTAAAAAAAAAAAATTCAGCTGCAAAAGAAAAATTCAGCTGCAAAAAAAAGAAATTCAGCTGCAAAAAAAAGAAATTCAGCTGCAAAAAAAAAAAATTCAGCTGTAAAAAAATTCAGCTGCAAAAAAAAAAAAATTCAGCTGTAAAAAAAAAAATTCAGCTGCAAAAGAAAAATTCAGCTGCAAAAAAAAGAAATTCAGCTGCAAAACAGCCAGAGTATCTGTCATCAGAACAGCTGAATTTTACAGCTGAATTTTCAGACACATTGAATTTTTACACACTGAATATTTTTAGAAAATCAGAAGCAAAAAAAAGACACCTACTTGAAATTCGACAGCTTTTAAAATTCAAAGTCTGATTTCGATGGTAAAAAAAATTCAGAGTTCCAAATTGGAATTCAGAATCTGACCGCACAGTTTTACTTCCATAGGGCCACGGTGGCGGTAAGGGGGGGGGGGGCTCACCCAGCCTGCAGACCAGGTGCACGGTGCCGTTGTTGGAGCAGAAGGACGGGTCCAGGTTGACCAGGAACTTGACGTCCAGGCGGGCCACCTCGCCCTGCAGGATGTTGGGGATGGTCTGCCGCTCCTCGTCCTCGTGCTTCCTCTTCCTGCCCGACACGTTGGGACCCCTGGGGACGGCGACACGGTGAGAAACGGCGGTGGCGGCGGCGCCCAGAGGGGAGAGAGAGGGGGGGGGGGGGGGACCTACGTGATGGGCGGCCCGTGGATGGCACTCATGGCGGGGGCGAAGGTTCGGTACAGCGAGTGGTTGAAGACTGGCGAGCGGATGTTGGCCATGACGGCGTCCAGCAGCGGCTGGCAGAGGTACTGCTGCTTGGTGGGGACCGGGGGCGGAGGAGGCGTGGGCTGGAGGGGGGCGGAGGGGGGGGAGGACGGTGAGAGGACAGACTTATCGGAGGACACGCCCACAACGCCGGAGTCCAGCTGGTATATAAATGTATAAATAAGCAGGTTATTACCACGGCCATGTCGTTCTTCAACTTCTCTAAAGCGATCTCACATTTCTGTAGCGTCTTCAGAGGACACCTGCAGGACAGACACACCGTGAAGCGCTCACTTTATACTGAAAGGACGTGTGTGTGTGTGTGTGTGTGTGTGTGTGTGTGTGTGTGTGTGTGTGACCTGGTGTTTGGGTCCGTCAAGATGTTCAGGAGACTCTTCATCTTACTCAGGTCCTTCTTTCTGTCTGAAAACACAAACACACCGACGCTTTTCACAAACATTCCACTGCCGTGCGTCGGAGCTGGTGATGACATCACTTCCTGTTGTCACATGGTGGCAGCGCGGCGCCGCACTGCTGCTTCTCACTACAACCTCATGTACTGGATCTCATCTCTCATTCGCGCGTTCCAGCCTTGAAGGCTGACGGGTTTGAACGAAGCCTTTGTTGAACTCAGTCAACCCTCCGTCGTTGGTTTACGGCGTCGTGCGGAGGAACGGCCGGCGGTGGCGGCGGCGGCCACGTGTTGGGAAGCGTTGGCCGCCTCGCCGGCGTGAAACAGGAGCTCAGGCTCACCTTCGTTCTTGTCGATCTTGTTGATCATCCGTCGCAGCGGCTCGATGTACTTGGAGAGCTGCTTCAGCTTCTCCATGTACTGCTGGTCCTCCAGAGACGAGGCCCCGGCCGGACTCATCACCGAGCTGGGGTTACCTGGGGGAGAGGGGGGCAGTCACACGGGTTACCGTGGTGTGAAGATGAGCCAAGCGGGTCAGTCTGAGGAAGACGACCGAGATCAACCACGCGACGCCGGCTGCCGGGCGAGGTGGGCGGGGCTACCGGGGGTGTTGAGCGGTCCGGGGGAGGGGACTCCGTAGTTCTGTGGGGTTCTGGAGGTGGCCGGGCTCGGGGAGGGCTGAGGGGAGGGGCTGGGCTGGAAGCCTCCCGGCGACGGCGTGGGACCCGAACTGCAAGAGAGGAGGCGAAGAGCGTTGAGAGGCCCGGCGGCGGCGGCGGGGGCGGGGGCGGGGCGGCCCCGTGTCTCACCTGGCCGAGTTGGGCTGAGAGGTGGGCGGCTGCGGCGACGGCTGCGGGGGAGGGGGCATGGACTGCGGCGTCGGCACCGGGACAGGCGAGGGCATCATGGAGTGCTGCTGCACCTGTGGAGGCGAGGGGGGGGGGGGGTCAGGAGCATGTTCCCACCAGCAGGTGGCGGCAGGTCAAGACTGGAGGAGTACCTGCTGCGTCATGGCCTGGGCCCCCACGGCGGCGGCGGCGGCCGCTGCGGCGGCGGCGGCAGCGTTGGGCGGAGGGATGGACGGGTTGAGAGCCGCTCGGGGGAGACGTGCAGGAATCTGCATCCCGGGACGAACCAGCTGCAGAGACAGAGACAGAGACAGAGACACACCTGTCCCGTCACAATCTGAGGTGCCAGGACACCACCACACAGACATCTGACCGAGACGACAAGTCACTTTCAAAAAGGGCAACTAAAATTCTAAAATCAGCTAAAACTAAAAAAATAAAAGCCTTTAAAAAATTTTCATTGGGAAAGAAAAAAAAGAGCTAAAATATCAAAATTGAGAGGATGAAACCATTAAATCAGATATAAAAACAGCGGAAAAATGAATGTTTACTGTCCTAAATTGATAGTTTATATTTCCAACTTATAGGAAACACACACACACACACACACACACACACACACACACACACACACACACACACACACACACACACACACACACACACACTCAGTTCTCTACAATATAAAACGAGCCCCTACAGGTCTGATCATCTCGCCCTCTCCGATAACACCTGAATTCCAGGGTTTTGGGAGAAGAATGTAATCTATTACCTGTTGAAAAAAAGTTAAAAAAAACATGAATGAAAGTACCGACTAATTTGAGTTACTTCTGGATTACTTTAGTACCAAAAAATAAAAAAGAATAAAGAGTGAAGGCGGTTTGTCACTTGATCAGTAAATTTATTTAAAGAAAAACAGATACTGAAAAACAAAAGTATTCTTCAAAACAGTATTGAACTCAAAACTTTTTTTGACGGACTCGTGTTTCCATGTGAACGAACTGCAGGTTCGCGTTCAACCGGAGCCGAACCCGGGACAGAACCTCCTGTTGTAGCGGAGCAGCGCGACTCGCTCCACGTCCTCGTCAGACATCCGGCTCCGAGACGCCACGAAGACGTTTCCCCCGTCCCCGAACAGACGACCCAGCGGGGCGCTGGACTGCAGCGCCGTGTTGTACTTCAGGAAGAGCCGCTTCACCAAAGGAAAAGCGTGCAGGGCCTCGGAGCTCCTGGCGGTGTCGTCCAGGAACCGTCTCACCTCTTCTTCCGCGCCGCTTTTATTGGACCGGCTCTTCTTCACGAACGCCAAGAACTCGTCGTGGGACCGATCGTCCTCGTGGTCTTCGGGAGACGCTCGGCACTCCAGGGCTTTCGCCTCGTCGACCATCGCCCGGAGCGTCTCCTCCTTCTCTTCGGCGGCGAGCCAGCACGAGCCGAACTTGGGCGTGGTGGCGGTCGCCATCTTGGCGTGGTGGCTGCTCAGCACGGCGCCGAATTCTCTGTCCACCGCCTGGGCGACCGCGGTGACGACGTCGGCCGTGAGGGTCGCGTCCGGCGGCTTGTGGGCGAGTTTGGACTTCAGGCTCAGGAGGGTTGGAATCAGGAAGCCGAGGGGGCGCTTGTCCTCGCGCTGCAGGAGCTGGATGGACTGAGCGAGCGGCTGCAGCGCCGCCACGTACTCCCTGAGGAAGCCCAGCTCGTTGGGGCTCGGCGGCGCCACGCCAAGCCAGTCGCAGAAGTCGTGCAGCCGATCTTCCTTCAGCTCGATCACTTTGGAAACGGCCATGTACTCACAACTCCACCTGGAGACGCGGGGCACGGAGGCCATCGTGTCGGCAACGCCCTGGACGGCTTCGGCGGCCGCCGGCGAGCCGCGCACCTTCCTCCATATGGACGCACACTTGCCCATCGCTCTTCGGTACACTTTGCGAGACGGACCCCGCGACGCCGCCTGATGCGCCTCGTTGGCGGCGATGAGGCCGAGGGTGTGCGCGGCGCTTCTGCGGTGAGGCGGGAGGACGGAACGGAGCTCTTCGTCTCGCCCCTTCTCCAGGATGGCGCCGACGTCCACGAACCCCATCCCGTCTTGCACGTCCTCTTCTGCCGCCGCCTCGCCCGTCTGGAACTCCTGGAAGACTCGGCCGAAGTCGCTCCCGCCGTCGGTGACCGTCGCCGTCACTTTGTGTTGGATTTTGTACTCCGTGTGGATTTCTACGATTTTCGCCGCAATGAGATCAAACGTGTGTCGCCCCTTCAGCCGCGTGCAGGCCAGGGCCGCCGACCTCCTCGCCATCGTCTGCTCCTCCATCCAGTGACACGTCACGCCAAGGAAGCTCCGCCCACGAGCCGACCACGAGTCCGCGGCGGTGCACACGTGCCTCACTTTCGCGAGCGTTGCAATCAAGGCTTGCTTCATTGCAGAGAACTCCCCCTCCACGCGCCGCGCCAGAGTCTTCCTGCACATGGCGGTCTGGCCGCCGCCGACTCCCTCGACGAGCTTCTTGAACGACGGCTGCTCCACCAAGGAGAAGGACTGGAGGTCGTCGACGATGAAGTCAAACACGAGTCCGTTGACAACGCTCTGGGGGGTGAGGCGTCGCACGACGGGAGCTTCTGGTTCATGTCCGGCTCCGCGGGGGGCCTCGCTCTCCTCCGACTCACCAGCGTCTTCGTCGGTCAGGAGGAGGCGACTTTGTGGTTCCTTCTAGAACATATAAAAATGAACAGTCAATGACAGTGTTCAGCGGTGAATCGTCACCCCAATGAAAATGCTGGCGGAGTGGCTGGACGGTGAGTCTTCGTCTCTTCATCTATCCAGCCTCCGTCACCCGACTGAGGGGTCGACGTCCGTGCAGAACAGCGGTGGCGACAGAACGGCCACCGGAGGAGAACTTGAGCGAGTCGACGCCCACGACACCCCTGGAGTTCTTCATGGAGTCCGCGTTCCAGACGCCCCAGTGTCTGTGAGGCAGCGAGTTGGAGGCTCTTAATCCAGACGGTTGTCAGGTTGCTCAAGTCTCTGGTTCCGTCAACCAGCTGCTGGAGTTCGGCTCCTCTGGTATTGGCCCCAATCCCTCTCTGTGCCTTGCTCATGTGCCCGCTGATCACAGCTGCCGCGGTGCCTGACAGGAGCTTCCATGTTGTGCAGAGACGCGTTATCCTCCGGTAGTTGGACGGGTCGCTTTGTGAGGGAGTCTCTCACGATGTGGACGGTTCTACTCTGGTAACATGGTTTACAAAAACCAAACAACTAAACTATTCTTTTCTTTATGATTGGGATCACACTCGTACACGTTTAGAACTGCGACTCTCCCACCATCCGCATGCTTCCAACACCACACGGATTCTTTTAAAACAATTCAGCATCTAATATTTTGAAACACTATGAAGAATCTGCAAACACGACGACAACAGCTGAATAGAAGCGGCTCAGAAGGCTAGACTTTCCAGGGCCGGGGCTCTGGGCGGTGCCTGGGTGTGGGCGGTGCTCACTCACCTGTCCGGGTACGGAGGCTGCATTGAGCTGCGCCTGAGCCGCCGCCTGCTGGGCCTGCTGCTGCTGCAAGGCTGCACGGGCCTGCTTTCACACACACACACAACACACACTTGATTATCATGTAACACCTGTGTTTCCTCCACTTTATGGCGGCAGCAAATTTAAAAAAATGTCACAAACGAGACGCGTACAGACGTGGCTTCTGTCTTATGGACGTGTCGCAAACAGTAATGCCACCTGCAGGGGGCAGTGTTGAGCAGTTTAGCTCATGTGTGACAGGAGAAAGCAACAAAGAAGACCACGCCACAATCTACATGACTCAACAAAGAAGCTTCAAATGTGTGAACAATTTAGAAACTTCAAGCTAAAACATTACAGAGTATTTCCCCAAACCAACATTTAAATACGTCAAGGGAGAGAAATACTCAATTTAGCAGTTTTGAGCCCATTTGCATGAGAAATGTCAAACCAACACGATGCAGTGATTGTTATAAACTCATGTACTAAGTGAGGTGCATAACGGGAGCATACACTCGGATCTTTAGAACAGTGTTTTTCAACCACTGCTCCGCGGCACACTGGTGTTTCCCCGAGATCTAGTCAGGTGAGCCGTGGGAAATTATCCAACTTCAAATTCTTTCTAAAAAAGTGTGTTGCAGAGTAATCATGTATAAATACTCTTCACCACTAGAGGGCAGCACAGAACTTTGCCGGTGAAATGTAAAGTGACAGACGTCAGTGTGGTTCATCTCCACCTCCTGCTACCATCTTGTATCAAAGTACTGTGTCAGTGACAGTGATGGAGAAGTTTTAGAAAAGGAAGAATGTGAACCAGGATCTCAGCTCTTCATCCATCAGGTCCAGGTTTCACACTGAGGGAGTCACTATTAAAAAAACACTTTGGGAAATACTTTTTTTCTGTATTTATTTGATTCCTGTTGATAAAACTTTGATGAGAAAGACTTTATATTGTTAATAGAGGCTACAGAGTTTCACATTTTAACATTTTCAGGTGGTGGTGGTGGTGTGCCTCCAGAGTTTTCCAAAGAAAAAAGTGTGCTTTGGCTCAAAAAGGTTGAAAAACACTGCTTTAGATGACCCCTGATGTAGGTCTCCTCCCGACCTGAAGAGGGCAGCCCATCGTGGACTCAGACCCGAGGTTAACAGGAAAACGGAAGCAGTCTCACCTGGAAGGCCTGCATCTTCAGCTGCTGCTGCTGCTGCTGGCTCAGGGAGTTGATGGGGACGTGCTGAGTGTTGCTCATCTGTCCAGCCAGAGACTGAGGAACCATGCCGGCCTGCTGCTGCTGCTGCTGCTGCTGCTGCTGCTGCTGCTGCTGCTGCTGTTGCTGCTGCTGTTGCTGCGAGTGTGGAGGCATCTGACCAGGCTGAGCCTGGACCTGCTGCTGCTGCTGCACCAAGTGCTGGATGGACTGAGCCTGCACCTGAGCCTGAGCCTGTGCTTGTGCTTGAGCCTGTGCCTGCGCCTGCTGCTGGAGCTGCAGCTGCACCATCTGCTGCTGCTGCATCCTCGTCTGGTGCATCTGTGGAGACACGAACCGGCCACCGCGGTCAGTGTGCGGAAACATGCGAGCTCCGAGCCAACCCGGCGTGCTCCTCGAGTCGCAGATCAAATCAGAGGCTCAGAATGGAGCCGTGAGCTCAGAGGTCGAGTTCCAGTGTCTCGGGCGTCTGCAGCTTTATAGTTGCACTCGGTACACACTTGTTTAGCGGTGAGCACCTGGTTCTGCTGCTGCTGGTTCTGTGCCTGCTGCTGCTGGTTCTGGTGCTGCTGCTGCAGCTGCTGGTTCTGGTGGTGCTGCTGCTGCTGCTGCTGCTGCTGCTGCAGCTGCTGCTGCTGCTGCGCCCGGAGCTGCTGCACCTGGAACTGCTGCTGGATGGCGGCGGCGTTCTGCTGCTGCTGCATGGCGCTCTGCTGCTGCTGCTGCTGCTGCTGCTGCTGCTGCTGCTGCTGCTGCGCCTGCTGGAACTGTTGGAACTGCATAGACTGCATGGACTGCTGCTGCTGCACCATCTGCTGCAGTGGCATCTGGCCTGGGCCTCCAACTGCAGCGGGAGCAAAAGGCAGGTGAGTACCAATCAGACACTCGCTCATTCACTCACCCTCTCCCCCCACACCCACACCCACACCCACACCCACACCCACACCCCCCACGCGACGTGCTGAAGCAGAAAAGAAGAGCAGCCCTGATCATCCACCGGACGCTCTGCACATGTGCAAACACGCCACACAGAGGAAACACTCACGGGCTTGTGGGTTTCCAGCCACCCCTGCCATGCCATGCGGGCCTATCTGCATCGGCCCCATGGCCCCCATGCCCCCCACTGGAGCGCCGGTGGGGCGAGGCCCCATGCCAATGACGCCCGGGCCCCCTGTCAGGTTAGTCAGGGCATTCATGGGATCTAGCAGAAAGGTAGACAACAGACAACATTACGCAGCTCCGACATGCACAGCAGGTAGAGACAGGGCAGAGGGCAGAGGGCAGAGGGCGGAAGAGACCAGGACCAGGACCAGGACCAGAGTTCGCCTTACCAGGACCTCCCAGGGCCTTCTTATCTGCGAGGAGACACACAGCGACAACTCTGATTACAGCGGGCTCAGGTGTCTGAGAGGAAAACTTCTGAATGAAACATCAGCTTCAGATCATTAAGTCAGCTGAATGTCTCTGAGGCAAGTTCAGGAAGTTCTAAACAGTAGTTCTTTTTCTAAATCTTACCTCTACGGTGGTCAACCACATATAATCCAAAGTTTTAAACCTGCTCTAAAATGGGGGGGGTTTCTTACAAAATGATTTTGAATGATCATGAAGACAAAAAGTAAAAATGCACCAAAGTCAATCTTCTCATTTATTGTTCTGTTGATGATAAATGATCAGAGTGACGAGAGAGTGGAGTTTCAGACTTACGGATGTCTCTGAAGTGGATGATGAGTCGAGCCACCAGAGACAAATATTCCTCCTGAACACAAAACATCAGCACAGAAACACCAAATCAGAAACGAGGAAAAGTTTTTCCTAAAGTGTTTGTTTCTTCCTAAATATCATCACTTTCACGCGGTGCTCGCCGAGCATGAAGGTGTATCCAGGCAGCGTTGCAGACTCGGTCACACGGGTCCTTTGACAACAATCAGATGGAAACCAGTTGATTTTTCTCGTTCCAGAAAAGTTACACATTTTAAAACAACCAACAAACACAAGGTAAAAACATTGAAGAAGTTGTAGTCATCATGTCGGGCCACTAGATGGCGCAAGTGCAGGATGTAAACACATTTGCTCTTCACCATATATATTGTCTCAGTAAGAACAGTGTCTGATGGGACTTTGTTTCTCGACAAGTGGAGTCGCTCCCGTCGTCCCCAGAGTTCAGTGCCGTTATGTAAACAAGGCACCAAATCACAAAACAAGTTTCACAGCTCCTCTTGTAAAACTGGACCAAAGCTGAAAGAGACGTTGAACAATCAGGTAATGGGAAATACAAGCTGCACAGTTGCAACTTACAGCCCGAGTCCTGTGATCAGCGCCACCTGCAGACCGATTTAGCCTGACAGGACAGTTCATCCAAACATGTCAGGCCGCAAACATTCAAACAATGTGAACTGAAATGAAACAAGTTAAAGACAGAAGATGCTGCGAGGAGCACGAGGTCCCGGAAGACTCACCCTGGTCTTGGCCTTGACGTAAACGTGGTTCTCCATGTCTGTGCTGGACTTCTGTGTGGTGTTGGCCGTCCCTGCCTTCCTCATGGCGTCCTCTCTACCGGGGGAAACACACACAGCTGTTAAAGCAGTAAAATGGGTTTGTACAGTGGCACACAATGTTTTTTTCTCGCCGGATGTCATCAGCTCTTGGGATCTATAGACGACGCAAATCTAAACATTTTAATTGAAAGTGAAGTCTTTCGAATAAAAGTACTCTCTTAATTCAAAGTTATATCATTTTACACACATACAGATCGAATGTCAGACACCACTAATGTAATCCATGATTTATAATAATTAGAACTCCACCCCTGTTGGTGTGTTATGTAACTGTTAATACACCTTTACATCACACTCGCCTCCAGAAATGTGTTTTAATGAGACAATTCTTATCCCATGTATGAGGGCTGAACTGCTAAAAACTAGTTTGGGTAAAGGGAACCTCTGGTCCACATCCTGATCGCCACTGCTCCACATGAAGGAGACATTAATTGCCGATAACGTTGAAGTGAATCTGAGTTTCCTTTGAGTGAACAATTAGTTTGTTTACGGTGCGTTAAAAACATTATTTTCACTAAAACGCTCAGTTCCAACTGGTGGTTTCAATAATACTACTCCTTCACGGTGATTTTCTCCTGAATACCGTGCAGATTTCTCTGAAGGAATGATGAAGATTGATTCATGATTTCCACAGCAGCTAACGGATGAAAGAGCGTCTGTAGCTTTAGCGGCTAATCGTGCTAAGACTCAAAACAACCACTTCCACGTGCTTTAGCGCGGGAATAAAGAGCTCGCTGTGACTTTCCACGCTGTGTTTTCCATCGTCATGTTGGACTTTTGCTCGGCGTGTTTTCCCATTTAAGTTAATGGATTTTTAAATCCCACATCGACGCGCCGTTCCTGCTTATCTGGGCTAGCGGGTTAGCTTAGCTTAGCTCCCGAACCCCAGAGAAACACCCCTCGAAAAGAGTCAATGAAACGGGTTTTCCTCACATCTGAGCGACGACTTTCTGTCGGAACTGCGGGCTTCTCCAGTCGCTGTCCGGTCCCGGGACTTCCATGACAATATTTCGGATTTTATGACGTATTTCTCTTCTCAAACTTTCAATGTTTTCTCTTTCCCTCCGTCCTTCTTCGGCTGCTCGCGACGTATTGGCGACTGCGCGGGTCCTGTTCAGGAAAGGTACCGCCCCCTGCTGGCCTCCCTGCTGAGCTGCGTCTAATAACAACCCGGTCGCGTCAATACACTGCAGGTAAAACCGGTTTTTGTTTTTTCCTTTTGCTAAAACACAATTTTGACAAACGAGGTGGTTTTTTAAAATATCAAAAATACTGAACGCAATTCACGAAACCACACACGTACAGTGCTAAATGTCTCACATATCCTGCAAAAAATGAAGCGCTGCAAAATGTGTGTAAAGCAGGAAATGTGTTTAGAGTTTTGGAGACTTGAGAAGCTTTGCTCTTTGTGTGCTAATTTTAAATAATTGTGCTTTGTGTGTGATTTTACTGTGTTTACAATTGGGAAAATAAAACTGTGAAAATCCTGCCTCTGTTGGTCGCACTGGTACACTGCAGCTGTAAACTGTACTTAGAATACAAAATGTATTAATCATTTAATGTATTAATCCCAAGAGGGAAATCATTTTACATGGTTGCTCCACACAGTGTAGAATATAATAAATAGAACAGGCTGTTATAGAGTGTGATGGTCACAGGAAGGGTCGTTTTGTGTCTTTATTGGGTTGTTTTTGATCAGTTTGAATATTTTGAAGGCTTCTTTGCACTGGATGTGGAGATTTGTGACACCTTTGTCTTCGTTTGATCCTGAAACAAAATACATTGTGTTCTGAATACCTTGCACACATTCATATGATGTAGATATTGTCTGTATTGGGTTTTTTTTTCCACTTGTATTTATTTTTTAATGTTCATATCTTCTCTTATTGTACAACGTGGAGTTGCCGTGAAGTTAACCTCTTCCTGCAAACAGTAATTATAATGTTATTACGTAATGTTGAGCAAAAACCCTGACACAAGAACTACAGATCTCTCGCCTCCGTTTCCCACAATCCCCCGCGCGGGGCGGAGCGGCGGCGGCGGCTCCACGTGCTCGGTGGTTTTAAAGGACAGGCGGGGCGAGTAAAGTGTGTCACTGGGGCACGAGGCGCTCCCCGCTGGTCACGTGGTCCCGTTTTCTGCCGCGTGCGGCCGCAGTGGCTGTAGCACCAACATCATCACCATCGTCGTCAGCATGCTGCTGCTGCTGCTGCTGCTGCACCAAGTGCTGGATGTACTGAGCCTGCACCTGAGCCTGTGCCTGAGCTTGTGCCTGCGCCTGCTGCTGGAGCTGCAGCTGCACCATCTGCTGCTGCTGCATCCTCGTCTGGTGCATCTGTGGAGACACGAACCGGCCACCGCGGTCAGTGTGCGGAAACATGCGAGCTCCGAGCCAACCCGGCGTGCTCCTCGAGTCGCAGATCAAATCAGAGGCTCAGAATGGAGCCGTGAGCTCAGAGGTCGAGTTCCAGTGTCTCGGGCGTCTGCAGCTTTATAGTTGTACTCGGTACACACTTGTTTAGCGGTGAGCACCTGGTTCTGCTGCTGCTGGTTCTGCTGCAGCTGCACCTGGAACTGCTGCTGGATGGCGGCGGCGTTCTGCTGCTGCTGCTGCGCATGCTGGAACTGTTGGAACTGCATAGACAACATGGACTGATGCTGCTGCACCATCTGCTGCAGTGGCATCTGGCCTGGGCCTCCAACTGCAGCGGGAGCAAAAGGCAGGTGAGTACCAATCAGACACTCGCTCATTCACTCACCCTCTCCCCCCACACCCACACCCACACCCCCCCACACACCCACACCCACACCCCCCACGCGACGTGCTGAAGCAGAAAAGAAGAGCAGCCCTGATCATCCACCGGACGCTCTGCACATGTGCAAACACGCCACACAGAGGAAACACTCACGGGCTTGTGGGTTTCCAGCCACCCCTGCCATGCCATGCGGGCCTATCTGCATCGGCCCCATGGCCCCCATGCCCCCCACTGGAGCGCCGGTGGGGCGAGGCCCCATGCCAATGACGCCCGGGCCCCCTGTCAGGTTAGTCAGGGCATTCATGGGATCTAGCAGAAAGGTAGACAACAGACAACATTACGCAGCTCCGACATGCACAGCAGGTAGAGACAGGGCAGAGGGCAGAGGGCAGAGGGCGGAAGAGACCAGGACCAGGACCAGGACCAGAGTTCGCCTTACCAGGACCTCCCAGGGCCTTCTTATCTGCGAGGAGACACACAGCGACAACTCTGATTACTGCGGGCTCAGGTGTCTGAGAGGAAAACTTCGGAATGAAACATCAGCTTCAGATCATTAAGTCAGCTGAATGTCTCTGAGGCAAGTTCAGGAAGTTCTAAACAGTAGTTCTTTTTCTAAATCTTACCTCTACGGTGGTCAACCACATATAATCCAAAGTTTTAAACCTGCTCTAAAATGGGGGGGGTTTCTTACAAAATGATTTTGAACGATCATGAAGACAAAAAGTAAAAATGCACCAAAGTCAATCTTCTCATCTTCTGTTCTGTTGATGATAAATGATCAGAGTGACGAGAGAGTGGAGTTTCAGACTTACGGATGTCTCTGAAGTGGATGATGAGTCGAGCCACCAGACACAAATATTCCTCCTGAACACAAAACATCAGCACAGAAACACCAAATCAGAAACGAGGAAAAGTTTTTTCTAAAGTGTTTTTTTCTTCCTAAATATCATCACTTTCACGCGGTGCTCGCCGAGCATGAAGGTGTATCCAGGGAGCGTTGCAGACTCGGTCACACGGGTCCTTTGACAACAATCAGATGGAAACCAGTTGATTTTTCTCGTTCCAGAAAAGTTACACATTTTATAACAACCAACAAACACAAGGTAAAAACATTGAAGAAGTTGTAGTCATCATGTCGGGCCACTAGATGGCGCAAGTGCAGGATGTAAACACATTTGCTCTTCACCATATATATATAGCCCCGTCTCCACCGCACAGAAAGTACCAGCCTAGACGGGTTTAAACCGCTCCGGCTCGCGTCTCACGACATGTAATGCAGTCTAAACCGCTCCAGACCGCTCCAAAGGCGACCGCTTTTCCGCTACCCATCCGTTGGGGTACCAGGACCATGGAACGGGTCTGAGGTTGAGCTGCTGTCTGCTGATTGGTCAGTGATTTACCACACGCCCTCAATATTTTAATGTGCTGGCTGGATGAATCCTCTGCTGTCAGTGTGATCAGCTGTGCTCTGGTTGTTTTTATTTTCATTTTATTTTCTTTGCTGCTCAACTTTAGTGTTTGTTGTGAAAGAACGGACTTGAGACCGGGGGGAGGGACTTTGCATCGCGTTGGAGTTTTCTGTTTGCAGCATAGCGCTCGCCGTGGCGCTGATGTGCGTCCGGGACACCGGAGTCTGGAGCTTTGGGCTCCGGCGCTGACCGCTCCGCTTTCCAGAGGCGGTCAGCGTTCTGTTCAGCCGCGGTCAGTGGCGCTTTATCGCGGGGACGGACCGCGGAAGCGATGAAAAGTAGCTCGGAGCTCGGCGCCTCCGTGTTCCGGCGCTGCGCTGTGCGGCGCGGCGCTGCGGCGCCGGAGTGGAAAACCTCCTGGGTTTGAGCAGAAAGCTCAGACTCCCGTGTCTGTGCCTCAGCCAACCGGGGGGAACGCTCCGGCCACTTGCCCCACACCTGAGCGCTCGAGTGCGGGACACGTCGCCGGCAAGCGGCGGAGCGACTCGCTCTCTCAAAACAAACACGGAAGTTGCGCTGCAGCTCTCCACTGCAAAAAATGACTGCTGCAAAAAAATAACTTTTTTTTTTTTTCCCGCTGCAAAAAATAACAGTGCAAAGCACATTTCTGCGGAGCTCATAAGCCCCGCCCACTTTTCATGCTCCTCTCTGCTGTGGAGACACGACACAAAATTTCGGTCGGGGTTGTGCTTCCGAACTGCTCCGCTCCGTCCCGGCACTTGTGTGCGGTGGAGACGGGGCTTTTGTCTCAGTAAGAACAGTGTCTGATGGGACTTTGTTTCTCGACAAGTGGAGTCGCTCCCGTCGTCCCCAGAGTTCAGTGCCGTTATGTAAACAAGGCACCAAATCACAAAACAAGTTTCACAGCTCCTCTTGTAAAACTGGACCAAAGCTGAAAGAGACGTTGAACAATCAGGTAATGGGAAATACAAGCTGCACAGTTGCAACTTACAGCCCGAGTCCTGTGATCAGCGCCACCTGCAGACCGATTTAGCCTGACAGGACAGTTCATCCAAACATGTCAGGCCGCAAACATTCAAACAATGTGAACTGAAATGAAACAAGTTAAAGACAGAAGATGCTGCGAGGAGCACGAGGTCCCGGAAGACTCACCATGGTCTTGGCCTTGACGTAAACGTAGTTCTCCATGTCTGTGCTGGACTTCTGTGTGTTGTTGGCCGTCCCTGCCTTCCTCATGGCGTCCTCTCTACCGGGGGAAACACACACAGCTGTTAAAGCAGTAAAATGGGTTTGTACAGTGGCACACAATGTTTTTTTCTCGCCGGATGTCATCAGCTCTTGGGATCTATAGACGACGCAAATCTAAACATTTTAATTGAAAGTGAAGTCTTGCGAATAAAAGTACTCTCTTAATTCAAAGTTATATCATTTTACACACATACAGATCGAATGTCAGACACCACTAATGTAATCCATGATTTATAATAATTAGAACTCCACCCCTGTTGGTGTATTATGTAACTGTTAATACACCTTTACATCACACTCGCCTCCAGAAATGTGTTTTAATGAGACAATTCTTATCCCATGTATGAGGGCTGAACTGCTAAAAACTAGTTTGGGTAAAGGGAACCTCTGGTCCACATCCTGATCGCCACTGCTCCACATGAAGGAGACATTAATTGCCGATAACGTTGAAGTGAATCTGAGTTTCCTTTGAGTGAACAATTAGTTTGTTTACGGTACGTTACAGAACATTATTTTCACTAAAACGCTCAGTTCCAACTGGTGGTTTCAATAAAACTACTCCTTCACGGTGATTTTCTCCTGAATACCATGCAGATTTCTCTGAAGGAATGATGAAGATTGATTCATGATTTCCACAGCAGCTAACGGATGAAAGAGCGTCTGTAGCTTTAGCGGCTAATCGTGCTAAGACTCAAAACAACCACTTCCACGTGCTTTAGCGCGGGAATAAAGAGCTCGCTGTGACTTTCCACGCTGTGTTTTCCATCGTCATGTTGGACTTTTGCTCGGCGTGTTTTCCCATTTAAGTTAATGGATTTTTAAATCCCACATCGACGCGCCGTTCCTGCTTATCTGGGCTAGCGGGTTAGTTTAGCTTACCCCTCAAACACCCCTCGAAAAGAGTCAATGAAACGGGTTTTCCTCACATCTGAGCGGCGACTTTCTGTCGGAACTGCGGGCTCCTCCAGTCGCTGTCCGGTCCCGGGACTTCCATGACAATATTTCGGATTTTATGACGTATTTCTCTTCTCAAACTTTCAATGTTTTCTCTTTCCCTCCGTCCTTCTTCGGCTGCTCGCGACGTATTGGCGACTGCGCGGTAGTGATGATCAAATTTGAACGAATCGTTCAAAACCCGCGAGTCACTTTACTGAACGGTGACTCACGAGTTTTCACGTTCATTAACTCGTTCACTGAGTCATTCTTGCTACAGCCTCCTTGTAGCTGGGCCGCTAAGCACAGCAGCTTCCGGCTCCTGACATTCACATGCGGCAGTTTCAGCACACTCGAGTCAGCTTGTCGGTGAAGTTCAGCACGAATGACCGACTCACCTCCCTTCAATCGTTCAGCTCACATGACCGACTCCCCTCGAAACTCGAAAGAGTCGTTCACTGAATCGGTCAGTAGCACTTCCGCTGTGTCGGACACCTCGTGAGCGGTGAGCGGTGAGCCCTCCCCCCCTCCCTCACCTGAAAATCTCCGAGTGACGGCGGAGAAAAAAATAATACATTGTTTGTTTCACAAAGCTTGTAGAGATTAATACATGAATAATACATGGATAAATACACAATAAACAATTTTAAAATACCACTGTAGCGTGTATTGTGTTACATTTAATATTGTCCCCTATAATTAGTTCTGCCCTATGAACATAACATTATTTATTGATACTAGTAAAAAAAGAAAATCAGAATGTTGGAAGAAAAAAAACTATAAAAACATATGTATACATTAATATATACTGTATATCTGCCATTCTGGATGCCAGGTATTTATTCAGTTTAATCATTTATCTAATTTATTTTCTGATTCAACTAAACCTCAAAAACAAAACACATAATCTAGAATAAGGAGACCAGGATCACTAAAAACTAATGTGTACTTATTGTTTATTTTCCTCAGAAGTGTTTCATCATTTTACTATGAATACATGATTCTCCCCCTGGTTCATGTCGCAGTTCAGCTGAGCCTCCAGGTCCTGGAACGGGTGGTAATAGTGCGCATGCGCAACTGAATCAAATGACTCAAATGACTCAGACAACCGATTCACTTGGATGAACGACTCAAAAAGCCGTGAGTCCGTTCGAGGAGTCGGGTTTCTCATCACTACTACGGAGTCCCCTCCCCCGGTCCGCTCAACACCCCCGGTAGCCCCGCCCACCTCGCCCGGCAGAAGGCGTCGTGTGGTTGATCTCGGTCGTCTTCCTCAGACTGACCCGCTTGGCTCATCTTCACACCACGGTAACCCGTGTGACTGCCCCCCTCTCCCCCAGGTAACCCCAGCTCGGTGATGAGTCCGGCCGGGGCCTCGTCTCTGGAGGACCAGCAGTACAGCAGTAAGCTGAAGCAGCTCTCCAAGTACATCGAGCCGCTGCGACGGGTGATGAACAAGATCGACAAGAACAAAGGTGAGCCTGAGCTCCTGTTTCACGCGGGCGAGGCGGCCAACGCTTCCCGACACGTGGCCGCCGCCGCCACCGCCGGCCGTTCCTCCGCACGACGCCGTAAACCAACGACGGAGGGTTGACTGAGTTCAACAAAGGCTTCGTTCAAACGCGCAAATGAGAGATGAGATCCAGTACATGAGGTTGTAGTGAGAAGCAGCAGTGTGGCGCCGCGCTGCCACCATGTGACAACAGGAAGTGATGTCATCACCAGCTCCGACGCACGGCGGTGGAATGTTTGTGAAAAATGTCGGTGTGTTTGTGTTTTCAGACAGAAAGAAGGACCTGAGTAAGATGAAGAGTCTCCTGAACATCTTGACGGACCCAAAGACCAGGTCTCACACACACACACACACACACACACACACACACACACGCACTCACGTCCTTTCAGTATAAAGTGAGTGCTTCACGGTGTGTCTGTCCTGCAGGTGTCCTCTGAAGACGCTACAGAAATGTGAGATCGCTTTAGAGAAGTTGAAGAACGACGTGGCCGTGGTAATAACCTGCTTATTTATACATTTATATACCAGCTGGACTCCAGTGTTGTGGGCGTGTCCTCCGATAAGTCTGTCCTCTCACCGTCCTCCCCCCCCCAGCCCACGCCTCCTCCGCCCCCGGTCCCCACCAAGCTGCTGGACGCCGTCATGGCCAACATCCGCTCGCCGGTCTTCAACCACTCGCTGTACCGAACCTTCGCTCCCGCCATGAGCGCCATCCACGGGCCGCCCATCACGTAGGTCCCCCCCCCCTCCTCTCTCTCTCCTCTGGGCGCCGCCGTTTCTCACCGTGTCGCCGTCCCCAGGGGTCCCAACGTGTCGGGCAGGAAGCGGGAGCACGAGGACGAGGAGCGGCAGACCATCCCCAACATCCTGCAGGGCGAGGTGGCCCGCCTGGACGTCAAGTTCCTGGTCAACCTGGACCCGGCCTTCTGCTCCAACAACGGCACCGTGCACCTGGTCTGCAGGCTGGGTGAGCCCCCCCCCCCCCCCCCCTTACCGCCACCGTGGCCCTATGGAAGTAAAACTGTGCCGTCAGATTCTGAAGTCCAATTTGTAACTCTGAATTTTTTTTACCGTTAAAATCAGACTTTGAATTTTAAAAGCTGTCGAATTTCAAGTAGGTGTCTTTTTTTTTTTGCTTCTGATTTTTTTTTCAACATCTAAAAATATTCAGTGTGTAAAAATTCAATGTGTCTGAAAATTCGGCTGTTCTGATGACAGATATTCTGGCTGTTTTGCAGCTGAATTTTTTTACGGCTGAATTTTTAGACACGTATTTTTACACACTGAATATTTTGAGGGGGAAAAAGACACCTACTTGAAATTCGACAGCTTTTAAAAATTCAAAGTCTGATTTCGATGGTAAAAAAAATTCAGTTAGAAATTGGAATTCAGAATCTGGTGGCACAGTTTTACTTCCACGTGGCCCCGCCCACCGCCAGCAGACGCTCACCCCGCTCTCTCTCTCTCTCTCTCTCTCTCTCTCTCTCTCTCTCCTCCAGATGATAAGAACCTTCCCAGCGTTCCGCCGCTGGAGCTCAGCGTTCCGGCCGACTACCCGCAGCAGAGCCCGTTCTGGGACGACAACGGCGAGCTGTACGGTGAGCAGCCGCACGCCGCCGCCGCCACGCCTGATTATTACCGTCTTATATACTTTTTAGTTCAGGGTTTTTTTTTTAATTGTATTTTACATCAAACAAGCTTTTTTTGTTTATTCCAATTAAGTTGCACTTTTGTTTGTTTGCGACGTTAAAAACAAAGCTGTAGGTCTGAATGTCACAAGTTGTGTTTTATGGGAAGTGTCTGGAAAAGTGAGGCGGACTTTATTCAAGAAATTAATTTCTTTTATTTAAGTTCCTCTCCCAGAATCCACACGAGAAAAATGTTAAAAAGAGTTTTCGTTGTTGACCATCTCTAGTTCCTGGTCAACACCTTTAGGAGAATTCCTCCACACGGATTTCCAGCGTTTATATTTTGCAGAAGATTCCCGGGTTTGTAGATATTTTAACGTCACAGATCGGTTTCACAGCTTTAGAGACTTTTCTTATGGCTTGCAGTTTTTCCCCCCTGATTAAATCGGTCAGATGTTTCTCTTCGCCGACGCCATCTTGGGGAAACCCGGGGTACCGGTCAGCGAAACGTGTGGACGGTTAATTCTCTGTGCAAGAACCCGGTCGGGTGACTTCAGACGTGGCTGAGCATGAAATGACGGCGTTGGTTTCCCTCCCTGCAGGAGCGAACGCCTTCCTGCAGTCGGTCCACAGAAACATGACGTCCAAGCTGCTGCAGCTCCCCGACAAACACTCTGTGACGGAGCTGCTGGACGCCTGGGCCCAGAGCGTCCGGCAGGCCTGCCTGTCCGCCACCTGAAGCCCCGCCCACCCCCCACCCCGCCTCCAGACTCAGCATGTTTCCTCCCTGAACGCACCAGCACCGCTCTGTAAACGGTCCCTGTTTCCATGACAACAATAAAAGTGTTGACTCGCAGTTTCCAGAGTTCAGTGTGTCTCCCGTTTGTTTCCCCTGCAGACGAAGTCTCAACCCCCCCCCCCCCCCCCGAACGCGGCGTCTCCGCCCACAACAAGCAAAACAATGAGGAGTTTTTGATTTTTTTTAATTTATTTTTTGGGTAGAAAAAGGTTTTATTTGAAGTTTGTCTTCAGAAGCTGAGGGAGAAGGCTTTGTAGGACACGTTGGTGAACACGTCGACGTGGCTGCTGCTGCCGCCCACCGTCAGCACCTGAAACACACACACTTCCTGTCAGATGCTCGTCCCGCCACCGCGGCCGCCTCTACCGGTTTCGGGATGAAAACGTGAGAAGTCGTGTGGGGAACCAACCAAACACGCCGAAGGACTTTCCCCTCTAAAGCTTTGAAATTCAGCCCCGTTTACAGACGCTTTCCAGGTGAAAACGGAAAGGTTTCAGGTGAACGTTTCCCCCGGCGACGCCGTTCGTCTGCACGTGCTCAGTAGGGGAACAACGTTTCCTCTGTGGCGTCTCTCAGTCCAGAACATCCCGGGACTGGGTGGTTCTATAGTCGGCAAGTCTCCACGGTAACAATCCAACTGCACCCGTCTGTCCATTCCAGAGTGTGTGGTTCCATTGCAAACACAAACGGCTCCCACTAGTGGCCCAACACGCCATTACATCATTGTCAAAACTGCTTTGAAACCTACGTTTTCACTTGAAACATCATGTAAACGGGGCCTTTTAAAGCGACTGTAATTCCTTGTGTTGTGGAAAAACAAACAAAAAAGCCTAATGCTGAAATTAGTTTTCTTGTTCGGGTTTTGTTATTTTGTGTGTGTTTTTTTTAAGAAGCTGTATTCGTAGCTCTATGCACTGAAACAAAGGACATTTGTATTCAAAGGTTATTAAAACTGTGGTTTTACTGGTGCTGAAGCGTTATTTCTTACACTCGCTAGCAGTCAGCGGATAGCGTGTCTGACGTTAGGACCTGGTGGGGTGGGGGGGTGGGGTGCTGCGTTCAGGGTCTCACCCGGTGCTCGGTGCTGTTGGTGTTGAGCTGCAGGGTGTTGAGGCTCTGGGGGGTGCAGGGGATCTGACTCTTCACTTCTCCGCCCAGCAGGCAGTGGGACACGAAGGCCCCGTCGCCCACCGCCAGGATCTGCGGAGCAGCAGGCGAACGCGTCGGCGTCAACGAGGAGGAAAAACAAACAAAACAACCAACACGTCAACAAGGCGACTCCTCACCATGTCCTGGTAGAAGGCGGCCTGGCGCTGGCAGCCCCTCAGGGGGAAGACGGAGGTGGGGGACAGGGAGCGGAGGTGCCAGAGGGACAGGGACGGGCCGCCGCCGCACAGCTGCACAAGTACAAGTACAAGTCAGCAGGTCTTCCAGGACTTTCAGTGTGACAAGTGTGTGTATTTTATTTCCCCCCTCTCACCATCCAATCAGAATCTGTGGTCAGACAGCTGATCCATTTACCAAGCTGAGGCCGCGCACACGCCTGAAACACACACACACACACACACACACACACACACACACACACACACACACACACTTCCCGTTTCAGCCGACGTGAACACACCCGGTCCTCCGGCAGGTTGTCGTCGTCCCTCACCTCGTACTTGGAGACGTCGATGCAGTGAACGCTCTGATTCGTCCTGCAGTCTGCGAACAGATCACCACCTTCATCACCATCATCATCCTCGCCACCTTCATCCATCGGCAAAGCAGCAGTCACTCACCCCAGATCCTCACGGCGCCGTCCTCCCCCCCGGACAGGATCTCCCCCTCCCTCTCTCTCACACTCACACAGTGGATGTAATCTGTGTGACCCTGAAGGACCGACTACACACACACACACACAGTTACCATAGTAACACACCACAAGGCCACATTGCCGACACACACACACACCTTAAAGGCTCCGTGTTCCAGGTCCAGGATGTGGAGGTTGTTGTCTCCGCCTCCAACCACCAGACTGTTGTCCTGACAAAACACACAACAGTGTCACTGTGCGTGTGCGTGCGTGCGTGCGTGCGTGCGTGTGTGTCTGTCTCACTCTGGGGATGAGGACCATGGAGTTGATCTCTGGCGTCACCAAACTGGACCTGCACACAGATTTAAAGGACGTCAGCAGACGGTTTACCTGCAGCGGGAATTTTCCGATCCGGCGTCTCACTTGTAGTTTGGTCTTTTGGTCCACAGAGGTTTGACGCTCTGAGGACGGAGGAGGTCAAGAGGTCAGCGGGGGAGGGGGTCAGCTCATTCAGAGTCTGAGATCAAAGAGCCTTTGATCTCAGCCAGTTCGCTCCAGCTCCAGCAGCTGATCTCTCCATTTCCTGCGCTCAGCAGCTGGGGGTTGGTGGACAGCAGAGAGAACACCGGACCCTCGTGAGCTGAGACACACGGGAAGGACGTGAATGCAGAGAACGCTAAACTCCCAAGACGCACACAGGCGGTCTGAGAACACGTCTGTTCGGGGACGGGGGAAACGTCTTCGTGGCGTCTCGGAGCCGGATGTCTGACGAGGACGTGGAGCGAGTCGCGCTGCTCCGCTACAACAGGAGGTTCTGTCCCGGGTTCGGCTCCGGTTGAACGCGAACCTGCAGTTCGTTCACATGGAAACACGAGTCCGTCAAAAAAAGTTTTGAGTTCAATACTGTTTTGAAGAATACTTTTGTTTTTCAGTATCTGTTTTTCTTTAAATAAATTTACTGATCAAGTGACAAACCGCCTTTACTCTTTATTCTTTTTTATTTTTTGGTATTAAAGTAATCCAGAAGTAACTCAAATTAGTCGGTACTTTCATTCATGTTTTTTTAACTTTTTTTCAACAGGTAATAGATTACATTCTTCTCCCAAAACCCTGGAATTCAGGTGTTATCGGAGAGGGCGCTCTTCGCCTCCTCTCTTGCAGTTCGGGTCCCACGCCGTCGCCGGGAGGCTTCCAGCCCCTCCCCTCAGCCCTCCCCGAGCCCGGCCACCTCCAGAACCCCATAGAACTACGCGGGTCGTGTTCAGGAAAGGTACCGCCCCCTGCTGGCCTCCCTGCTGAGCTGCGTCTAATAACAACCCGGTCGCGTCAATACACTGCAGGTAAAACCGGTTTTTGTTTTTTCCATTTGCTAAAACACAATTTTGACAAACGAGGTGGGTTTTTTAAATCAAAAATACTGAACGCAATTCACAAAACCACACACGTACAGTGCTAAATGTCTCACATATCCTGCAAAAAATGAAGCGCTGCAAAATGTGTGTAAAGCAGGAAATGTGTTTAGAGTTTTGGAGACTTGAGAAGCTTTGCTCTTTGTGTGCTAATTTTAAATAATTGTGCTTTGCGTGTGATTTTACTGTGTTTACAATTGGGAAAATAAAACTGTAAAAATCCTGCCTCTGTTGGTCGCACTGGTACACTGCAGCTGTAAACTGTACTTAGAATACAAAATGTATTAATCATTTAATGTATTAATCCCAAGAGGGAAATCATTTTACATGGTTGCTCCACACAGTGTAGAATATAATAAATAGAACAGGCTGTTATAGAGTGTGATGGTCACAGGAAGGGTCGTTTTGTGTCTTTATTGGGTTGTTTTTGATCAGTTTGAATATTTTGAAGGCTTCTTTGCACTGGATGTGGAGATTTGTGACACCTTTGTCTTCGTTTGATCCTGAAACAAAACACATTGTGTTCTGAATACCTTGCACACATTCATATGATGTAGATATTGTCTGTATTGGTTTTTTTTTCCACTTGTATTTATTTTTTAATGTTCATATCTTCTCTTATTGTACAACGTGGAGTTGCCGGGAAGTTAACAACCTCTTCCTGCAAACAGTAATTATAATGTTATTACGTAATGTTGAGCAAAAACCCTGACACAAGAACTACAGATCTCTCGCCTCCGTTTCCCACAATCCCCCGCGCGGGGCGGAGCGGCGGCGGCGGCTCCCACGTGCTCGGTGGTTTTAAAGGACAGGCGGGGCGAGTAAAGTGTGTCACTGGGGCACGAGGCGCTCCCCGCTGGTCACGTGGTCCCGTTTTCTGCCGCGTGCGGCCGCAGTGGCTGTAGCACCAACATCGTCACCATCGTCAGCATGCTGCTGCGCGCGCGCCTCGTTTGAAAAAAAAAAAAAAAAATCAAGTACAGAGGCAGCGCGTGCAGCAGACAGGAGCAACATCAGCGCGAGGAGAACCAGAACCGACAGGCAGACCCAGGCACAGAACCGACAGCAGAACCGGGAGCAGGACGATGGATTAGCGACGTTTTTCTTCAGTCTCTTCTTCCGGTGAACGTGGATCTTTAATCAGCCGCGATGACGACCGCGACAAATAACAACAATAACAACAACAACAACAACAGCAGCACAGGTAAACAACCGGGTGACACACGGGTGTCATCCTCAGCCCAGTCCCCCCCCCCCCCCTTCCGCTTCGTGGACTTTCTAAAGTCGTTTCGGGATGTTTGGTTCGTTTTGTTCTGGTAATCTTCACGGTTGCGTGTTTCTATGTTGGTTTTTCGTTTTTTGGGACAAACGTCAGATGGAAGAGTCAAGACGCACCCGCCGCGTCGCGCTGCCGCTGCAGCGGCGCCTTCCACAAGCGGCAGACGCAGGCGTCAAACCGGTTGCCGCTGCACGGCGGATCAGCGGATCCGACCCGGTTCGGTGGGACTGGCGGTGAATGACGGCGTTCCAGTTCACCCGGTTCCGGTGACGTGTGTGTGTGTGTTTGTTTGTGTGTGCGCGCGTGTCCATGTGCGCACCGCGCAGTCACGGGGCCGCTCGCCGTGGATCCGCCCCGTGTTCCGAGGAAACTGGGTCACGGTGACAGTCGGTGGGTCGCTCCGCGTGTGTGCCTGTACGTATGAGCGCGAGCGCGTACGCGCGCGCCGGACCGTGTTTGGGAGCCTGTGCCGGTTCACATGGTGCAACAAACGGAGCCATGTGCGCTTTGTTTTCACGGAGCTGCGCGCGCTCTGATTGGCCGCGCCTCCGCCTGAGCTCATTACATAACTCTCCTCCCTCCTGCTCCTGCTGCTCCTGCCTCCTTTAAGGAGCCGCCGTGGAGCCGATTCATGTATAAAAACCCTCTCGTAATGGTCCATATCGGCGTGTGTGTGAAGGTGCGTGGGTGTCGTCGCCATGGCAACGCGCAGCCTCCTTCTGCTGTTTCACGTTGTGCTTCATGACAAGTCGAAGTTGATCCCTGATGTGTTTCATGTGACTGCGGGTCTCGTCGATCTGCTGTGAACACAGCGTGGCGGGTTCGACCAGGATGAACAAAATGTACCGTGAAGCACGTGGAGGCACCGTCATGGCCCCCGGGGCTGCAGAATGTACATTCATTACTCGACGGTGTCGCATGCAGGCGGACCTTCTCTTCAGGCGTCTATTGGAAATATGAGCGTATTTGGTTTTTAACAGAGGATCGAGGTGTTTGTTTATGTGTCGGATGAATAAAAGCCCTGATTTACGTTCAATCAGGATCCCTCTGGTCCTTCTTTTGACAACATTCCGGAAGCTTTGTGAGACGATGGCCGACTGGAGGCTCTGCGTCGCCTCAGGTGTGTGTGGCTGATGAATGGAGTGAACGTGAGAGCTGGTGTGGAGGAAGAGGAGAGGAGAGGAAGAAGAGAGGAGGAGGGGGACGAGGCGGCACCAGCAGCAGCCAGTCAGGTGGTTGTGAACAGGACGCACGTGGCTGGAGGGCGTGGCCTCAGCGAGCACACGAGCCTCCTGACCAGCTCACTGGAGGAGCTGGTGTGTGTGTGTGTGTCTGTGTGTGTGGGGGTGGGGGGGGGGGGGGGGCTGTAAACTGTCATGAAGCTGCTCAGTGTGACTGTGATGCAATTACACAGAATATCTGTCTTTACAGTCTGAATACAAAGAAGGACAACAGACCATGAGGGACCTGTGTGTGTGTGTGTGTGTGTGTGTGTGTGTGTGTGTGTGTGTGTGTGTGTGTGTGTGTGTGTGTGTGTGTGTGTGTGTGTGTGTGTGTGTGTGTGTGTGTACTCACTGTACTAGTGACGGGGCACAAACGTGTGGCTGTGACACGTGCAGACGACCAGCTGCACCCAGAGATGAGGAGGAAACACACACACACACACACACACACACACACTCTGTTTGCACATGTTTGCACCTAGAGAGTCTTTTTAAATAAACCGTGGGGGGGTGAGGGGGGGCTTTGTCCTCTGATTTCCTAGAAAGTCTTTGTGTTTTGAACTCTCACTCCCAGCCCGCCCCCCCTCCCGTCGGTTTCCATGGTTACATTAGCAGAGACACATAAAAGCCACACAGTCCCGTCCCCCCAAACCGAGGGACGGATGTTCACCCCCGTTTGATCTCGTGGTGAAGTTCAGACTCGGCTGAGACTCAGACATGAAGACATGAAGACAGACATGAGTCCAGTCTCACGCCTCCTCCTGTCCTCCTCTGCTTCTCCTGCAGGAGGCGTCATCTCCTACGTGGGTCCCTGTGGCGGCTCCCCCAGCAGAACCAGCCCCGTCTCCATGTACAGCGAGAACTCAAACTCCCAGCCCTGCTTCACCTCCTCCTTCACCGCCTCCTTCACCTCCTCCACTCCTCTGTCACTGAGCGGCGGCGGCGGGGGCAGCAGCTCGGGTTCGGCCGGAGATGACGGCTCATCCTCCGCCTCCTCCTCGGCGGGCGGCTCTCCTCGCGGGCGGGACGACGGCGGCGGCGGCGGCTCCCTGAGGGCGTCGCCCAGCAAGGCGGTGGCCAGCTTGAGCAGTGAGTGACGGAGATGATTGGTTGTGAGGCCGATTCCAGATGTTCGGCTCTCATCCGCCATGTTTGTGTTTCAGAGCTCAGCGGCTTGATGCTGCTGTGCAAAGTGTGTGGAGACGTGGCCTCGGGGTTCCACTACGGCGTCCACGCCTGTGAGGGCTGCAAGGTGTGTGTGTGTGTGATGAAGGTGTGTGATGAAGGTGTGTGTGATGAAGGTGTGTGATGAAGGTGTGTGTGACGTGTCTCTGCAGGGGTTCTTCCGTCGCAGCATCCAGCAGAACATCCAGTACAAGAAGTGTGTGAAGAACGAGAGCTGCATCATCGTGAGGATCAACAGGAACCGCTGCCAGCAGTGTCGCTTTAAGAAGTGTCTGTCAGTGGGCATGAGCCGGGATGGTCAGTACTGCGCGCACACACACACACACACACACACACACACACACATACACCTCCTCGACGTGGCGGCAACGTTAACACCTCCTCCTCCTCTTCGTCACTCAGCGGTTCGTTTCGGTCGGATTCCGAAGCGAGAGAAGCAGCGGATGTTGGCGGAGATGCAGAGCGCCATGAACAACATGGTCAACAACCAGCTGCAGAGTGACTTCCAGCACGCCAGCCTCTCTTCATCCTCCTCCTCTTCCTCCTCGTCCTCCTCCTCGCCGTGCCCGGGGGTCACCATTGCTCCACAGCCTCAGCCCTCGGCCCTCCCCCTCACCCCTTCATCCCCCTCTCCTCTGGCACCGGCCTCCTCTTCCTCCCCTCCTCCTCCTCCTCCTCCTCCTCCTCCCCCGCCCTCCCTTCTGGCCCCGCCTCTCTGCCAGAGCCCGCCCTCGACCCCGCCCTTGAGCCCCGGCGTCGACTCCACGATCAGTGCCATTGCCCGCGCCCACCGCGAGACCTTCCTGTACGCCCACGACAAGCTGTCCAAGCCGCCCGAGCAGAACAACCACCACCACCGCAACGGGGAGGCGGAGCTCTGGGGGGCCAACCACTGCCCCAACGGTTTCCACGCCAACGGCCTGAACACCATCTATCGCCACGACAACAATGTCGGCGCGGGCTGCTACTTGACGTCCGAGCAGCGCAACACCACTCACCATCACCACGGCAACGGGAGGCGGGTCCCGCACAACAGCAACCTGATTGGAGGAGGCCGCTTTGCCCACCACGTGACTCAGGAGCAGAGCTGCTCGGCGAAGAACCACAAGGACATCGTCTTGGTAAGACGCCGCCGGCGCACACGCCAGGGCTGGGCTTGGTGGACTGTTCTAACGGCTCCGTTAGCGAGCAAACGTCTAACATTGTGTTTCACTGGGAAACGACCACGGTGCGATTGAGCTAACGCTAATCGTGAATTGGCAAACATAGCGTTGAACAGATACGTCTGATGTTCCTACAATCTGCTTGCTACCGTAGCTGGCAGCGCTACAATTTGGTGGAGCTTGTGGCTAGGTAGCCGTGTTCTGCTCGCTGTAAGCTAGCCACCGTTACCATTCCTACCAACATTATAATAACGGTAAACAAACACAAACACAGCGAGCTAGCACCACCGCGGTGCGCAGGGCTCAAGCTCACGCAATGCAGCAAACGTTGGCGACGGTAACGTTACCTCCTTCTGTTTGGCGTCACGATTGACAACGGGACGCCGCCGATTCAAGCGCTCCGCGTGGAGGTTGTTGGCGACCGACGTCCTGACCGCTGTCGTCTCTCGCCAGGCGTGTCCCATGAACATGCGGCCTCACGCCGACCCGGCGAGGAGCCCGCAGCAGGTCTGGGAGGACTTCTCGCTGTCCTTCACGCCGGCCGTGCGCGAGGTGGTGGAGTTCGCCAAGCACATCCCGGGATTCAACACGCTGATGGAGGGCGACCAGGTCACGCTGCTGAAGGCCGGCACCTTCGAGGTACGCCGTCGCGACGTCCCTCGCTAGGGCCGGGACGGGACGGGACGCCCCAGATCTGAACCGAGGGGGTCCTCTCTGTCCTCGCAGGTGCTGATGGTTCGCTTCGCATCGCTGTTTGACATCAAGGAGCAAACGGTGACCTTCATCTCGGGCGCCACCTACAGCTTGCAGGAGCTGCGGGCGATGGGGATGAACCAGCTGCTGGCCGCCATGTTTGACTTCAGCCACAAGCTGGCGGCGCTGGAGCTGAACGCCGATGAGCTGAGCCTTTTCACCGCCGTCGTCCTGGTGTCTGCAGGTACTGCACACCAAGAACTGTCTTCATAGGCTCCGCCCCCGCCTGTTTGTTGGTGCTGTTTGAGAGTGAAGAGAAGAAGATTCCTGTTTAGAGCCAGAAATCATTCTTCTTCATTTGTACTGCTGTATCTCCGGATTACCCTCCATATTTGTAGTCCTGTATCTCTGGATTGGCCACCATCTTTGTAGTTCTGTACCAGTGTGTTTTCATCCATATTTGTAGTCCTGTATCTCTGGATTGTCCTCCATATTTGTAGTCCCGTACCAGTGTGTGATACGCCAGCCCAGTGCAGAGTCATTAATTCTCTCCGCCCGTCTCTGCCTTCCAGACCGCCTGGGCATCAAGAATGTGGTGTCGGTGGAGAACCTGCAGGAGAACCTGATCCAAACCCTGCGTTCGTTGATCAACAAGTCGGCTGTCGCCCCCGGCAACAACCACGCCAACCTGGACTCGCCGCGCTTCACCAAGCTGCTGCTGAAGTTGGCTGACCTGCGGACGCTCAACAACATGCACTCCGAGAAGCTGCTGTCGTTCCGCATCGACGCCTGAAGGCGGTGGGCGGTCGCGTCGTTTCAGGCCGGTCAGGTCCAATCCAGTGGTTCCAGTCCGGTCGGGTCCAGTCCGGTTGTTACCACCTGGCCGTTTCAGTCCGGTCGAGTCCAGTCCGGTCGTTCCAGTCCGGTTGTTACCACCTGGCCGTTTCAGTCCGGTCGGGTCCAGTCCGGTCGTTCCAGTCCGGTTGGGTCCAGTCCGGTTGTTACCACCTGGCCGTTTCAGTCCGGTCGTTCCAGTCCGGTCGGGTCCAGTCCGGTTGTTACCACCTGGCCGTTTCAGTCCGGTCGGGTCCAGTCCGGTCATTTCAGTCCGGTCGGGTCCAGTCCGGTCGGGTCCAGTCCGGTCGTTCCAGTCCGGTTGTTACCACCTGGCCGTTTCAGTCCGGTCGGGTCCAGTCCGGTCGAGTCCAGTCCGGTCATTTCAGTCCGGTCGTTCCAGTCCGGTCGGGTCCAGTCCGGTCGTTCCAGTCCGGTTGTTACCACCTGGCCGTTTCAGTCCGGTCGGGTCCAGTCCGGTCGGCTCCAGCGCCTTCTTTTACATTAAAATCCTCACCGGCGACTCGGAGGCTTTAAAACTTTGACCGTGACGGAAACAGGGTTTCCAGGAGGACAACAACCACATCCGCTACTTCCAACCAACCTCACCTGACAGCACCAGCCAATCAGAGCTCAAGGGCTCAAGCGCACGCAATGCAGCAAACGTTGGCAACGGTAATGTTACCTCACGCGTCCGCAGCGACGGACAGCTCCGCCCACCAATGAGGAGGCGGAGGAAAAGACGCTGTGATCCAGATGTTTGTATAAAAGATGTAAATAACATTCAGATTTTAGACACAAACTGTACGAAGTGAATCCTGCAGTATTTTATTCTGTGTGATCTGTTGTAAAAACTTCTATATATATATATATATATGTATAAATATATAAATATGCAGAGAGGAATCCCTCTGTCTTTCTGTTTTTTTGCTTCATTTTTTCACTTTATTCTCCTGAAGTGAGACACAAATACCTATTTTTTACTACGAACTGAAAAACAAGTCACAAACGGAGGCAGAAAGATAAATTAGCCTGCAAGCTAACGGAGTTACATATAAACCTAAATATTCCATTAAAGCTCGATTAAAAAAAATAAATAAATCCTAGTTATTAAGAACTTCATTTATTTGATTGAATAATTGATTTAGCCTCACATTATTTTGATTTCCTGTACAGAAGATGTATGATTTAGGTCATTATTTCAGTAGAGATTGTTTTTGTTTTTTTGGGAGGGGGGGGGGGGCAATGGACGTCACACTGAGATAAGATATGTCTTGTATAACAAAACTGTCCAAACAAAGGACGTGTACTTTGAGTATATGAAGTCCTACCAGGGCAGCTTGACGCTCCCAGCATCATGTGAGTCTGAGCAGATCGACCCTCCGGCCGCGAGGGGGCGGGTCGTCCTGCAGCCCCGTAACCGACTTCTTCTTCTCTGATTGGCCGGATTCCAAATGACGTCACCGCCACAGCCGACCAACGAGGAGACGGGGGGAGGAGCGTCGCGGTGGCCCAGTTTGAATGAGAGCTGGCTGCTTACGTAATGCCCTGAAATACAGAGACACACACACACACACACACACACACACACACACACACACACACACACACACACACACACACACACACACACACACACACACACACACACACACACACACATGCACACAACTACTACTACTACTGCTACTTGTCGGGTAGTATCAACTGATGGCTGAAACTTTTATCCTCAATCTCTTTAAATCCGTTTTAGATGAACTCGTCTATTTGAATCTCGTTGTTTTCCAGCTTGACGCCTTTAAAATAGTTTGTTTGAGGGAATCGGGTCATTTTCACGTATAAAACTCCTCCAGAAGTCTGGAGCTGAATATCCACGACGCAAATATAAAATCTGATCAATGTCTTGTGGAAGGCGGTGGGAAGGATCATTGAAGTGACAATAATTATAAATATTTCCTTTTAATTTGTGCCTAAAATACAAGAGCGAGTGAAAAGTTTCACAAGTAAAAAAATCTAGTTTCTCTCTATTCGGGTGCGGACGGACATTTTAAGTTGCTGGTAGTTGTAGATAAAGTAACTTTATCGATACGGCTTCACACATGCTTGTCCTTATTAATATTCTTCTCAAATAAATGAACGTTTAACTTACATAAAGTAGGGGACGAATGAATACAGGGAAGAAAAAGAGAATTAAGATAATTAAACAACCGAACAAAAAATAAGACTATTACAAAAATAGTCTCAAATGAAAAATGAAATGAAATCGTACAAGGCGGAAAGGTGACCGGAAATGACGCAAAATGACGCAATGGAAGTGACGTTTACTTAAGCAACATACAGGAAGTGACGTATAGGACTGAAAACGTCAAAAGATGTCAGTGTGGACGTCCAAGATGGCGGTGTTGCGGGCTTTCAATTTGTTGTTGTGTTTAATGAATTGCTGTTGTGTTTTTCACTTTGTTGTGTTTTTTCATTTGTTGTTGTTTTTTTCAATTTGTTGTTGTGTTTAATGAATTGCTGTTGTGTTTTTCACTTTGTTGTGTTTTTCAATTTGCAGTTGTGTTTTTCAATTTGCTGTTGTGTTTTTCAATTTGCAGTTGTGTTTTTCAATTTGTTGTTGTGTTTTTAATTTGTTGTTGAGTTTTTCAATTTGCAGTTGTGTTTTTCAATTTGCTGTTGTGTTTTTCAATTTGCAGTTGTGTTTTTCAATTTGCAGTTGTGTTTTTCAATTTGCTGTTGAGTTTTTCAATTTGCAGTTGTGTTTTTCAATTTGTTGTTGTGTTTAGTGATTTGTTGTTGTGGTTTGCACTTCAGGGCCACCGTAGTTTTCAGCTCTGTCTTGTCAAATGCACCACGTACGTTACAAAACAAGTTCACCAAGTAACTCTAAATATCCTAGAAAGCGAAATAGAGGCGAGCTGAAGAAAACCTGAGGAGTACTGAAGAGAGCAAGGTGTGTGAGAGTGGGGCACAGCTCTGGCTGCAGAGACGTGTGGGGGGGCGGCTCTGTGTGTGACTGGCCAATCACAGAGCCTGAAGACACTCACTTACCAAATGAGCATTTTCCTTCAGGACAGCACGATATTGACCAGTTTTACTCGTATCACGCTCGTACTCATCAAAAATGCATTATCCTTATACTGGTCTGAAAGGAGTATCCTGCACAACACTATGACTTAACTCAGAGAATCTTTAGTCCAGATTGTTTTCATGAATTGGAGGACTTACCTCCATTATCAAAATCCATTTCCACAATTTTGAGCTTTAACTATAGGCTTATTGGTCATTTTTCTTAAATCAACTTAGTGACAGATACTTTATTAATCTTTGGGAGATTAAGTTGTATTCCCTGACCGGGAATTGAACCCGGGCCGCTGCGGTGAAAGCGCAGAATCCTAACCACTAGACAACCAGGGAGCTGTTATGGTGTCTTTTCTTGGAGGCCTTACCTCTGTTTTCTTTTTACTTTTTTTCGGGGGGGGGGGGGGGGGGGGGGTTCTGCAATTTACATGATTTGGAGATCCCAGTTTCTTCACACTCGGCTGTGAACTGCCCCAGTGCACGCTGAAGGTCCAGGTTTGATGAAGCTAACAGAACCACATCATCTGCAAAAAGCAGAGAGGAGATCCTGTGGTGGTCAAACCAGACCCCCTCCGGCCCCTGGCTGTGTCTAGAGATTCTGTCCATAAAAATAATGAACAGAACCGGTGACAGAGGACAGCCCTGCCGAGGCCAACGTGCACTGGGAACAGGTCTGACTGACTGCCGGCAATGTGAACCAAACTCCTGCTCTGGGCGTCCAGGGACTGGACAAGTCGCTCTCTCAGGACAAACACGGAAGTTACGGCTGCAAAATGTAACAGTCAACTAAACAACAAGTGCAAAGTGGAGGATGTAAACAACAACAGAGGATTCATAAGATCTGCAGCCAAGCTGAGACGACTGTTGTAACGTCACATATCTGCAGAGCTCTTAAGCCCCGCCCACTTTTAAAGCTCCTCTCTGTGGTGGAAACAGGTACCAGACCCGCTGTACTGCTCTGTTCCTGCACTTTAGTGTGGTGGAAATGGGGCTTTAGTGAGAGATTTTTTAAAGTTGTATTCCCTGACCGGGAATCGAACCCGGGCCGCGGCGGTGAGAGCGCCGAATCCTAACCACTAGACAACCAGGGAGCTGTGGTTTGATGGGATTGATAGAACATTCTACAATGTGTATGATTTGGAGGTCTCACTATAGCCCTACCTCAACACTGGTGGTGATGGAAACGTGTGCAGTGAATTTCATTCTGAAGAGACGGTCCCTCCTTCGGAGCACTTCCTGTGACCCACTTCCTGTCGTCTCTGGGCCAATCCCAGTGGAGGATTCCTGACCGCAGTCATCCTCTCTTCAAGGGGGGGCTCAAGAGGCTCTTCCTCTCGGTTCTCATCCTTTAGGTGGACGTCACTCACTGGGTCCATGTTTACGTTACAAAAACCTTTGTGTGAAAACCTGAAGCGAAACGTCAGAGCAGCACATGGAGACGCTCAGGTCAGAAGAGCTTGACAAAACAAAAACCCCAGTATGAACGTTTCGTCTCATTTACAGCAAGAATGAAGTGGAACCTTGTGTTGGTGCAGTGAATTGACTCCACCTGTTTGTGGAGAACAATCTGGATGAGGCATCAGGCTTCTTTGCTTCCAAACACAGCAGGAAGTCATTGTGCACTTTCAGAACAAGAGACTCCGTACTGCGACTGATCTGAAGACTGATTGAAATTTTTCCAGAATCGATTCATTTTCCCCAAAATAACTGCAATTGAATAAAATCGAGTTTCACTAAAACCTGAGACACAAATGTCAAGTGGGAGACGGATCGACCAGCAGGGTTCAGATTTGGTTATTTGTGATGTTTAAAGGCTGCAGGGACAGATCCAGTACTGAGAATACTGTTAAACAGAGCAGGAAGGCAGGAGCCTACAGTGTTGAAAACCTGTTTAACAACTTCACATGGGATGATATCTAAAGAACAATTCGTGGGTCTCATCTAGACCACCTCAGAGAGGAGAGGCAGTGTCACAGGCTCAAACTCTTCACGAACAGCAGGGGGCAGTAGAGGAGTATAAACGTCAACACAGTGAGCACTCCAGCTAATGCTAATCCCCACTGAGGCCACTTTGACAACAAAATGTTGTATGGGGTTAAATAATATCCTGGATTGCTGGAGGAGACAATATTGACAGTCTTTTGGTGGCGTGAAGCCTCTCAGGGTGTCCACAGACACCTGAAGCTTGTCCATCCTGGACCTGCACTCAGCCTGTCTGCATCGCTGCCTCAGGACTCGCTTCCCTCATTGATCCACAGGTCTGGTTTGATTTGAGCAGATTTACAGCTAAATGGTGCAGTACTGTCCAGACCATCAGCACAGGAGGAGTGGAAGTAGGAGACACATCATCTGGGCAGATGGGGGAAGACACAATGGTCTCTGTGTACCGAGCAGTGGTCATAAAGGCAGGTCAGGTAAAGGTCAGGTAAACCAGGCCTGATCAGGTTTCAGGACGTCGTGTCTCAGAGTTTTCACTGAATTATCTTTCTGAGAAAAATCCTTTGGCTTTGATTTCAGGTCAGATCGGCGACTGGAGGAACTATTTCTCTGCTGAACAGAGTCGACGAGTGGAAGGACTCCTTCAGGAGAAACTGGGAGATTTGTCTCTGGAGTTCATCTGGGAGGAAACTGCAGCTTGATGAGGTTGATCATCAGTTTCACAGAGAAATAAAGGTTCCTCACATCTGCTCTACCAGCAGCCGGTTCCATCAGTAGATAAAATCTCTGAAGACGGCAGACAAGATGATTTAATGAAAAACCTCATCTGCTTTTAAAAAAGTCCTCCGCATGTGTTCAGTTGTTTGTAAATTAGCTGGTTGATAAGTCAATTTGTACTTTATACTTGGTATAATGGGAATCAACATTTTGCAAGTTCTCGTTGATTCATGCATGTTTGTGTTGTTCGCTGCTTTACGCCTGCCGGGCCACGAGTCATTGTACCTTGTACTGATGAGAAGATATTTTAACGGCGCCGCTCTGAGACGTCTTCAAGGTCTCTGGAGGAATATCTTATCTTATAGCGTTCCCACCTTCTCAGCTCACATAGAAATGTACTTACACACACACACACACATACACAGGCCTGAGATCCAGTGTTAACCTGCTTTGTTGTATCATGGAATGAGAATGTAACCGCCTACTTCAACGTTGGGAATAAAAGCGGGCAGTAGAGGGAAGAACGGCGCAGATTGATGAACGAGCTGTCAGGTGACTTCACTCTCTGCCCTTATACAAGAAATGTTGATTGTTGTGTCTTTATTTCTCTCGATACTGGGGTTGTCTCTTTTCTCTCATTCTGGCAGGTTTTTACCTAACATAACTTGGTCCTTCGAGCCGGATCCCAACATAACCCGTTCCCTGGAGGGAGTTCAAAAGGACGGCTGGTTACGTGCACGGCAAAGGACCAGGTCCTTTGTAAAAAACGAAGACCTGCAGGTTACCATTACCTAGCAGGCCGGCTGAGTTCGGTCCAGAACTTCCTTCCAGAGGCTGCTTGACGGGATCCGAGGACACCCCAGCGAGAGAGAGTGAGTGAGTAACTGACGACCACACGACGACTAGAGTGGCTGAATACTCAGTGAGTGGGTTTAATGAAGGTATTTCTTAAAAATATACGATGGACTAAATCGTGACGGCGAGACCTAATAAATTAGTGAGCTGATTTGGAGAATGCATATTTTTTGGGAAATACGCGACGGATTAAATCAATGACCTGAGATTCAAAGGAATCATTAGTGAGCCGATTTGGTGAAGGTACAACAGAGTAACGGGTACGCGATGGACCAAATCATTACAGGCAAGATCTAATATTCAGAAGAAAAGTCCTCAGGGAGGCAAAAACCCGATGTAATCCTCGACGGAGTTTTAGGCAAATCCACGGGTAGCGCTATATAAATAAAGAAGAAGAGCACTCTAGTGAGTGAGAATGACCAAAGGACTGTGTGTGTGAAGAGTGAGTATTTTCGAAACCCAGATGATCGGTGAACTTAACGATGTCAACTGAGCTCTATCTGGGGAGTAAAAATAACCTCTTATTGCTGACTCATCAGGTGAAATTGTGGGAGAATCTAAAACTGCTCTTCCTCCTGTGATAGAACACCCAGTGGAAGACCGGAGCGAACAACAGGTTTGCCCTAGAAGCTCGTCTTTCAAGGAGGAAGTAGCGGGTCCGTGAGACATTTTCTCTCCATGAAATCACACTGGCAAAATAAATAAAAAAAGGGAAGCTGTTGTACAAAAAACTAATGAGAGTAATGAAGTTGGCGTCGCAAAATTTATGAGTAAAAGTCACCCTAGCTTGACTCAATATCTAAAACAGTAAAGCAAAAGAAATACGGATTTAAAGAAAAACTGCAATCAGAAGAATCTGGAAAATTAGTTATACAACTTAAAGCAAAGGAAGACAGTCAGGAGAAAAATGGAAAGGAGAATAAGAATTCAGCGACTGCATGGGAAAAAGAAAACAGAGACAGTTCAGTGTGTGTGCAGGAGACACCTCAGTTCAGTGTGTGTGTAGGAGACACCTCAGTTCAGTGTGTGTGTAGGAGACACCTCAGTTCAGTGTGTGTGCAGGAGACACCTCAGTTCAGTGTGTGTGCAGGAGACACCTCAGTTCAGTGTGTGTGCAGGAGACACCTCAGTTCAGTGTGTGTGCAGGAGACACGTCTCCACACTGAACGGCCTCAGACGAGATCACACACAAACTAAACAGCAGCCTTCTAAAGCGGCTCCAGAACTAAGGAATGTGTCAACGATCGATTCAAAAAGACTGGAAGATGAATACTAAACTTGGTTTGAGACTATTTTAGACTCAAAACTCATCAAGTTATTTGAAATTTAAACTTAAAAATCAATCAATCAATAAATAAAATTGCTAAATGACTGAATAGAATAAATGAATCAACAAGGGAATTCTATTCAATATTTTGTGTGTGACAATATGCATGAAGCAGAGCTCCTCCTTATCAAACAGCTGTTATGGAGACCGAGGACATTGAATGAAAACAGCCGTGCAGCCTGAAGAGGGCATGTGAGTGATTCATACCATGGGTCAATAGAAAAAAAAGAAAAGAAAAGGGGGCAACACTGCTCCGATCCGCAGCTCCGATCTCTCCTCTGCTCCTACCAGACGTGGCTGGTGGAGGAGTGAGAGGCTGTGGAGGCGCTAGGTTGGACTACAAACATGGAAACTTCAGACGTAGTGACGACATGCCGTGGCGCCACGTGAAATACACTTCAGCGTGCCAAGGTCGTACCATGAGAACACACACACACACACACACACACACACACACACACACACACACACACACACACACACACACACACACACACACACACACACACACACACACACACACACACACACACAGTGGGAGAAAGAAGAGATTCAAATACACACAGTGTTTATAACATTCCAGTAGGAACAAGGAGGCATGAGTTTAAACTTGAGAGTTTGAAGATCAATATTTGAATTTGATGTGCGCAATGAAATTTAAGACCTTTTACAGAGGTCCAGGAATTAAATGGTTTATAAAATCAACAATAGATTAGTGAAACTAAACTAAGCTAACGTGGTGACTAAACTAAACTAAACATTTAGAAGAAGCTTGGAAACAGCCAGCTTACAAAAAACAAAACCTCAAACAAGAGACTAAAAATGAGAAACTAATAAGATGATTCTCAATCATTTTTTTTAGATAATGGACGGTTACTTTTGCAGAAACAAAATAATGATTAACAGGCATAATCTGGCTAGTTTATGACGTGCTGCTATAACGGGACATGGAGGATCTCATGTCTCAGCAGGAGGGAAGACACCCATCAGAAACGGATTTCTAATCACGTGAAAACATTTACCCAAAACATAAATGATTTCATGACCTTGATGCTGATTTAAAAACCTGGAGATATGGAACGGCCTGGAGCGTTCTACTCAAATAGTGAATCACATGCACTGCCTGTGTGTGCAAGTGGTGAGAGCAGCATCGTGGTGCACTGCAGGTGCTGTTTCACCCACTAACATTGAAAGTACTGCACACAGTGTCTGTCATATTACTTCAAAACAAACTATCTTATCATGCGAGACATGACAGTTTGACTGTCTCCCAAAAAAGCACATCCTTGACCAGATTTAAAAAAAACGAGCCTCTGACAAAATCAGATTTAACAATGTTTGTAGATCATGTAAAAAGAACACAGATGGTTCAAATGTCAAAAAGCCAATGCATGTATAGATAAAACAGCCAAAGAGGTGGTAAAACAAAACCAGGAGCTAGATATTTATCTTCAGAACACAGAAGTAGATGAAGAAGTGTTAAAAGATATGCAAAACTCAGCTCCAAAAAACAGAAAAATAATATTGGATGAAAAAACAAATGGAGCACAGTTTTCTACAGATATAAAAGCAATAAAAAACATGATGAGAGTTAAAAGATAATCTCCAAAGGACATATTTGATAATAAGGACCACATAGAATAAATTCTAATGACAATAATGAAGTTTAAAGTCAGTATTTGTTTGGTGGTTGATCATTAATAAATTATCCGACTATCTAATCTGATGTGATATTTGTTACAGGTGGATTCTGAACTGATGTTGCTGCACCGCCAACAAAATCAACTTAAATTGTTTAATATTAATAAATTCAGTATCAATAACTGTTTAGGGAAAAACAGATACTTGGTTTGCATTTAGATTTTTAGGGAAAATAATTGTGGAGGCAGGAACAGAGGCCTTAGACAGGAGGTACCTTTGACATTTCATTTCTTTTTAGACATTGTCTCATTGTCAGCATATGATAATGTGTTGTGCTGGAACCTTTAAGAATTTTAGTTAATGAGTATGAGAAAAACACCAAGCGTGAAACCGGACTGACGCCCTTTGACATAATTCATGGCAGACAGTTTCTATTACCTCAGTACAGATGTTGAGACAAGACGAGACTGAGAAAACACTTGCAGATTGCATGAGGAAGGCGTTCCAACAGAAGGAGGGGAAACAATCCAACGATATGTTGGACTCTCCATTCTCTCCAAGCAGGTGCAGAACCGGTGAGAGTGGGAGACTGGGTGTTTATTAAGACCATCAAACGAAAGACCTGGTCCAGCCCTGGTTGGGAGGAATGTTCCAAGTGCTGCTGACACGCCTACAGCAGGAAAGATCACTGAAAGAGTCACTGGACCCACTTGTCACACTGCAAAACACAAAGATTCCTCAGAGACGGTTCTGACCACTAAAGAGGGGAACCTGACTACAAAGGGGCGCAGGGCAATCTAGAACCTCAACCGTCAGTGAAGAGAGGAGATCCCTGAACATATTAGAGAACCTGACACCTGAGGAACCCAGCAGGACAAGAACACTGGTAACTAGAGAACCTGACACCTGAGGAACCCAGCAGGACAAGAACACTGGTAACTAGAGAACCTGACACCCGAGGAACCCAGCAGGACAAGAACACTGGTAACTAGAGAACCTGACACCCGAGGAACCCAGCAGGACAGGAACACTGTTAACTAGAGAACCTGACACCTGAGGAACCCAGCAGGACAAGAACACTGTTAACTAGAGAACCTGACACCTGAGGAACCCAGCAGGACAAGAACACTGGTAACTAGAGAACCTGACACCTGAGGAACCCAGCAGGACAAGAACACTGTTAACTAGAGAACCTGACACCTGAGGAACCCAGCAGGACAAGAACACTGTTAACTAGAGAACCTGACACCCGAGGAACCCAGCAGGACAAGAACACTGGTAACTAGAGAACCTGACACCTGAGGAACCCAGCAGGACAAGAACACTGTTAACTAGAGAACCTGACACCCGAGGAACCCAGCAGGACAGGAACACTGTTAACTAGAGAACCTGACACCTGAGGAACCCAGCAGGACAAGAACACTGTTAACTAGAGAACCTGACACCTGAGGAACCCAGCAGGACAAGAACACTGGTAACTAGAGAACCTGACACCTGAGGAACCCAGCAGGACAAGAACACTGTTAACTAGAGAACCTGACACCCGAGGAACCCAGCAGGACAGGAACACTGTTAACTAGAGAACCTGACACCTGAGGAACCCAGCAGGACAAGAACACTGTTAACTAGAGAACCTGACACCTGAGGAACCCAGCAGGACAAGAACACTGGTAACTAGAGAACCTGACACCTGAGGAACCCAGCAGGACAAGAACACTGTTAACTAGAGAACCTGACACCTGAGGAACCCAGCAGGACAAGAACACTGTTAACTAGAGAACCTGACACCCGAGGAACCCAGCAGGACAAGAACACTGGTAACTAGAGAACCTGACACCTGAGGAACCCAGCAGGACAAGAACACTGTTAACTAGAGAACCTGACACCCGAGGAACCCAGCAGGACAAGAACACTGGTAACTAGAGAACCTGACACCTGAGGAACCCAGCAGGACAAGAACACTGTTAACTAGAGAACCTGACACCCGAGGAACCCAGCAGGACAGGAACACTGTTAACTAGAGAACCTGACACCTGAGGAACCCAGCAGGACAAGAACACTGTTAACTAGAGAACCTGACACCTGAGGAACCCAGCAGGACAAGAACACTGGTAACTAGAGAACCTGACACCTGAGGAACCCAGCAGGACAAGAACACTGTTAACTAGAGAACCTGACACCCGAGGAACCCAGCAGGACAGGAACACTGTTAACTAGAGAACCTGACACCTGAGGAACCCAGCAGGACAAGAACACTGTTAACTAGAGAACCTGACACCTGAGGAACCCAGCAGGACAAGAACACTGGTAACTAGAGAACCTGACACCTGAGGAACCCAGCAGGACAAGAACACTGTTAACTAGAGAACCTGACACCTGAGGAACCCAGCAGGACAAGAACACTGTTAACTAGAGAACCTGACACCCGAGGAACCCAGCAGGACAAGAACACTGGTAACTAGAGAACCTGACACCTGAGGAACCCAGCAGGACAAGAACACTGTTAACTAGAGAACCTGACACCCGAGGAACCCAGCAGGACAAGAACACTGGTAACTAGAGAACCTGACACCTGAGGAACCCAGCAGGACAAGAACACTGTTAACTAGAGAACCTGACACCCGAGGAACCCAGCAGGACAGGAACACTGTTAACTAGAGAACCTGACACCTGAGGAACCCAGCAGGACAAGAACACTGTTAACTAGAGAACCTGACACCTGAGGAACCCAGCAGGACAAGAACACTGGTAACTAGAGAACCTGACACCTGAGGAACCCAGCAGGACAAGAACACTGTTAACTAGAGAACCTGACACCCGAGGAACCCAGCAGGACAGGAACACTGTTAACTAGAGAACCTGACACCTGAGGAACCCAGCAGGACAAGAACACTGTTAACTAGAGAACCTGACACCCGAGGAACCCAGCAGGACAAGAACACTGTTAACTAGAGAACCTGACACCTGAGGAACCCAGCAGGACAAGAACACTGGTAACTAGAGAACCTGACACCTGAGGAACCCAGCAGGACAAGAACACTGTTAACTAGAGAACCTGACACCTGAGGAACCCAGCAGGACAAGAACACTGTTAACTAGAGAACCTGACACCCGAGGAACCCAGCAGGACAAGAACACTGGTAACTAGAGAACCTGACACCTGAGGAACCCAGCAGGACAAGAACACTGGTAACTAGAGAATCCCAACGACACACACACGTTGGGGTTCAGGGGAGACGTGCTGGTAACCTCTCCCTCCTAGACTAGGTCATGACCCCACCTGTGATGACACCAACAAAGAAGAGAGGTCGATCCCCCTGGGAGTCCCCCCTTGATGCTCACTTAGACTATGGGTAACTTTTGGAATGGTGATTTGTTACTTGATGATGTTTCCTCTGCTGAGTGTAAAATGATGAAGATGCTATGAAAATGGTCATGTTGTAGAAAGTCTGACAATAAAGTTACAGCATGTGACAGAGCACATTTTGGCATCCATCAACGATAAACAGGAGGGAATGATAAGTAAATTTGTACTTTATACTTGGTATAATGGGAATGAACATTTTGCAAGTTCTCGTTGATTCATGCATGTTTGTGTTTTTGCTGCTTTACGCCTGCCGGGCCACGAGTCATTGTACCTTGTACTGATGAGAAGATATTTTAACGGCGCCGCTCTGAGACGTCTTCAAGGTCTCTGGAGGAATATCTTATCTTATAGCGTTCCTACCTTCTCAGCTCACATAGAAATGTACTTACACACACACACACACACACACATACACAGGCCTGAGATCACGTTGTTGTATCATGGAATGAGAATGTAACCTCCTACTTCAACGTTGGGAATAAAAGCGGGCAGCAGAGGGAAGAACGGCGCAGATTGATGAACGAGCTGTCAGGTGACTTCACTCTCTGCCCTTGTGCAAGAAATGTTGATTGTTGTGACTATTATTGCTCTTGATACTGGGGTTGTCTCTTTTCTATCATTCTAGCAGGTTTTTCACCTCATACTGGTTGACACTTCAACCATCCAAACAGCATAACTTTAACTCTTTCAGCACAATCTGGGTGTTTATTCATGATTTGTCACTTCCAAAGATCTTGTTTGAAGCACTGATTCCAGAATCGGTATGCGTCTGTCATTACATTTGACTCCATCATAGTTTTCAGATCAGGAGTTGTCCAGTCAACTGGTTTCCAGCTTGATAAGCACTCAGACATGTAGTTCTCATCCCAAGCAGAGAAATGACCAGACGGCTGAGAAGCTCTGCCAAATCCAATAAACAGTCCAGAAATGACCCTTCCACAGGCCAAGAACCTCCAGTTCTCAGAGGAACCAACACAGTGAACGGAACCACATGATGCCATCCTTTAGTTCTGCCAATCAGCCCTGAAGACGTGGATCGGCTGCATTTCTTCTCCTAAACCTCCTGTGGATCTGCTGCGTCATTACTCAGTGTGTGTGTGCGTCATTACTGAGTGTCTTTATGTGACTTATGGGTTGGATTTGAACCCACAACCTTCTCACTGAGAGGCCAGAGCGCCTTTCAATATATTGTTTAGGTTCATAGTCTTTCCAACCAAAGTTGAATTGTAAAACTTCGTAGAGGATTTGGGCCCAATTTCTCCGTCATGGTTCACAGCAGTTAGAGGCTCTGAGCAGCAATCAGTGTGATCGTCTGCACCTGGTGGCTGCTTGAACTCCTGCACGTCTATCTACACCAGTGGCGTTCCACTGTCTCACAACTTCACTTTTTGGGTGGAAGTTCTTGATATTTGAAGTTTTGAGCATGTAAAAAACATCCCAATTCCACAATCTAAAAGGGTCAACACCAAATGTGCCAGTGTCTTTTCACATGCATAAAATAAGACTCGTTTTCTCATCTTTACACTCATTTGGATCTTTGCTCCTCATTTTACAAGCTCTGACCAAGTCATGTGGAGACCTTTCAGTAAACCAGGTCTGCTCAAACCGACAGCAGTTTGTTGAAATCTTTGTAAAGTTCAGAGGTAAAACTGCAAAGATCCGTCAAAGGGTTGGTACCGTTGGACCAAACGTTGAGGCTGCAGACGCGTTTTCACAACACAACAATAGTTTAGGTTTCAAAAATGTGAGGAAATGCTGAAATCCCCAGACATTAGTGATGCGTGGAGCTCCTAGAGCAAACCCTGCGTCGGTGCGCGTATCACTTGGAGAAAGTCACGTGACCGATACAGGAAGTGTTTCCAACTGACTGACGAGCCAAACTGTGTTTAGAAGGTCGTGCATCTGTCAACGGGAGGCATCTGCCAAAAGCATCTCGGATCTTTTGCAGTTCAGCATCAAATTCACCTGGAATTATGGAGCAGCCTCAAGTAAAAAGAAAGGTTTCCGCCGTGTGGGACCATTTTGATGTCATATCGGAAAATAAGGCATTTGTTTTAATTTAATCCTTCTTGTTTCATCCTGTTCTCAGAGTTTCCTCTTAATCTATCTGAATTCAAATTCATTTCAAAGTGACTCTTAATTTACTATTCATATTATTTTCTGCAGGTTAAATGTCGCATTTGTTCAACAGAACTTTCATATTTAAACAAAAGCACCTCCTCAGTGCTGAGGCCTTCCAGGGCTCGGCATGAGAATGAAGTCCCAGATACACCCAGGATTAACTCAGGTATTAACTTATACTATACAGCGATTCTACAACTTCCTCAGTTCCTTTATTGATAATCACTTCCTATTCATTTATTCTTGACTTAATGTGTAACCATCAAGCTTCCAGGAAGCAGATGCTGGATGAGGCTGAACTTCCTCCTGAAGGACTGCCGGCCCCTCAGCATCCTGGAGACTGAAGGGTTCAGGAACTGGTTCAGGTCCTTCATATGTTCTGCCAACCAGAAAGGTTTGTGGAGAAATTATCTAAAGTAGTTGTTGATATATCCAATTTTTTTAATCTTGAATGTAAATATATTCATTTTTGTTTGGTTTCACTTGCTGTCATTTTCAGACCATCAAACAAATGGTGGCCCAAAAGTGTGAGGAGGAACGGGAAGGAGTGAAGATGGAAGTCCAGCAAGCTGTGGCAGCGAGGAGAACAGCTGACATGTGGACATCTGTGAACACGGAGGCTTACTTGGCTCTTACTTGTGTAACGAACAGGAAGCGCATTCCTTTATTTTGATGCACTCAGCACTTTCAAATCTTCATCAGCACTTTAAGAAGCACACGACACTTTAAGATAAAGATATTTGCACATATATAAATGAATTTGCACACAATTGTTGTTTTAACTTATTTATTGAATGGTCTGTTGTGGATAGGTCCGGCCACCTGTGGAGAAACACAACAATGAATGGAGCAATGTGCAATATGTGTATTTAAGAATATCTTATTCTTTTAGTTGTTGATGTGTGTGCTGTGAATGTTTGAAGATGTGGTGTGTGAGGAGTTTCCACTTCCCTTGTCTTGTGTTCAGGCTGGTGTCCCAGTAAAAGATTCCCCCTGGGACGGACACATTGAAGAAGGTTCCGGGCTGAACCAAGAGGAGGAACAAGTGGGGGTGTTGCACATAGTTTTAGTAGGGTTTATAACTTAATTTACTATTTAGGTGTTTGGTTTTAGAGGTATTGGTTAATAGGAGTTTTGTTTCATGTTGTAGTTATGGGTTTGGTTTGGAGGATTTTAACTTGGTTTTTAGACACTAATGTTAACTTTTATTACCTATGGAGTTTTAATGGTTTCACCCAGTTCAGGGAAGTGTATTTAAGGCGCCTTTTTACATCATTCACTGTTCTGCTGCTGGGGAGGCCACACTCCGCAATCCTCCAATGCATTTTTAGCACGTTGTAAGTTTTTGTTATGGGCACGTGTGAAAATAAAAGAAAGAAAGATGTGGACCACCTGCAAAGCTGACTCCTCCCTGATTTTACTCACTGCTCAAACCGCTCGCCAGCCATTCTGAGGCCATATCGGAGATCCGAGGTCTAACACTTGTGCATTAATGAGAACATGCAGTTGTGTACATCTGTGTTGGGTGTGCAGTACTTTCCACAAAATCACACTGCTGACAATTTGGCCCAAGTCGAAAGGGGCATGATGGAGGACTGGGCCAGAACCACTAAAGTAAAGTGTCTTGTGACCGACGCAGCACCAGACATGACTGCATCCACTAGGCGGCTCCAAATTCAGCACTTAATTTGCATTGCACAGTCTAAATTTACTGGTTAGAAGATCATGTGATCAGATCCCCACACTTACATCCATCAGACACAGAGCTCGGCACATTGTCACAGACTTTAGATCAAGCACAACAGCCAAGGAGAAGCTTGCTCAAGTGCAGCAACAGACGGGACGACCAACCCTGAAACTCATCAATGAGGTGCCGACACGCTGGAACAGCACATATGAAATGCTGTCAAGGCTCCATGATGAGAGGAACCAGTGTGGAACCTCTGGCCTCAGAACAGATGTGACTCCACTGACAGCTGGTGAGCAGAACATCAGAGGAGAAACACTTCTTGTGCTTGCTCCTTTCCATCAAGCCACAGTGGAGTTGTCTGAAGAGAGGTGAGTGTCAGGGTCAAAGGTCATCCCGAAGATGAAAATCAGGCATATTCAACTGGCGGCCCACGGGCCAACTCCGGCCCGCGGATGACATCAGACCGGCCCGCAGATCACTTCTGTTTACAATATGAAAATAATAAATAAATCAAAAACGCGGGAAAACAACTTGTGAATGACTGGCATTGTTGCCACGGTAATGTTTCAAAAACAGCAAAACGCTCCTGTCATATTAGAACATCTTGGTGCAGTAAGCAGCAGCCAATCAGAAGCTTGTGTGGTTGATGACGAGAGACCGGCTTTACTCACTGCACTGTTGCGGGCTTGTTGCTGGGTAGTAACTACAGGATTTGGCAAAATGTCACTGTCAACATTAAAGAAAAGTTGATTCAGAAAATCGCAAATTCAACAATGACTGGACGGAGAAAAATGTCCGAAATCGCTGAGGGTGAGCCAATGTGTTTGCTCTGCAACGAGTGTACCGCGGTCGCAAAGGACTACAACCTGCGAAGGCACTTTAAAACGAAACACCCTGGCTTTGACCAAACATGTCCACCAGGTTCGGACGATCGCCAACAAAAAACATTAGCTCTAACTGCAAACTACGAGCGTCGCCGTGTTGTCTTCAGCCGATCCTGTTCCAGCCAACAGAAGGCAACTGCAGCTTCTCTTGGCGTAGCCTGGATCCTCGCTAGAAAGAAGCGGCCGTTCACCGACGCTGACACGGTCAAAGAGTGTATGCTCGCCGCTATGGAGGAGGTGGGTACGGATAACCAAGCTAGAGACCAAGTGACATCATGCATAAAGACAATACCCATGTCAGATACATCAACTGGAAGGAGGAGAGATGTGTTAGCCACGGACGTGTTTGAAACCCTTTTGGCTGAATTGAGGAAAGCTGAATTTATGTCCTTGGCTGTGGATGAATCCACTGACCACTCCGACACCGCGCAACTTTGTTTCTATGTTGGTTGTTTTGATGGTGAGTGTTTCAGAGAGGACATCCTGGGCCTAACTCCACTGGAAGGACACACAACGGGTCAAATCCTTTTTTTTTTAAAACTTAATTTGTATTGAAATTTTTCAGTTTTCACAGGTCAGGGCAAAACAAATATACAACCATCTTTCATCAAACAATGTCTATTGTCCAGTGGTGGCGGTGTTCTGTCCTCCTGAAATCAGTCCATTTTTCCCACTTTTCTTCAAATTGAGACTCTTGTAATCTTAGTTTGTGAGTGAGTCTCTCCATTACAAATATTTCCTCAACAACCCGTAACCACTGCTCCCGGGTCGGCGGCTCCACTTTGTACCACAATCTGGTAATCACTTTCTTGCTTGCTGTTAGTAATATCTTAAACAGATATACGTCTTCTCTTTGTATCACATTATGAGTTATGTTTCCCAAATACAGCATCTTACAAGTTTTGGGGAACTGATATCCTATTACTTTTTGTAAACTCTGCCATATTTGTTCCCAAGGGTGAAATCCTTTTTAAGAGCATCGTTGCTTTTTTCAGTGACACTGGACTTGATCTGGAGCGCGTTAACATGCTGGTTACGGACGGCGCGCCGTCGATGGCCGGCAGAGTGAATGGACTGGCAGCGCGACTGTCTGCTGTTGCACGGAGAATGAAATCCCTCCACTGCCTCCTCCACCAGAGCGTACTGTGCGCGCCACTTAGCCGTGAGTTGAAACATACAATGGACTCAGTTATGGATATCATTAACTTCATCAGATCAACCTCCAGTCTTCAACACAGACTGTTTCGTCAACGACTTGCCGACATGTCAGCTGAGCATTATGCCTTACTCTTACATAAGGATGTGCGAAGGCTGAGCAAGGGGAATGCTCTGAAGAGGCTCTGTGAGCTCCGGGAGGAAATAGTCCGTTTTCTCCGCAACAGCAAGCCCAAGAAAGCCGCTACGTTTCTGTCTCAGATGCTGCATGATGCATTCATGTCAAATATGTGCTTTTTCAGCGATGTCTTTCATCATTTGAATGCACTCAGTCTAGCACTACAGGGCAAGGATAAAACGGGGGTTGATCTTGTTGAAAAACTAACTGCGTTTCAAAAGAAGCTAGTTCTTTTCTCGTCCGATCTCACTGAAAGGATGCTCCATTTCCCCACGCTCCGTGGCTTTGTTCAGTTGTCACCACGGTCCACAGTCACTCAGGTAATGTCCCACTTTTTAAATAAGTTGAGAGACAACTTTGTAAACAGATTCAGTGACTTTGACATGCCCAAAGAGTTGCTGCGTATTGGAAGGGACCCATTTGCCGACGTAGATATTATCCCAAATGCGCAAGAAATACTCGCGAAACTTGGTGTTGATGAAGGCGCCCTACAACTGGAGATCATTGATTATCATTTAAATCACTCAGGTTCCGCAGTTCCTCCAAGTGCAATGAGGCCGTCAGTAGACTGCAGGCAGAATGTGTGTCTGTAATCGGACACACAATGAGCCCCAGCCAGGACCGTCTTCTCAACAGCAGTCTGCACCCACTTCAGGCATGTTATTCAGCATTAAATGTTTGTTGTTGTTTGTAAATCATGTACTAAAATGCCAATTTGTTGTTTTATAGATAACCTTTGGCAACATCTTGACATGGAAGTGGGCAGGCAGCAGGCCCGCCCCTCCCTACACGCAGAACACGCGCTGTGCGTAGGGCCCAGCGATCCATGGGGGGGCCTCATTTTGCGCAAGTGAATTGAATTGCGCATCAAAGGATGCGCGTGCATTTTGCCGAGAGGCGCGTAGAACACCGCCACCAAGTCAGCCCGAGGCAGGAGAGAGAGAGAGAGAGAGAGAGAGAGAGAGAGAGAGAGAGAGAGAGAGAGAGAGAGAGAGAGAGAGAGAGAGAGAGAGAGAGAGAGAGAAAAAGAGGCGCAATGATTGAAAGCGCGAAGCGTCACCATCTGACCAATCAGCGGTCAGATGGGCCGGCAGGCAGTTGTTTCCAGGTAGAGAGAGAGAGAGAGAGAGAGAGAGAGAGAGAGAGAGAGAGAGCGAGAGAGAGAGCGAGAGCGAGAGCGAGAGCGAGAGAGAGAGAGAGAGAGAGAGAGAGAGAGAGAGAGAGAGAGAGAGTAGAGAGAGAGAGAGAGAGAGAGAGAGAGAGAGAGAGAGACGGCTTCCAAACGTCAATACGATTCGGGAGCTAGCAAAAGAAAGAAAAAGTCCAAACAGTCAGAGGCTCGTGCTTCACTTGAAGGTATAATGTTGTTGAAATAAAAAATAAAAAACTTTGTGGCATAAACTGTTTATGCCACAAAGTTTTTTTCAGACGTGTGGATCTGTAAAGTTCTTGTTCCACTGTTGATAGAGGCTGTTCATTTGATTCCTTAGTAATTGTAATTTATTGTTATTATTATTATTATTATTATTATTATTATGTTATTGGAAGGGGGGCCCCAAAATAAAATCCTGCTTAGGGCCCCCATTTGGCCAGGGGCGGCCCTGGCAGGCAGACCAAAAGTGCCACAGCTGATGCCGTCCAGGAGGAGCAGAGAGACCTGGCAGAGGGCAACATTGCCAGGTATCAGGATCCTTTACGATACTAGGACGACCAGAAGCCACACTACCCAAACCTCTTCCACCTGTCACTCTAGTTTCTCTGCACTCCAGCCTCACCTGGGCCATGTGAGCAGGTGTTTTCCACAGCTGGAGACGTTGTGTCAAAGAAGCGCAACAGACTACATTTCAAAACATTGGACAAACTTTTTTTTTTGGAATAAAAATGTGTAAAAACAAAAATCCCAGTCCCCGAGCATCGTCATTCACAACGCGTTCACTTAGATTTTCATGTTGTGATACATGTTCACATCATTTATTGACTGTGTCTAAAAATAAAGATATTTTAAATGAAGACGAAGACATGAAATAATATAAAATACAAAGACTTAAGTTATATTATTGTATATACTCGGTCATCAAATCAGTGTCAGTTGAATCTTTCTTGGTTGCCTGTAGGGATTTTAAAGGTCCAGCAGGGGGCAGTGTTCAGTGACAGTACGACAGTATCAGTGTGGCGAAACGCTTCAGGACGCCTCATCAACCATCACTGTCCAAAAGGGTTCAAAGCCTCATCAAGCCTCATTTGGATATCACGAGGCACAAGGTCGAAAAACACAAAGGCAACAGGAGGAAGAAATGTCGGGTAGGAATGGTGTGAGAGTCCAGACCAACTGGCGAGCAGAGCTGCAAGAGAGGAAGGAAATACACACTGATGACGATTACAAACAGCTGCGACCACGAGGAGGCAGCAGGAGAGCAGAGGGGGGAGAGAGTATAAAATCTACTGACAATATCATTAAGCTTAAATTTCTCCCCCCTCCTCCTCTTCCTCCTCCTCCTCCTCTTCGTCCTCTTCCCCGCGCCGCTCTCGGTTCCTCCTCACGTGACTCAGTCACGTGGTTTCCAGGAAGTGGTGATGCGGTGTTTACCTCGGTGTCATTCAAAACAACAACCAGAACATCCAGACCGACCTGAAGACCCGGAACGTCTGGATCATTTAGAACAACCAGAACGTCTGGATTATTTAGAACATTAGGAACGTGTGGATCATTTAGAACATTAGGAACGTGTGGATCATTTAGAACATTAGGAACGTGTGGATCATTTAGAACATTAGGAGCCTCACGGAGAAGCAGCGGTTCTGTCGGAGTCCGCGGACATTTTTCACAGCATGAGTCCGATTTGTTTCCCACCTCCGCTCCGGTAACATCCTCTTGCTCCTCTCCTCCTCCTCTCTCCTCCTCTCCTCCTGTTCTTCCTCCTCCTCCTCCTCCATCATCTCCATGGCAGCTCCAGACTGCACCTCCTGCTCCCCGGACTGCGCCACAGGTTGGTCCTCACATCTGCAAATCTCTGACATCACACAGAAATCACAGTTTCTATCTCTAGTCCTCCTCTCCTCCATCTTCACCTCCTCCTCCTCCTTCACCTCCTCCTTCACCTCCTCCTCCTCCTTCACCTCCTCCTCCATCTTCACCTCCTCCTCCATCTTCACCTCCTCCTCCTTCACCTCCTCCTCCATCTTCACCTCCTCCTCCGTCTTCACCTCCTCCTCCATCTTCACCTCCTCCTCCATCTTCACCTCCTCCTCCGCCTTCACCTCCTCCTCCATCTTCACCTCCTTCACCTCCTCCTCCTTCACCTCTTCCTCCTCCTTCACCTCTTCCTCCTCCTTCACCTCTTCCTCCTCCTTCACCTCCACCTCCACCTCCTCCTCTATCTTCACCTCCTCCTCCTGGTCGCTCCAGAAACCTCGTATTCAAAGTTTCCAGCTCCTCCTTGATTCTCCTCCATTAGAATATTGGATCCTAGGAGCTGCATTCAGAATCTGCTGTGTCTGTGTGAGCTGGACTGGCTCCGCCCACACACGACCATCTATGGGAAGAGGAGGAAGTACTTCCTCTCGTGGTGCCATGTGCCAGAGCAGAGCTGCCTGATTGTGGGAGGAGTCAAAGGGGGAGGAGCCTACCTTGATTGTGATTGGCTAAACCCCCCGATGACACTATATAGGGTTTGATTTCTGATTGGCTGCTTTGAGCAACACACTTTTTAAAACCTGGAACAAGCCAGGAGAGAGAGGACACTCTTTCTTCTTCTGGGGCGTCGGTCCAGGTGTGGAGACGAGTAGAACTGCTGGAGAACCTTGAGGAAGTGGATTTTTAAAAAATCCTGTATCTTCATGATTGTTCTTCCAGGTTCAGTCTAAAGTTTTCTCGTCTGTGTTTTCCAGAGAATGACCGGCTGCTCTCCTCCTCGCCCAGCTATGGCTCCCGGGACCTGCTGGGCCCCGACGGGAGCCCCCGGCCAGCCGGCCTGCTGGGCTCGCAGCTCCACCGGGAGGCAGAGGAGGAAGAGGAGGAGGCTCTGAGGAGGAAGCTCAAGTACTTCTTCATGAGCCCCTGCGACAAATACCATGCCAAGGGTCGCAAGCCCTTCAAGCTGGGCCTGCAGCTGCTGAAGATCATCATCGTCACCGTGCAGGTGGAGCTGACTTTCAGGTTGCAGGCGTCAGGTTGCAGGTTGCTGGTGTCAGGTTGCAGGTTGCAGGTGTCAGGTTGCTAGTTTCATGTTGCGGGTGTCAGGTTGCAGGTGTCAAGTTGCAGGTTTCATGTTGCTGGTGTCAGGTTGCTGGTTTCATGTTGCAAGCGTCAAGTTGCAGGTGTCAGGTTGCTGGTGTCAGGTTGCAGGTATCTGGTTGCAGGTTGCTGGTGTCAGGATGCAGGTGTCATGTTGCAGGTGTCAGGTTGCTGGTTGCAGGATGCAGGTGTCAGGTTGCAGGTTTCATGTTGCAGTTGTCATGTTGCAGGATGCAGGTGTCAGGTTGCTGGTGTCAGGTTGCTGGTTTCATGTTGCAGGTGTCAGGTTGCTAGTTTCATGTTGCAGGTTTCACGTTGCTGGTGTCATGTTGCAGGTGTCATGTTGCTGGTTTCATGTTGCAGGTGTCAGGTTGCTGGTTTCATGTTGCACGCGTCAGGTTACAGGTGTCAGGTTGCTGGTGTCAGGTTGCTGGTGTCAGGTTGCAGGTGTCAGGTTGCAGGTGTCATGTTGCTGGTTTCATGTTGCAGGTGTCAGGTTTCTGGTTTCATGTTGCAGGTGTCAGGTTGAAGTTTGCAGGTTTCATGTTGCAGTTGTCATGTTGCAGGATGCAGGTGTCAGGTTTCATGTTGCAGTTGTCATGTTGCAGTTGTCAGGTTGCAGTTGTCAGGTTGCAGTTGTCAGGTTGCAGTTGTCAGGTTGCATGTTCTCCCTCAGTGTGTGGATCTCTGAGGAACTCTTAAAGTTGCACCAGGGCTGATCCTCCATGAGGCGCTCTGACTCCGGCTCCTCCTTCACCTCCATTTCAGCTGGTGCTGTTTGGACTGAGCAACCAGATGGTTTCATGTTGCGGGTGTCAGGTTGCAGGTGTCAGGTTGCAGGTTTCATGTTGCTGGTGTCAGGTTGCAGGTGTCAGGTTGCTGGTTTCATGTTGCTGGTGTCAGGTTGCAGGTGTCAGGTTGCTGGTTTCATGTTGCAGGTGTCAGGTTGCTGGTGTCAGGTGTCAGGTTGCAGGTATCTGGTTGCAGGTTGCTGGTGTCAGGATGCAGGTGTCATGTTGCAGGATGCAGGTGTCAGGTTGCAGGTTTCATGTTGCAGTTGTCATGTTGCAGGATGCAGGTGTCAGGTTGCTGGTTTCATGTTGCAGGTGTCATGTTGCTGGTTTCATGTTGCAGGTGTCAGGTTGCTGGTGTCATGTTGCAGGTGTCAGGTTGCTGGTTTCAGGTTTCATGTTGCAGGTGTCAGGTTGCAGGTGACAGGTTTCATGTTGCAGGTGACATGTTGCAGGTGTCAGGTTTCTGGTTTCATGTTGCAGGTGTCAGGTTGAAGTTTGCAGGTTTCATGTTGCAGTTGTCATGTTGCAGGATGCAGGTGTCAGGTTTCATGTTGCAGTTGTCATGTTGCAGGATGCAGGTATCAGGTTTCATGTTGCAGTTGTCATGTTGCAGGATGCAGGTGTCAGGTTTCATGTTGCAGTTGTCATGTTGCAGGATGCAGGTGTCAGGTTTCATGTTGCAGTTGTCATGTTGCAGGATGCAGGTGTCAGGTTTCATGTTGCAGTTGTCAGGTTGCAATTGTCAGGTTGCAGTTGTCAGGTTGCAGTTGTCAGGTTGCATGTTCTCCCTCAGTGTGTGGATCTCTGAGGAACTCTTGAAGTTGCACCAGGGCTGATCCTCCATGAGGCGCTCTGACTCCGGCTCCTCCTTCACCTCCATTTCAGCTGGTGCTGTTTGGACTGAGCAACCAGATGGTGGTCACGTTCAAGGAGGAGAACACGGCGACGTTCAAGCACCTCTTCCTGAAGGGTTTCCATGACGACGACGCGCAAGCCGTGCACACGCAGGCGGAGATGTACGCTCACATCCACTACGCCATCGATCAGGTGAGCAACAGGTTCAACAGAGATTCTCCCTCTACCTGTGTAGAACATGGTTTCACCATGTTCTTGGTATTGTTGATCACACACACACACACACACACACACACACACACACACACACACACACACACACACATATTCACAGTCGTAACTCGGCTGATCTTTATTTGGTTTTTTTTTCCATTTTCTTCTGCTGGCCTGAAAAGAACAAATCTCAATACTGCCCCCACAGGTCATCAGTGGCATTACTTAGGCCTCGTTTGCACATTTTCAAGCGAAAATCCTTTCTTAGCGTTTTGAGTTCCCGTTTTGACAAGCCACTGATAAAACAACTTTTTGAAAATGCTCCAACTCTACGTCGACGTTGGAAACGCTGCTACGAATACTTCTTCTGCACATGCTCAGTAGACACTGTTTCCTCCAGAGGCCATGCCAAGGTCCGTGTTCTCCCATGGTTAATGTTTGCATTGTATTGTTCCCTGCCGTGTGTGTGCGTGTGTGTGTGTGCATGTGCGTGTGTGTGTGTGCGTGTGCGTGTGCGTGTGCGTGCGCATGTGTGTTCAAGGTTCAAGGTGTTTTATTTGTCATTTCAACAGTAAAAGCCAGGTTTCACAGTGTAATGAAATTCTTACTTTGCCGTCTACCCTGGTGCCGACATACATAAATAAATAAGTATATACACAAGAAAATAGAATAAAAATAAAATAAAAAATAAAATAAAATAACAGAGCAGTGCAAAATATTAGTTAGAAAGTGAGATGTGCATTGTGTGCAATTGTACAGATTAAATGTAAACATGTTCAGAAGCTGTTCAGAAGTCTGATGGCAACGGGGAAGAAAGAGTGTGTGTGTGTGTGTGTGTGTGTGTGTGTGTGTGTGTGTGTGTGTGTGTGTGTGTGCGTGTTTTCATTATACAAACAATCAACAGCTCCCACTCGTGGCCCAACATGAAACCTCCACCATCTTCTGTCATTTCCCTGTAAATCGTTTTCAAAACGTCGCTGTGCAAACGTGTGACTTTTGTGAATTGAAAGCGCCGAAGCGACTTTGTGTGAAGAACCGGGCCTCGCTCTGCGTCTTTGAACGACCTGATGGAGCGAGGCGCTCCGCCGGCTCCAGCCGATGGCGTCCAGCCACAATCACCCCTGTGTTCCTCCGCAGTACCTGGCGCTGCCTCAGATCTCGCTGGGCCGCTACGCCTACGTGCCGGGGGCAGGAGTGAACGGCAGCGCCCTCTCCCTCTGCCAGCGGTACTACATGAGGGGCACCATCGACCCCGTCAACGACACCTTCGACATCGACCCCCGCGTGGTCACCGGTACGATTCCCCAGTGTTCCCCCCCCCCCCCTCCCCCCCCCCGAAGGCCTCGGGACTGTGAGTCACCGCGTCCGTGTCCCACTTTCAAGAACCTTGAAATAGCTTCTCTCATCAAAAACGCCTTTTTTTTGCCACCCAGCGACTCTCCGTTTCCCCCTGGGAGCCCACTTATTTGCTGACACCTGCTCGTTCGGCAGAGACGGCTGACGGCGACGATAAAGTCATAAAATCTGTATTTAGATGCGTTGAGGAAGTGGTTTGTGGCTTCATGTGATGTGGAAAAACAACTTGTATAGAAACATTAATTCCCCATGTGATGTTTCCAGCTTCCTCTCATGCTCTTTTGTTTTTTAAAGTCCTAGTGAAATGAAACTTCGACCTCCAAAACACTCTGGTGTCGCTTCTAGGATCATTTCTATGCTAACTGACCGAAGGGTAAAATGTTAAAACACGGCAATCTGTGAGAAAATAGCCCATAAACAGGTATTTCCTCTGCTGGGCGGAGCTTCTGACAATAATAGAGTGACATCACGAGTTGTGCACACGCCCAAGTTGTGTTTACATTATGGAGGATCAGAGTTTTGACCACGAAGAGGCTGAATTTAACCATATTTCATCATCATCGTCATTTCAAACCCAGTGGTTGATGAAGAAGACACAGAAGGTGGTTCTGCCATCGGTGACCCCGTCTGGAACATGTTTGAGGAAGCAGAAGACGCTTCGTCCTCCATTCGTCCTCGTCTCCTCGCCTCAGCAGCCGCCAGTTTTCACCTTTGAGGCTTTGAGGCTCCTGACTTTTGGCAGAACGACCGGCTTCCTGGATCCAACATGTCCAAGAGCTTTTCTGACTGCGGAATCACTGGAGATGATTCCAGGTATTACTTGATCGTCTACTAGCCGCGCGAGCTAACGGCTAGCCGTGAGCCGCTCCCGCTAGCCGCGCGAGCTAATGGCTAGCCGCTCCCGCTGCCCGTGCTCCTTTCCTCCTCTCTCGGTCTCTTCCAGGCTCAATCTTTCATCAAGGCTCATAAAACGCCGACTATAACTTCAAAACACTGTAAAAACTTGGATATTTAAGAGGAAACAAGCCGATATAAACACAACAGATGGAGATCTGCACAACTCTTGACGTCACGCCCACGAAGAAGGATTCCCCCGACTTCCTCGGCTGGAGATTCAAAATTCAAATAACTTTGTTATGCGACAACAGTGGTGGGGCAGAGTCGGAGGAACCTTACAAGTAGTAGCCCAACTATCATTTTCTGCAAAGTAGTGTGTTACATTTCACTGGGACTTTAAATGTCTTGAACTTTCCTTTTCCAGAGTGCCTCGGACTGAATCCACTGAGCTCCAGTCCTGCAAACGCCGACTACAAGAACTTCACCCTCCACTTCTACAAGTCAGAACTTATTCTGTCATTCTTGATTTAATGAGGTTATTCATGCCTTCACTGTGCATTTCCTTTGCATTTGGTCCCTTGTTTTCCATCCAGTCGAAGTGAAAACACTAAATAGTGAATATTATCTCCCATAAAGCCTGGAGGAGACGTCAGGTCAAGGGTCAAAGTGTGAGGTCCAGCTTCCTCTGTCCTCCACAGGCTCATCAACGTGACCCTGGACTTCCAGCTGAAGGCCATCAACATCCAGACCATCATCAACAACGAGATCCCCGACTGCTACACCTTCTCCATCACCGTCAGTTCCTTTAGTCCCTTTAATCGAAGCTCTCGGGATCTTAAAACAAAGAAAACTTGTCATTTTGAGAAATTAAGAAAAAAAAACATTTTCGTAGCGGCAAGTTCCTTGTAGTTTATTACAGTTTTAGCTTTCGGTGAGATTTTTTTTTTTTTTCTAAGCATTTTCCTGCTTTAGCCTTTTTTATGTCTCTTGGTCGTTTTAGCGTCCTTAGCAGTTTTAGCAGTTTTTTTCTCCTCCAACCATCCCCCTTTTTTCTGCTATTTTAGATTTGTTGTTTTTATTGTTGACCTTATTTCTTTTTCCTTTTTTCCCCTTTTCCTCTTTCAAATTCTTTCTGTTATTTTTTCTTTTTCTTTTTTCACCCCCCCCTTTGTTATTTTTTTCAGTTTTCTTTCTTGTTTGTTTCATCTTTTCTTTTTTTTCAGTTTTTTTGTGTTTTTCTCTTTTTTCCCCTCTTTTTTCTCTTTCGTCATTGTTTCTTTCCTTTAATTTTTCCTTCTTTTTCTTTTCCTTCCATAAAAAAGAAGCTGTGCGAGCAATATTGAATCATCTGAAACCCTTGATTTCTCTCGTCTTGATCTGTTTCATACATTTAAAAAAAAAAACCCTAAACGATTCCAGCTCTTCTGGCTGTTTGAGTCGTTTTCAGCCGTTTTTGAAAATCAGAGTGGGATGAAGCCCGAGAACGTTCCATGCTGTGAAATCTTCCCCGAGTCGCTGCAGAGGAGGCGAGACACTCCAAGCTTAACGTTTCCCGTGTCTTTCCACGGTCGTGCGCTCGTCTCTCCAGGTGGTCCTGGACAACAGGGCGCACAGCGGCAAGGTGAGGGTCAACCTGAGGAACGAGGCGTCCATCAAGGAGTGCAGAGACCCCAACGTGTCGGGACACGGTGAGCGGCGGCCGAGCGCCCCCCCCCCGGGGACACTGCCAGACGCCTGTGGAGGACGGTCCCTGACCTTGCTTTCCCTGCTGGGTGTCTCCACAGCCGAGAGCTACGCCCGGGAGCTGCTGGACGTGCTGGTGGCGCTGGTGTGTCTGCTGTCGCTGCTGCTCTGCGGACGCTCCATCCTGAGGGGCGTCGTCCTGCAGCTCGTACGTAAACGACACAAACCCGTCCCCCGGACCGGCTCTGCTCTCAATCAAAAACCCTACGGAAGTAAAACTGTGCCGTCAGATTCTGAATTCCAATTTCTAACTCTGGATTTTTTTTTACCATCGAAATCAGACTTTGAATTTGAAAAGCTGTCGAATTTCAAGTACGTATCTTCTTTTTTTTTTTTCTAAAAATATTCAGTGTGTAAAAATTCAATGTGTCTAAAAATTCAGCTGCAAAGAAAAAAAATCAGCCGCAAAAAAAATTCAGCTGCAAAAAAAAAAATTCAGCCGCAAAAAAAATTCAACCGCAAAAAAAATTCAGCCGCAAAAAATATTCAGCCGCAAAAAAAATTCAACCGCAAAAAAAATTCAACCGCAAAAAAAATTCAGCCGCAAAAAATATTCAGCCGCAAAAAAAATTCAGCCGCAAAAAAAATTCAACCGCAAAAAAAATTCAACCGCAAAAAAAATTCAGCCGCAAAAAAAATTCAACCGCAAAAAATGTTCAGCCGCAAAAAAAATTCAGCTGCAAAAAAAAATATTCAGCCGCAAAAAAAATTCAACCGCAAAAAAAATTCAACCGCAAAAAAAATTCCGCCGCAAAAACCGGTTGAATTTTTTTTGTAGCTGAATTTTTCAGACACATTGAATTTTTACACACTGAATATTTTTACTAGATGTTGAAAAAAAATCAAAAGCAAAAAAAAAGATACGTACTTGAAATTCCACAGCTTTTCAAAGTCTGATTTCGATGGTAAAAAATATTCAAAGTTAGAAATTCGAATTCAGAATCTGACGGCACAGTTTTACTTCCATAAAACCCCGTTTACACCACATTTCATATGAAAACTGAGCGGCTTGTTCGTTTCTGTTTAATCGAATGACCGCCGTCTCCATGGCAACAAGAAAAACACTGTCAACGGTGTAGTTTTTATGTTCGGCCACGGGGGGGCGCTGAAGGTTGTTTTTGTAATGAAGCCACACGTAGAGAGAGAGAGAGAGAGACTTTGAACCCTGTACTCTAGAGGGTTGAAGACGTCCCCTCTGTCCCCTCCGTCCCCTCCGTCCCCTCCGTCCCCTCTGTCCCCTCCATCCCCTCCGTCCCCTCCGTCCTCAGGAGTACGTCCGGTTCTTCAGACAGCGGCTGGGCCGCAGCGTGAGCTGGGGAGACCGGCTGGACTTCATCAACGGCTGGTACATCCTCCTCATCGTCAGCGACACCTTCACCATCATCGGGAGCTTCATCAAGATCGGGATCGAGTCCAAGGTAACGGGACGCCGGTCTTTAATGTCCTTGTCCAAAGTCTCATTAACTTCAACTTGAAGTCTCAATAATTGAGCTTTATTGTTGCAGCAGCATTGAGTGGGTTTGATTTGAGTTTTTTTTTTTTTTTTAAGACATCCAGTTTGATTTGATCCCTTATTTTGGATATTATTACGTCATTAATTCTGTCAGACATAATGAAAGTTAAACTTCTGTCATTTAGATTTGAGGAAATTAATACAAAAAGTTGACAGACTGTAGGATTTTTTTCCATATTATTTTAACCAATTTTAGTTTTTGTATTTGTATTTCATCTGTTTCTCTTCACTGAGTTACTTTTATCATTCAACCAGTAAGAATTTTATGACATTTTTCAATTTTTTTATTTAAGTCTCCAGGAGAGGATTTAAGTGTCCAGTAGAGGTTTTAAGTGTCCAGTAGAGGATTTAAGTGTCCAGTAGAGGGTTTAAGTGTCCAGTAGAGGATTTAAGTGTCCAGTAGAGGATTTAAGTGTCCAGTAGAGGATTTAAGTGTCCAGTCGAGGATTTAAGTGTCCAGTAGAGGATTTAAGTGTCCAGTAGAGGATTTAAGTGTCCAGTAGAGGATTTAAGTGTCCAGTAGAGGTTTTAAGTGTCCAGTCGAGGGTTTAAGTGTCCAGTAGAGGTTTTAAGTGTCCAGTCGAGGTTTTAAGTGTCCAGTCGAGGTTTTAAGTGTCCAGTAGAGGGTTTAAGTGTCCAGTAGAGGTTTTAAGTGTCCAGTCGAGGTTTTAAGTGTCCAGTCGAGGGTTTAAGTGTCCAGTCGAGGATTTAAGTGTCCAGTAGAGGTTTTAAGTGTCCAGTCGAGGTTTTAAGTGTCCAGTCGAGGGTTTAAGTGTCCAGTAGAGGTTTTAAGTGTCCAGTCGAGGTTTTAAGTGTCCAGTCGAGGTTTTAAGTGTCCAGTAGAGGTTTTAAGTGTCCAGTAGAGGTTTTAAGTGTCCAGTAGAGGTTTTAAGTGTCCAGTCGAGGTTTTAAGTGTCCAGTCGAGGGTTTAAGTGTTAATAACTGTGGTCCATCCAGACTCTGTCATCGTACGACGTCTGCGGGATCCTGCTGGGAACTTCTACCCTGCTGGTGTGGGTCGGTGTCATCCGCTACCTCAGCTTCTTCCAGAAGTACAACGTACGACACACACACACACACACACACACACACACACACACACACACACACACACACACACACACACACACACACACACACACACACACACACACACACTCGGTGTTTCATGTGTTTGTTTGAACTTCCTGCTTCAGATCCTGATCGTGACTCTCAGAGCCGCGTTTCCCAACGTGATCCGCTTCTGCTGCTGCGCCGCCGCCATCTACCTGGGCTACTGCTTCTGTGGCTGGATCGTGCTGGGGCCTTACCACACTAAGGTACACACACACACACACACACACACACACACACACACACAGAGCAGCCTGATTATCATGAAACGCCCCCAGAGCGTCGTTTCTTCAGACACCTGTAATGAATCATGACGGAGATCTGCTGCTAATTTGCTTTTTGCTGGAGGGGTTTTATCCTGTGTGTGTGTGTGTGTGTGTGTGTGTGTGTGTGTGTGTGTGTGTGTGTGTGTGTGTGTGTGTGTGTGTGTGTGTGTGTGTGTGTGTGTGTGTGTGTGTGTGTGTGTGTGTGTGTGTGTGTGTGTGTGTGTGTGTGTGTGTGTGTGTGTGTGTGTGTGTGTGTGTGTGTGTGTGTGTGTGTGTGTTTGAAACTTAATTTATGCAAATTGTAGACGATAAACAGCTTCATTAAAAAATCAAACTGTAGTTAATCAGTCCAGCTTCATCTGGACGACGGCTCTTGTACATAAAATTAAATGGTTTTCTAATTAGAATTATGTGTTTAACATATTCAACACATGAGCAAAAGTCATTCTATTGTTTTTCTTTCTCAAATAATTTTTCGTTTGTTTTCCTCATAAAATGACTCCAATTTTTGAAATGTACATTTAATTTATTGAATATAGTTTATACAAGATGTGCAGCGAGAAAAGCGTTTTCCACAAGAGAAAAAAGTATTTTGATATCAATACTATTTGATTTATTTTATTACATATTTGTTTGTATTTCATTACTACTTAAAGTCTTTTTTCCTCACGACTGTAATTGTTGTGTTTTATTTATGTTTAAACATTTTTCGCCGCTTTTTTATTCAACCTCAATATTGTCTCTTGTTCGATTTAGACAAATGAGTGTTTTATGTCCTGAAAGTGACATTCCGTGTCCAGAAATGAGTGTTTTATGTCCTGAAAGTGACATTCCGTGTCCAGAAATGAGTGTTTTATGTCCTGAAAGTGACATTCCGTGTCCAGAAATGAGTGTTTTGTGGCTTGACGTGAAGAGCTTGAGGCCACAGCAGGAGGTTTGTTGCTCCAGATGTGTCGGTAAACTCCACCCCGGTGTGGTCTTTGTCCCCGGCCTCAGTTCCGCTCGCTGTCCACGGTGTCCGAGTGTCTCTTCTCGCTCATCAACGGAGACGACATGTTCGTCACCTTCGCCGAGATGGAGCGGAGCGGCACGCTGGTGTGGATCTTCAGCCAGGTGTACCTGTACACCTTCATCTCGCTCTTCATCTACATGGTGCTGTCGCTCTTCATCGCGCTCATCACCGGAGCCTACGACGCCATCATGGTACTGCGCCTGTAGGGGGCGTGGGCTGCCACGCGGAGAACTCCACCTTTATTCACGTCTGCGTCTCCTTGTCGTCTCCCTGCAGGCGCAGACGCAGGAGCAGGTCCGCGTCACCGACCTCCACGCCTTCATCGCCCAGTGCGTGGACACGCCCACTTCTGGAAAGTTCAGGGGCCCCGAGGGGCCGTCGTGCTCCTTCCTCTGCTGCTGCGAGTGGTGAGGAGGAGGAGGAGGAGGAGGTGGAGGAGGTGGTGGTGGTGGAGGAGGAAGAGGAGGAGGAAGAAGAGGTGGAGGAGGAGGTGGTGGTGGTGGTGGAGGTGGAGGAGGAGGTGGAGGAAGAGGTGGAGGAGGAAGAAGAGGTGGAGGAGGAGGAGGAGGTGGTGGTGGTAGTGGTGGTGGAGGAAGAGGTGGAGGAGGAAGAAGAGGTGGAGGAGGAGGAGGAGGAGGAGGAGGAGGTGGAGGAGGTGGTGGTGGTGGAGGAGGAGGAGGAGGAGGAAGAAGAGGTGGAGGAGGAGGTGGTGGTGGTGGTGGAGGTGGAGGAGGAGGTGGAGGAAGAGGTGGAGGAGGAAGAAGAGGTGGAGGAGGAGGAGGAGGTGGTGGTGGTAGTGGTGGTGGAGGAAGAGGTGGAGGAGGAAGAAGAGGTGGAGGAGGAGGAGGAGGAGGAGGAGGAGGAGGAGGTGGTGGTGGTGGTGGTGGTGGAGGAAGAGGTGGAGGAACAAAGGCAGCGAGCTGTATGTTACAGAAATTACATGCAAAAGATTTCTACTTTCTTTTTTTTTTCTTTGAAGACCCTCATATCCACTCCAGTGACCGCAGCAGGACGCCCCCCCCCCCCCCCCCCACACACACACCCCCACCCCCACCAACACCAGGCTGGTTACCGTTCCTCCGTCCACACGAGGAGCAGGTGACGGCTGCAGGGTGTAAATATGTGAGTGTGGATCTTCAGAGGATAGACGCTCAGAGCGTCACCTTCTGTACGGAGGCATTAGATCCAGATGTTCAGTCTGCCGGCTCGTCCTCGGTGTGAGGACGGACACGTCCTGCAGCTGAGGCGTTAAGATGCTTGGACTGTTCCTGCTGGACGGACTGAGGGGAAACCATTTTAACAATATTCCTCCAGGAAGTTGAAACCTGACGGCGGAGAGCCGAGGAAAACACGGTTTGATCCGACTGCGGCTCAGTAGAATCTACTGGCAGGTTCTCTAACGGCAGGGCGACACGTGAGCACGAGGGGAACATGAAAACCCCGGCCCTGCAGCTGGGACTCCAACCGTGAGGCTGGACGACAAACCACTGCACTGAAGATAAAGACACAACACTGAGCAGCGTGCTCCACACCACCACACTGCCACAACACAACACGGGATGTAAAGTTGGATAATAGGAGGTGAATCTAGAGGGGTCGGCGACCTTTAACACTCAAAGAGCCATTTGGTCCCGTCTCCCACTGAACACAACACCCAGAGAGAGACACATTTTATTTTGACAGTCCCACAGGAAGACCATGCCAGGAGGACACGACACACAAAACCTTCTTCACTGCTGGTTGACAACTTACAACTAATAAACTAAACTACATGAACTAAGCAACAAAAACACAATTATTACCAACACTACAAACCTAACATAACCCCCAATAATTACATTTAAAACACCACAAACTGAAGCTCCCATAATGCATTGCAGCTCTCAGCTCCTTTATTGCGACACATTATTAACATGGAAGATAAATGTGGGAGATGTGGATTGTTAGAACCATGAGTGTGATGGTGTGTCTTTAATGTCCTGTAGTTGTTGTGTAATTCACTAGAATGTTCCGTCACTCTCAACAAGTCTGTAATGAACCTCCTGGAACTGTCGGCTTTTACTGTGAAAGGTACAGGAAGCTCCCAGCTTCAGACACCAGTTGAGCCGCTGTCATGACCTGCAGCCGCAATTCTACCTTCTTCATCCATTATTGTTGTAATGACGTCACATCGCTGCTCGTTCACCACCCTACATTTTACCACTCTTTGTAGGGACTGCGCTCTGGGTGGCTTTGCCTCCTTACGTCCCTCTCTGGGTGGCTTTGCCTCCTTACGTCCCTCTCTGGGTGGCTTTGCCTCCTTACGTCCCTCTCTGGGTGGCTTTGCCTCCTTACGTCCCTCTATGGGTGGCCTTGCCTCCTTACGTCCCTCTCTGGGTGGCTTTGCCTCCTCACGTCCCTCTCTGGGTGGCTTTGCCTCCTTACGTCCCTCTCTGGGTGGCTTTGCCTCCTCACGTCCCTCTCTGGGTGGCCTTGCCTCCTTACGTCCCTCCAGGATGAACTGCAGTGGGACGGAGGCTCAAGGAGCCACATGGTTGATGACCCCTGGTCTGGATTTTCCTGCAGTAGAGTAGCGATTCACAACCAGGGGGCTCCACCAGGGGGCGCCACAGACACCTCTTGATTTTACGGTCTATTAAATATTTAGTTTTTAATTCGTCACAAAACTACCAGGCCAAGTTCACACGGCAATGGTTTTAGTTGAAAAGGCAAAAGTTTCGTTGCATTTCAGGGGTTTATTCATTCAGAGCAACTGAAAATGCAACTTTATGGAAATGCTCCAAGTCCATGTGTGTGAACAGCTCCCACTAGTGGCCCGACATGCTCACGACATCGTTTTCAATGTTCTTGCGTTTTGCAAACGCAAAACTTTTCTGAAAAAAAAACAAACAAACAAATGATGCACTAAGACGTTCGAGTTTAAAAGTTTGTGTTAAAAGTGGAGGCAGCAGGAGTTGAAAAAAAGACGGCATGTCGCGGTAAAAAGAAAGACGAATCTTTCAAAAAGAGGAAAAATTTTGTTCCCTGAAGAAAACGGTTTGGAATTGCTGCCCTGGAGGAGCTCCCCCTGGAGGAGCGCCCCCTGGAGGAACGCCCCCTGGAGGAGCGCCCCCTGGAGGAGCTCCCCCTGGAGGAGCGCCCCCTGGAGGAGCTCCCCCTGGAGGAGCGCCCCCTGGAGGAGCGCCCCCTGGAGGCTCCAGGAGGAAAAGTAAACTGCATGTAATTCTGTTTGAACCATTTTTATATTAGTGGAGGCCAGTACTAAGTACATCATGAGTTCCTTTGTATTGTGTACGAGACGTTTTGTTTTATATAGCAACTCTGTCAGTTTGGCATTGAAGATGTTTTTAAATGTATTTATTATTAGTGACTGAGTCCAGGTGTCTAATGTAACCACAACTTCTGTTATTAAGAGCTCCAATCGCACAAAACTTACTGAATTCCTTTGACTGATATGTTTACTTGACCTTTTTATTGTTTACAGCCATAAAGAAGTGGAACATTTTTGATATTCATCAGCACTTTTGTTTTTAATTATTTCAGAGGATTTGATTTAAACGTGTCCGACGGGATTGTGACAAAGGGAATTTGCACTGTTAGTTTTTTTTTTCTGTTAGTTTTTACCGCGTCAAAAAAAAGGTGACAGCTGTTTGTGTTGTATTTGTATTTGTATGCTGCTGAATAAACTGGAAGGACAATGAAGCCACGCCTTCTGTCATCAAGGGGTTAAACTCAATCCACATTCATCAGAGTGGGATTATTCAGGATTTTAAGAGCTTCAATAGTCATGTAAAGTGTGTTTAAGGTTGTGGAAACACTTTTATTGTGAATTCTTGAGTCTTTTATTGATTTGTTTCTTTTTGGGAGGAATTTTAAAAACAAAATGTTAGCGTGTGATTTATAAAATAGATTTATTTAGTGTTATAACTTATTAATATAACTTCCATTATAATTGTTTTCTTTTTAATCTTATCCATTGCATTATAATTCTATTATAATTTCATGAAAGGTTATTGGGTAATTAAATACTTATAATAAATAGTATGGTTTAAAGTCTTTAAAAGTTTTATATACATTAAATAAGCCATTTAAATTTCATTCCAATAATTTTTGTATTATCTACTTATTTTTACTCCAATTTTATTATAATTTAATGGGATTTTTTGGGAGAACATTTTTTTTGATTGAGTTTTAATAGGTATTGTAACTTTCATTGAATGATTGAATTGATTTTTTGTGTTGTCCACTTTTTCATTATTCATTTATTAGTTTTCTTATAACGTGAAACTTTTTTTCATGTTCTACAAACATAATTGGAGCCAGTTTATATGTCATGGGTTAAAACAGGCCTCACGGGTCAAATATGAAGAAAGAGAAATAATAGTTCAAAATAGAGTTTCAAATAATTAATTTGAGCAAATTACCTCAATAGAATGAACAGATGTTAGATTTTAATGCGTCAGTAGATTAATTAGTCTCCGGAGCTCGTGGGGTGCTGTGGCGGGGTCACACCACTAGGGGGCGTGAGGCGCAGTCTGCAGACACCTGCTGCCAAGCTGAAGATCAATACAATCAGGAGGAAAGAAGAAATGTCGGAGGAGGAGGAGGGGGAGGAGGAGCGGGAGGAGCAGGAGGAGGAGGAGGAGGAGGAGGAAGAGGAGGAGGAGGGGGAGGAGGAGCGGGAGGAGCAGGAGGAGGAGGAGGAGGAGGGAGGAGGAGGAGCGGGAGGAGCAGGAGGAGGAGGAGGAGGAGGGAGGAGGAGGGGGAGGAGGGAGGAGGAGGAGGAG
>NC_137665.1:21307501-21445374 GCF_963422515.1 Blennius ocellaris | reverse complement strand
AATAGTTCAAAATAGAGTTTCAAATAATTAATTTGGGCAAATTACCTCAATAGAATGAACAGTTGTTAGATTTTAATGCGTCAGTAGATTAATTTGTCTCCGGAGCTCGTGGGGTGCTGTGGCGGGGTCACACCACTAGGGGGCGTGAGGCGCAGTCTGCAGACACCTGCTGCCAAACTGAAGATCAATACAATCAGGAGGAAAGAAGAAATGTCGGAGGAGGAGGGGGAAGAGGGGGAGGAGGAGGGAGGAGGAGGAGGAGGAGGGGGAGGAGGAGCGGGAGGAGGAGCGGGAGGAGCAGGAGGAGGAGGAGGAGGAGGAGGAGAGAGGAGGAAGAAAAGGGGGAGGAGGAGGAGGAGGAGGAGGAAGAGGAGGGGGAGGAAGAGGAGGAGGAGAAGGAGGGGGAGGAGGAAGAGGAGGAGGAGCAGGAGGAGGAGGAGGAGGGGGAGGAGGGGGAGAAGGAGGAGGAAGGGAGGAGGAGGAGGAGGAGGAGGAGGGGGAGAAGGAGGAGGGGAGGAGGAAGAGGAGGAAGAAAAGGGGAGGAGGAGGAAGAGGGAGGAGGTGGAGGAGGAGGAGGAGGGGGAGAAGGAGGAGGAGGAGGAGGAGGAAGAGGAGGAGGAGGAGGGGGAGAAGGTGGAGGGGGAGGAGGAAGAGGAGGAAAAAAAGGAGGAGGAGGAGGAAGAGGAGGAGGAGGAGGAGGAGGAGGAGCAGACAGGTAAAACAGGAGCCTCATTAAACATACATCATGCTGAGTAAAGTCTTTAACCTTCAAGTCGCCCATTAACTGCAGTTACGTTACATTTCCGGGCTGAAGTGGAGGAACAAGAGAGAGCCTGCATGACGGCCCTCCACCTTCCTCCACCCCTCCACCTTCCTCCACCCCCCAATACCTGCATGCATTATTCACTGCAGCACTTAGGGCTGACAGGAAGCGGCTCTGAACACCATCAGGTCAGTCTGAAGACCAAGACGACGGGACAGTGGGAGGAAGGAGGAGTTGGAGCTCAGGTTGAGGCCAGAGAGCAGCTCTCCTCCTGCTCCTTCCCCCAGCCTGTACTGGGACCGAGAAAGAGGAAGTGGAGTTTCAACCGCGATATTTAAGAACTGATCGTTGAGCTGAAATAGTCTGGTTAGAGAGAAAGTAGGAATTCAACTTGTTTATTGAAAAAGTTAAAATGTGCTTAAACATCAGTTTTGGTGTTTGTGGCGTAATAAAGATGCACAATCAAGGACTTTTATAGTCACTTTTTAGCCCAAAGTGCATGTTTATTGACCGCCAGAATAAAAGAAAGTGTCTAAATAATGACCTATGTTTTCAACTATAAAGAGTTAAACTCATGAACATCAGTCGCTACAATCCCTCTTGCTTGTAATGTTTGGTCATTTCTTTGAAATACTTCGTAAAATAAAAGTCTTTCACCACAACAGGAGGTCGAGGAATCCTGGAGGAACTGGTTATTAAAGAAGGAATTTCTGTTCCTCTCTGTTTGCTGAGTGCTTCAATAGTTTCACTTTCTCTTTTTACAGAAACACTCAATATTCACACAAACAAACCAATGAAACCAAACATGTCAACATGTTGGACAGACGGCAGTCATACCGACGCCACGCGTTCACTTCCTGTTTAAGGCTCTTGTGTTTCCTCCTTCGCATGCTGGCTGAGTGCCGCCGTCCTGCGTGTGCGTCATGTGCCGCGCTGGCGTGTTGCAGCTCTTCGGGGAGCCGCCGTGCACGGTGGCGCCACGCACGCCACCGCCGTGCACTCCACCGCCTTGCACGCCACCGCCGTGCACTCCACCGCCGTGCACTCCACCGCCTTGCACGCCACCACCGTGCACGCCACCGCCTTGCACGCCACCCCCTTGCACGCCACTGCCTTGCACGCCACCACTGTGCACGCCGCCGCCGTGCACAGAGAACAGCAGCTGTACTGGCATGTGCTGACCTGCACCCAGTATTCCTTCACACACGCACACACACACACACACACACACACACACACACACACACACACACACACACACACACACACACACACACACACACCGCCGTGCATGCCGCGCCATGCACGCCACCGCCTTGCACGCCGCACCGTGCACAGAGAATAGCAGCTATACTGGCGTGTGCTGACCTGCACCCAGTATTCCTTCACACACACACACACACACACACACACACACACACACACACACACACACACACACACACACACACACACACACACACACACACACACGCACGCACACACACACCCTTGTTTGAAGGGTAAAGATATTGGCGGAGCATCGTGGTGACGTGCCACGGAGCCGCTTGCTTTGTGGCGGCGGCCTCTGGAGTGGTGGGCGTGTCCCCGGGAGCCTCGGCGTATCCGAGCGAACATGCTAGCGGGAGGCGTGTCTGTATCCGCGGCGGTGTTGTGTGAAGGCGGCGCTGCAGACTGGAGGCCTGGGGGGGGGGGGGGTCAGGAGCTTGACTGAGCGCCAGGCCTCTTTGCGGCTGGGCTGGTCCCAGCTGGACGTGATGGCTTAGCGGGGGGGGGGGGGGGCGGACAAACAATGAGGTAAATAAGAGGGGGAGTGTGTAGCGGGGCACCCGGCCCGGCCGCTTCCTGTCTCCGCTGCCGCACGCCACCGCCCGCCTGGAAAAAACAACAAAAAAGCACCTTCCCCTCTTTGTTGCGCCTGGTTGGCCGTGCCAATACGTCCATCAGCCTCCACCCCCCCCCCCCACCCGGAGGCCCCACCCTCTTCCTGGACCCCCGGTCTTCGTCTTTCAGATCCACACACCTGCAGGCTCTCAGAACCAGGGCGGCGGGATGTGAGTGGGGTTGATTGAACTGGAGGCTGAATGTGCAGAGGGACAACATGATAAAAGACGAACACGCTTCTCAGCCTTCTCAGTGACTTGCGTCGGCCTCTCCGACACCATTTTGAAAACCTTGAACACTAAACCAGAGTCACGCTACCATATCAGCCAGGCTCAAGGTCAGTACTCCACCACGAGACTGATTTGACTTTGTACCATTTGCTCCTGTATCATAGTTTTCAGCCTGGAGACCAGATCCTTTTTGAAAACCAGTTGGTTGAACGTATTTTTGAGTTTTTGGAAAAATCACAACCTTTGTCTCTGTCGGTCATGAAGGCTGCAGACTGTGGGGGATTCATTGTGCTCCAACCCCAGAGGTGTTACAGGAGGATGGATTGATGATGATGATGATGATGGTGATGATGTCAGGGGAGACATTATTGGGTTGTAAAAAGGAAAAAAGGGTTTTTTTTGTTCTGTTTTTATTCTTCAGGACTTTTCTCATGTTTATGTTTTGGTGAAGTTGAGCTTCTTCCTGTCACTGATGTGCACCGCGGCAGCTCGTCATGTGTTTCAGTTTGGCGTCCTCATAATTCCATCACGAACTTAAAGATGAAGTACAAATAATCCAATCTCCTGTCCTGGGATGTGAAGAGTGGACATGAAAGAGAAGCGGTGCGTTTGGTGGAGGTCAAAGTTCATGATGTTTTGCTTAAAGTGGTCATATTCTGCTAAATCCACTTCCTCAAGGTTCTCCAGCAGTTCTACTCGTCTCCACACCTGGACCGACGCCCCAGAAGAAGAAAGTGTGTCCTCTCTCTCTCCTGGCTTGTTCCAGGTTTTAAAAAGTGTGTTTCTCCAAGCAGCCAATCAGAAATCAAACCCTATATAGTGTCATCAGGGGGTTCAGCTAATCACAATCAAGGTAGGCTCCTCCCCCTTTGACTCCTCCCACAATCAGGCAGCTCTGCTCTGGCACATGGCACCACGAGAGGAAGTACTTCCTCCTCTTCCCATAGATGGTCATGTGTGGGCGGAGCCAGTCCAGCTCGCACAGACACAGCAGATTCTGAATGCAGCTCCTAGGATCCAATATTCTAATGGAGGAGAATCAAGGAGGAGCTGGAAACTTTGAATACGAGGTTTCTGGAGCGACCAGGAGGAGGAGGAGGAGGAGGTGAAGATGCAGGAGGAGGTGAAGAAGGAGGAGAGGAGGAGTTTAAAAGAGACCGTCTCTGGTGATGATCCAGCGAGGAACAGCCCACAGAGACAGACCGTTTAAAAGCCAACCAAACAACACGCAGCTTCAGCGAAGTGCAGGCTGACTCAGTGCTGCTCCTCGCCGGCTGGATTAGCGACCAGCGTTTCCTCCAAACGGAGGAAAACGCTCCGGCTCCCGACTGCGACGGGCTGAAGGCGCAGGCAGGTGCACATCTGAAGCCGCATTCACTCTCCTCGCATTTCACCATTGTTGCCTGGTGGAAACTTGACTTTTAAGACAAAGAGGAACAAAAGAAGGTGCGGAGGCCTTCAGTCTGGAGAACAAACAGAGGCCAGGATTACATGTTAGAGTGGGGGGAAAAAAACAAAACGAAACGTGTTGGTTTGGATCCAGATTCACATTCCAGCATCTTTTATTCCTTTTTTTTTTTTTTTTTTTTTTTTTGCAATCAACAGGTCTGAAATGTGTGCAGGGATTTTGAATTCTTGATGCAACAGTAGCAGTGGAGGCAGACAATGCAGGCAACTTGATGCATGTGGCGCGGCAGCAATGCACCGTTAAAGTGTGTGTGTGTGTGTGCAGTCGGGCATGGAGAATGAAAGAAAAGGGTTTGAAGAGGAGAGAGAAAGGAGAGCGGGGGCCTAGACGGAGGGCAACAGACAACCAGTGGGGGGTGGGGGGGGGGGGGACACGGGTGAGGGAGTAGGGTGACTTGCAAGAGGTGACATCATCCTGCATTTGAATAATCCTGCAGGCCGAGACGTGATTGGCTAATCTTAGAGAAAGCAGAGTTCCTCTGCTATTCGCTATTCAGGCCTTTCAATTTCAGCATGGCGCTGTCTCCTGGCAGTGCTGCCTTCAAGGACACACCGTAACCTTGCGTTTCACCCCAAAGAGGCGTGATCGGAGGCTTTTTTTCTCCTCCAAACGATTTGAATGTAAGTTTTCTTATAACCACAGTATACTGATAACTGCCCCAGCACACATTAAAATCACCAAACCAGCACCATCTGTTGTTCAATCCCACCTAATGGGAATAAACTGGTCCCAGCGGAGGCTGAGCTCCTTGCGTGGCCACATTCACCAGTCCTGTGTGAGTTGGTGAAAGTGAAGCACTTTGGGGGCTGATTAAGCCTCTATTATGAGACAAATCCTTTTACCATTTACATGGTTCGTGTTTTGGCACATCCATGACGGACCAGCGTGGCAGAGCAGGTGAAACAACAGTGGGAAGACGTCTCTGTTGATACAGTGGACCTGTCAGGCAGGTATGACTAATGCTGATATTTAATAAGCAGCTATTAAGGTGCGTCACTGCCTCCAGGCGTGACTGGGATTGATCTTGCCGATGAGCAATCAACCCAATACTCTCTGACTCTCTTCATCACACTGAACTGCAGAACCTAGTCAGATGTTATAACCCATCCCTGCACAAATGGCTCTGTGACACATTAAGAGCAGAAATAAAAGTGTATCATATCATCTGAGTCTGCAGGCAACAAAAATGAAACCAAAATAAACAGAACTGACTGGACGAACATTACTTTGCATTAAAAAGGAGCAAAAAAAGACACAAAACAACCGAAATGAACCACAAACTGCAGCAGAAATCTAGATACAATGCAAACCCCCCCCCCCCCCAAAAAAAATATTGAATTGCAAAAGCTGCAAAAACAACCAAGACAATACCGATTAAATCCAGGATAAGACAAACATAATGGCCACCAAGTGACATCAAACGGTACAAATGTGCAGCCGGAGACACAGAACAAAGAAGTAACAAAGAAAAATATCAAAAAAAAGTAAAACTAATAATTGAAATGTTCTAAGTATGGTACTAGCTTTGCCTGTTCCAAAGGGGGCTATACTCTGCACCACAATGAAGACAAGATTTTAAGTATACATTTAAAGGATATTATGGCATTAATTTATACTAGTCCAGCCCGCTAGAACTAAACTGAATGAGACCATTGCAGGTCAGCCAAATAATGGAAAGAAATTTACAAATTCTATGAAGAAAATGGTAATTATAGCAATAGCGAAGCATTTTATTACATTTTATCTTGTGAAAATCTTTTTTTGGTAAATAAAAAAAACCAACTTAAATTTCCAGCAGCCCATGAAGGCAGCAGTAGCCCTCTCCTCCGCCTGTCCATCCATCCGTTCACCGGCGCGCGCGTGTGTGTGTGTGTGTGTGTGTGTGTGCGTTGAAGCGTCATCCTTTCTTCCTCCCAGTGAACGCGCATCACTCGCGTAAAAGCAGCGCTTTCAGCACGCTCAACTTTCTTCTCCGCTCGGCTCCACTCGGCTCGGTTCGGCTCCACTGGGCTCCACTCGGCTCGGTTCGGCTCCACTGGGCTCCGCTCGGCTCCTCTCGACTCGGCTCGGCTCAGTTCGGTTCGGCTCGATTCCGGCGGAGCGGCGACACTGGGCGAGGCGGGAGAATCTTCGAGCTCGCGCTGCTCCGACTGGTAAGATTCTTTTAGCTTTAGCATGCTAACCTCCCATATTAACTGTTCAGAGCTAATTAGCGTGCCTTTATTCGGCTGACCTGTTTACTCTCACTTGCCTCTGTCACTCCGGGTTTCCGTGTTTTACCCCGGGAGGAGCGAGTCGACATTAAAAAAAAAGGTGTAAAATCCGGTGTTTTCCGCCCGGCGGTGTCGCTCCCCGCCCGGGGGAGAGATGATGGGGCGGTGGCGGCAGGCTGCGTGTGGGAGCTGGAGGTCCTCACCAAACCAGACCCACGCTCACTATCCAGCCATCCTCACTGAAACCGCTCCATATTTCTCTTATCTGTTGATTTTAATCTGCTTTTCCACCTGAAACTTTCCTTTCCTCCTCCTCCTCCTCCTCCTCTCTTCCTCTCCATCCTCCATCCCCGATGCAGCCCATTGTTCTGGTCGGAGCCTAAAGTACTGCTCAGAAACCTGTCAGGGGTTGTTTTGCTGATAAATCAGCAAATGTGTGTCTCAGTTTGCATCTGAGCAGGGCAACTTTGGGGTTTATTGGCAGAGCGATCGGGGAAGCTGGATGGAGTGGAGCTGGGAGTTGCACACAGTCTGAAGCGGCCATGTAATCAGAGGTGATTAATGTCACCCCCCCCCCCCCCCCCCCACCCCTTCCTCCTCCTCCTCCTCCTCCTCCTCCAAAAGTGATCAGCTATTGTGGTGGTGGAAGAGGCTGGGGGGACCGTCGCTGCTCCTCTGGCTGGCTCGTTTTATATATATATATATATGAGTGCAGCAAGACGGATCACACTCCCCTCCTGCAGAACAATGGGGACGAGAGAACCCGGCCGGGTTCCCAGAGCCTGGCCGAGAGCATTTAATAAACTGCAAAACATGCACGCAATGGAAGCCTTTCTCCTCAGCCCACCACACGGTTCTCTCCCCTGGAGGTGGCGCGGGCGGCCACATAAATTGTCTTGAGCTTTGTGACCACAGTGGCCGAGGGTCCGGTCAGTAATGTGCGCCGATCAACCGTGATGCATCGATGTCATCCCGACTCAATAGGCGTCCCCCCGGGCAACTAAACATGAGCACTTTTAAGGCTCGGCCACGCCGGGTGCTTGGAGGCTCTCCAGGGCTCTTAAGTCAGAGGTGGGCTAAAGCCATCAGCCGCCCCCCCCCCCCCCCCCCTCCCCTCCCCTACCGCCTCCGGTGCCTGGATGAGAGAATGGCTGACTCACAGTTTCTGGTGGATGAGGCAGGGAAATGGAGGACAAACAGGCGGCCTAATGCAATCATGTGAAATTAAATTCAGCAGCCATTAAAAGCCACACTCGGTTTTTGCCAAGTTATTTAAGATGGTCTTCGGTCTTACGATCACGAGCCGGAGGAGGATGGATTACTCATTGAGGTTTTAAGTGTGTGGAGAGGATTTGTCATCTTGTATTAAATGGTCATTACAACAATGAAAGAAAGAAGAAAAAAAAAAAACAACCCCAGAGTAATTTTCTTGACATTAGGACATGGACTGTCTAATGGATGTTTTCCTTAGTGCTCTGCTCGTGTTTTTACTACAATATATCATTGAGTGTGGTGTCAGTGTGTTGAGCTGGAATGGAGGGTGTGGATGTCTACGGTGGCAGACGCCCTGAGAGCTGAGTCGCTGTCGCCACTGTCTGCAGAGGCTGCATGCCGTCATGAGTGGAGCTGCTCCTCTGCTTCAAATTACTGCATTTGTCAATTCATCAGTTGAGGGCAACTGATCCCATTTGAGGTTAATAATCCATCTGTAATTTTAACAATTCTGCATTGAAAGGGATATTGTTGTTATATATTGATTGTCAGCAAGGATTTACTTTTGTTAAAATATCCTATTTTTGAATAAAATATCCGCAAGTATGTGTTTTCTTGGTTCAGCAATTGTTTTTCATGCAAAAACAACATTTACTCATTTAGAAATGGCAAATATGTACAATTTTCTTTCCTTTTCAACTCGATATATTGCAAATTTGTCATCATTGTGGTATCAATATTGCGTCTCTCAAAATACTGAATTGCACTGAATTATCTTTTCGTGGATTCGTGTTCTGCAAGTCATCATATTTGGCCAGTCAGACGGAGCCCCGAGGCTCTTTATGTGCTCCAAGTAATCAGACAAATGGCTTCACTGCCATCATCGCAGTTCGAGCCTTTAAATCATCGGGATGTAACAGAGAAACGGCACTGAATTGATGAAATGCACATCATTGATTACTTTGCATCAGTGCTGCTCTTTACAGGCATTGACTGTTAAATGTAGAATAAATGACTCGAATGGATTAACTCTGAAGGCAACAAACAAGCTTCCCCATGAAAACTCCAGGAGGAGATGAACTCATCTCAAATGATGCTCCAGCCCACAAAAAATGTCATTTTCTTTCCTGCTTTTTTTCTCTTTGGACAAATGTATTGTCACATAAAGGATCTCAATCTGGGTCAAACACATTGTAAGCGACTCTGAAATATTTTCATTGGCATCTCTCTGTTGAGATTTGATTTTTTGGGGCTAATTTACATTTCAGTGTCTCATGTTGCCCCGAGCTGGCCTCTCGACCCCGGGCCCCGGTGCTGAGAGGGGAGATGATTGTTGCATTAATAGACCCATGTGTCAGCTCGCCCCTCGCCCCAGGACTGGTGTTGCTGGGTTTGAGACTCATAATGAACCCCCTCCCCTTCTCGCCGAACCTCTCAATAGTGACAAGGGCAAGCCTGTGCCTCTGGTCATTCAGCCTCTTTCAGCCTGAACCCGTGGCCTCTGCTCTTCTCGGCGTCATGAAAAATTACCACTACCCTCTGGAGATCTTTTTTTAATCCGTGGCAACAAGGGCACAATAGTTTCTTGTTTGGAGATTATCAGTGCGCCAGCAGAAACGGGAGGTTAGACTGAATTTCCCTCTGTATTCTGGCCGATAGGGGCTGGAGGAAGCCGCCGCAGGGACGACGCTGAATTTGCGCAGCAAAGATAACGCAGAGATAAGCTTTGCTGTAGTAGTCTTGACAGCAGCGTCCATCGGCGGTGTCGCATTTGCTAGGGCATGCAGTTGGCAACTGGCAGGCTGATTCTGAGGCTGTATTTACTAGCAGCTGCAGTAATTTGCTCTGTTCGGCCGGCCTGAATTCCTCTGGTGGGAGGATGGATATTAGACATAGTTCCCGGCTCTGTTGCTAGGCTTCAGGACCAGATTTTTCATGGCACAGTGTGTTGGTGGTGCCTTGCATTGCCGTGCAATTGTATTCTAGATATGGTAAATATTTTGTTGGGCAGTTATAGGCTCCACCGATTTGAGTAGAAAAGCCATCTCTACTTCTGCATATTACATGTTTGTACCCTCGCTGATTAGCTCAAGATGATATCATAGGCTACCCAACCAGGCCAGGGTGTTGCCATGAGTGGAATGATAGTCCTTTGTGCCACACACTTGTGCTGACATATCAATTTCCCATTTGCTTTGCCTGTTTCCATTTCCATTTGTTTACTCCTGTAATGGCCGGGGACGTTACGTGACTCGTGGGCTAAACGCTTAACGTCTGGCCTCCCGACCGGTCTGCACCAGAAAGTAGCGCAATAATGATACGTGATCAGGCTCGATGTGTGTCTTCATGGTCACTGTGGGTGTGCTAAAGAGATGTCTCTGGGGTTTTGTGGGCAGATGTTGTGGCGTTTTAAAAGCCAGATGTGTGGTTCTTAGAACGCAGCCGTTGTGTAGGTGCCAATCTGGGGAACCTGCAGGAGGTTGGATTCCATCTGCAGCGAGCCTCGATCCCGTCCCGGCAGGAGGACCTAATCCTCTTACGGACACTGCACTTGTACGCCGTGTGCGTGAGTCCGTGCAGAATCTGTAAAGAGCGCCGGAGCCTCTCGGTCATGTTTCGGCCATCCCCGTCCAGATGCCTCGGTTCTGCTCACGTCCTGCGTCCCCGTGTCTCTGTGCTCTCTATCTGGTGTCATTGATCCGGGCCGCCAGCTGGTCCGAGGCCGGCCTGATCTCATTTATCTCCAGAGGGCAGCTTGCTGCTGAGCAGACGGCCCGTTATGGGGACGGTCCAGCAGCTCTTCAAGTTACAAATTGGTACTTAGCTTCTTCTGTTGGGTTGTGCGTTACCTTGACGTTCCTTGTGTTTGTTCCCCGAAGCACCTTTTTTTTGTGTGTTTTTTTTTCCACTGTCATCTCTTAAAACCAGTGTCATGTCTGTCTCTTATCTCCCGGGGGAGGAGGCTAACAGCGTCAGAGGAACGTGCCTCCCTAATGCACTTCCTGTGGCTGTCTCTGTTTCTTTTTGTGCTTCGACCATCTGTGGAGCCGCTCGCCGCCCGCCCGCCCGCCTCACCACTTTCTCCCGTGCGATCAATATCCTCACAGTGGAGCTCTGTGCCACCCTGCTGGTCGGCCCTGCAGGCGGTGGAGCTCAGCCAGGCTGTAGTAGCTTGGCTCCGGCGGGGCCTCGTTTGGAGTCGGGGCTCTGCCTCTCCCCTTATTGTTTTGGGGGGGCTGATAGCCCCTTTAGCCCCGTCTCCCCACAGCATTGTCTAGTTTTCTGGGACATACTGAGGCCTCTGTTTCTGCTATATATATATACCTCCCTTGTTCGTTCTCATCTTTCTTCTTTGCCTCTCTGTCTCGCTATCTTTTTCCCTGTGCGCCGTTTGAGGACAGTCGAGGCCGACTGTACAAGATTAGCGTCTCTCTTTGTCCAGGGTTAACAAGCTCTGTCATGTGTTAATCTGGCCGTCCCCAGGGGGCCGAGATTCTTCGGGCCCGGCACAACCATGGGAAGGACGGGCCATGAGTGTTTGCATGTGTGCCGTTTGGAGGAAGGGGAGGAGAAACCAGCATATTTATACAATGTATGGCCTCCAGCATGAACCTGTGACGTACGCTGGTGCTCTCTCCCGTCTGTCACAAGTCCTATAAATCCCTTTTTGTGGATTTATGTAATGCACAAGAAACCTAATGGCCAAGACTGTTTTGCTTGTTTTAAATCTCCTTATGAATAATTGTTGCGTTTATTGCATTCATCTCTGGAGGCCATAGTAACGCGGGAGTTGTGAGGCTCTAAAGACTTCCCAGGATTAGTGCTAGCCTTTCTGATCACATGTTTGTGTGATCCAGGTGACTGTCACACAATCTGCTGCTTTCTATCTCCAGCTCGCCAGCAGCCAAGTGAACCAGGAGACAGAAAAACACTTGTTCTTCCTCCTCACTGGGGGTTTTGTTCTATCTCACTTTGACATATACGAGCATCACAGCAGTTCTAGAAACTGGTTGGTGGGAACGACTCTACAAGCGTTGACTTGACGGATAAAGAGAAGGCAGGTGTCTACTTGAGTAGAGACGCCATCTTTGAGAGGTAGGTCTCAACTGACGACATCAGCAGCCGCATCACAGCCAGATACCATGACGAATTGTCACTGCAGTGTTTACCCCATCTTGAGCTGTATGTTCTAGTTATTTACCGTCTTATTATATATGAATCAGTCGATGTATAGCAGGTGAGTCAAACACATTTTAGTTCAGGTCATGATGCTGTCCGGTGCAAAAAAACAGTGAAATGACCCAGTAACTTCGCCCAGAGCTGTTGCATTATGGGTGTTTCTATATCCTGACAGCATGGGTCTGAGGTTAGTTTAATAGCAATATGGTGGTTGGCTCTCATGCTGGTATCTCAGGTCAAGTCTCAGTGTTATGGCCACTCGTCTTAAGAATTGTGTTTAAAAATCAGTGTTTTCTTTGAAACGGTTACCATGTGTTTGGTTTGGTGGTCTGGACTGACACCTCTTATGGGCCTTATGTTTCAAGGTTCAAGGTTCAAGGTGTTTTATTTGTCATTTCAACAGTAAAAGCCAGGTTTCACAGTGTAATGAAATTCTTACTTTGCCGTCTACCCTGGTGCCGACATACATAAATAAATAAGTATATACACAAGAAAATAGAATAAAAATCAAATAAAAAATCTAATAAAATAACAGAGCAGTGCAAAATATTAGTTAGAAAGTGAGATGTGCATTATGTGCAATTGTACAGATTAAATGTAAACATGTTCAGAAGCTGTTCAGAAGTTTGACAACCCTTGTTGCCTCCATGTAAAGAAACGTTAAATAAAACTTCTCAAAAGTTGCTCACATTATAAATGACACTTGTTTTGTGGCTCAGTCCCCCCTCGTGGGGGCTTCCCCTGTTGCCCCCCTGTTGCCCCCCACAGTGTGTCAGGAATGCCCCAGAGAGCAGTTTGTTTGTGTGCAGGACGGAGGTAGGGTCTTGACCCCGGGTCAGGGGGCGCCATGTACCCTGGGCCCTTATCCAATCACACACGTCCATCATCTTTCGTCAATTCAGGCCATTTTAATCAGCTCCAGTCACGACTGATTCCCATGGTCTTATCCTCATTATCTGTGTCACGTCTTCATTTCAGAACCTGGATGAGTAAAACCTTCCTGGGTTCAATCTGAGATGCTGTTATTTTAAATGTCTGTATTTATTAAGGCCATCAGCATCCACTTAACCGTGGGGCGATTTCATTAATGACATGGTTTGTCAACAAGTGATCAACTGGGTGTAGTTTCTACATTATCCACTCTGATACATCAGCCTCTAACGTGTTCCATAAATCGTATTAACGGGTCAGTTTCATTGTGCAAATGTTTTTTTTTTTTACGTCACAATATTCCCTGACTGCCAAATTGACCAGTCAAACTGTTTGGAATTCAAATATCACAGAGATCATTTCAGTTGGAATGATCTGCTGTAAACGAAGCATTCAGCTGCAGCAGACTGACACAGACCATGCCACCATTTACAAAAACAAAAAATACTATATAGGCACTTATTTGCTGTTTTGGAAGTATTTTCTCATTGACCTACAGCTTTCGGGGGCAACTATCTTTGGATTACTTGTTTTAAACGACTATATAATTGCTAAAATAAACAAATGTCCTTATATTGTTGAAAGAGACTTTGAAAAACTTGAAATCTAAACGACAGCAAAAATGGTCTTGTCGGTTTCAAAGGTTTCAGAAGCTTTTATTATTCATAAGCACAGAGTCATGATCACTTGTTGGTCATTAATCTACTGTTCATCTTTCTTTTAAAAGTCCGGTGTGATGAATGAATATAAATAAATAATACATTTATCCAGCATTTTGTTCCCCTCCCATTTTGTCCTCGAACGTCTCTGCACTTCATGCCACAAATATCCATTTCAAGGATGAACAAGTGGAGCCCGTGGGTGTGAGCAGCCCTGAATGTGGCGTGGGGTTGACAGAGGCCGCCGTTGTACTTTAGCGTAGGTTGAATGGACAATCTGAGGCCCCACGCCAGCGTGTGGCGTCCTGAATCTGACATTCACCCCCCATGTCGAGAAGACGGCTGATAAACGCACATCACAACATGCTCACATTCCACTTTATTTGCTTCTGGTCACAAGTAAAGCAGCGTTGAGTCTCCAGACCACTGACATGGGCCTGCTTACCCATGAGCAACGCCGCGGTGGATTACTGAAGCAGCTGTGCAGTCGCACAGCCACAGAATGTGATACACAGGAGAGAAAAGCTAAAAGGTTACATTGACCCCCCCCCCACAGATCTGATGGACATTTTTTTAGCAGTTGGACTTTTGTTTACATGGAAATGATTGCCAGTGAAAACGCAAAACTTTTGTTGTGTTCTGGTTTCCTGCCCGGAACCACTGAAAATGCAACTTTTATAGAACAACTCCCAAGCTGGAACTTCTTGGAAATGCTTGGGCTCTGTTGCCGTGGAGACGGCAGAAACCCTACTTCCGCCAACGCACAGCTGTGGTAAATCGTTCTTCTGCACATGCTCAGTCGATGGATGACAAGAACAACCTTTCTTCCAGAGCGTCATAACTCCCAGTCAAAATTCCCCCGGGGACCTGGTACTTTTATTTTGACAGTCACCGTAATAACAATCCAACTTGGTACTTTTATTTTGACAGTCACCGTAATAACAATCCAACTTGGTGGTTTTATTTTGACAGTCACTGTAATAACAGTCCAACTTGGTGGTTTTATTTTGACAGTCACCATAATAACAATCCAACTTGGTAGTTTTATTTTGACAGTCACCATAATAACAATCCAACCTGGTGGTTTTATTTTGACAGTCACCATAATAACAATCCAACTTGGTGGTTTTAGTTTGACAGTCACCGTAATAACAATCCAACTTGGTGGTTTTATTTTGACAGTCACCATAATAACAATCCAACCTGGTGGTTTTATTTTGACAGTCACCATAATAACAATCCAACCTGGTACTTTTATTTTGACAGTCACCATAATAACAATCCAACCTGGTGGTTTTATTTTGACAGTCACCATAATAACAATCCAACCTGGTGGTTTTATTTTGACAGTCACCATAATAACAATCCAACCTGGTACTTTTATTTTGACAGTCACCATAATAACAATCCAACCTGGTGGTTTTATTTTGACAGTCACCATAATAACAATCCAACCTGGTGGTTTTATTTTGACAGTCACCATAATAACAATCCAACCTGGTGGTTTTATTTTGACAGTCACCATAATAACAATCCAACCTGGTGGTTTTATTTTGACAGTCACCATAATAACAATCCAACCTGGTGGTCTGTCCACTAGAATGTCTGTGTTCTTGTTAATGTTCAGAGCTCATTGTTCTCTGCTGCCTGTCTGTGTGGTTTCATTACAAAAACCACCAACAGCACCTACTAGTGGCCCAACATACCTCGTTTTCAGATCGTTGCCGTGCAAACCAAAAACTTTTCTGAAAGCCAGTAACGGTGCGCTTGCGACGGAGGAAGAATCTCCGTTATGGGCCGTCAGCAGGCGGAGGAAGAGGACGGTTCATCGGCTGGGTCAGAGGCCAGAACACCGCAGGTCTGTGTGTTTGTTGTTTGGCTTCATGTGGAGATAAAAGCATGTCAATTACAGGGTCAGAGGCCGCCGCCCGCTCGTTAAAAGGGCCTTTAGGGGCCCCGGGCCGAACCACCGACATCCTGTCCTCTCACTGCAGCGAGCGTCTATCCTCTTATCGGGGGCATTAGCGATATCTCGAGTAATTCTATCAAGCTCCTTCCAGTTCGTGTCGGCGTCAGACCACATCGGGCCCCACGAGCTCACTTTTCATGTTGCATCTTTTCTAGTGTCTCTCGCTCCCCGCCCCCACCAACACCACCGCCGCTTCCTTCCCCCACAATCCCTGCCTTTGACGACTATTTAGAGTAGGCCCCCGGGATAGAAGAAGGCTCCCTGAATGCCTGTGTGAAAGCAGAGTTGTCTTCCCACCACGGCGACTCAGACACGCTCTCCGACGGTTGGCGGCCTCCGATGAGGGCGCGAGCAGGGGGCACTTTGATTCGGGCCTTTGTCTGGAGGAAGACGGCAGAGTTTCTCCTTTCCGACCGACGGCCGTCGCAATGAGAAGTGAAACCCGGAGGAGGTCTGACATCAACTCAACATTTTGGCTGGATAACGCTCGCTCCGTTTTAATCTGCATAATGAATCACCGCTTCCCCCGTGGAATGGAAAATACATTCTCTTTTTACCCACAAGCTGTTTTCAGCCGTGCGCCTCCCGCTGTATTTAAAACAAGCGTGGCGGGTACACGTTTACCCCGCGTACGTACAGTACACGCAAAGAAAGGAGGTCAAAGTACCAGTTTTCTGTTAAAATATGCTGATGACCTGATTATTCAAGAACAGCATGTTTGTGTCTAGACAGTCAGAAAAAGCTCAGATCCCTCAGCAGAGCTGGATGCCTTCCAGTTATTGACAGTATCGGCCGATACAGGGTACTGTGGCTGGAATACACACACACACACACACCCACACACACGTTTGATGTGTGGGTATTAAGAAGCGATGACGCCCCAGGAGGATGACCTCACCTTGACGAGCAGGCTCACCCATCATGAGCTTACTGCTTGAGGCCTATTAAGCGTAACAACAACAACAACAACACAGGATTTGCCTGAAAGCCAACTATAAATTGTGACTGGCCAAGATGTACGAACACAAGAGAATAAGAGTTATTCATAACCAGTTCTATAGTTAAAAAACAACTCAGTGAATGCAGTTGGTTGTAGCCTGAGCCTGAACCCTGGTGATGAATGGTTCTTGTCTGGTAACCCTGGAGGGTGAGAATGGGGTGACAATAGACTGGGTCCCGGTCCTGTACGTTAAAGCACCGCCTTTGTTTTTGCGTGGCCCAGTCTGGTGTGGGTCCCCTTTGTTCTCAGACGCAGTGCAGCTCATCACCCAGGCTTGCAGAAAATTTGGAGTGGGACGCTGCTTGGCGAGCGCATGACACCGTGAAGCCGATAAACACAAAGCTAACTACAGAGGGAGGAAATTCCCATGTTTACAGCAACAGCCGTGGAGATTTACATCTACTTTTGGTTTGGATTTGTGTTTTTGCAGGATATCGAGGTTTTAGCTTTCATCTTAGTTTGATATGACAATATTGAGTCCCATTTGAAGGCTCATTTCTTCTGTGTTCACAACACGTATTTACACTTTGGGACGACGGTGCGAGCTCCGGCCCACGCCCAGCAGCCTCTCCCGTGACGCCGCTCACTTGTTTGTCTTTGTAACAGAGGAAAAAGCCGTGGTTTCTGATCCAATACGGGCTGGGACTTTTGCTTGATGCTGTTTCACAGTGGATGTTTTAATTTATTGTGGTTTTAATCGTGGCTGGCAGGTAAACATGCCAGAAAACTCCTAACGTCCAGTAACTTGTTGCAACAACCACACGTCTTGCAATTTAATTCAAAAGCCAAAAGTTTAGGTAAAATTTCAGTCTTGAAACGATTTGTTTCGATGTGCCAAATCACCATAATCTGTGTAGACCTACAATCATAGTTTGCTATATAATTATTCATGGCTACCCGTCATTTTTTGAGATTGTGAGATGTGTAATTGTGAAGCGTTTCTCCGGGGGAAAAAGCTAAAATGATGCGTTTTCTCTTGATACGTCGTGGTATAATGGGGCCTCAATTTTTTGGTTGACAAAGTAGTTACTCTGGTACTTTTCCTCTGCACACATGTGTGGCGCTCAGGCCACGGGAGGTCAGCCCAGCTGATGATGTGCAGCTGCTCTTTCTGGGGTAATTCGACCAGGAAGTGTCTTCACATTAAAACCATTTTATGCCTCAAACATTTCACACAGTGCTTTGTGCCTAAACCCCCCCCCAAAAAAAGAAAAGAAACGAAAAGCCAATATGTTTAGTAATGGACCTAATGTGGCTAACAAAGCCATCTGTCTTGAATGAAAAGACAATATATCCCAGGTCAGTGAGTACAGTTTCTCCCTTATGGCTTGAAAATGCCAGTTTGTGTGTTTGTGTGCGAGGATTTCCCACAAGCAGCCTCGGTGTTGAGAAAGTTTCAACAATGGACGACTCCTGCGGGCAAAATGACCAAAGCACAGTTAATTCTCCTCACTCGTTTCACATATCTTCACTCGAAATGGGAGGCACTGGGAGTCAAAGTTGAATAGAAATGTCTGGAGCTGAAGAACACAGTGGCACGATGCGGCGTAACGTTTGCTGATGTAATCTGACCGTAAACCTCTTAATGCAAAACCACCTTCAGCAGCTACAGTAAATCACCAGTGAACCAGAAAACATGTAAGCCCTGGTTGTTTCAGTGAAGCCGCTCAGAGAAAACCAGAGTGCTACCAGCTGTAATACTCCCAAATGTCTGTTATTGTATGAATTGTGACGGGTGGGTGTGAAAGGTTTTTGTTTTTATAGTCAGAAAAATCATTACAAAGATAAATGGAATAAAAAAACTTTTATTGCAAATGGACATCAGCCACAAGATGTTTGGAACAATAGTCAGACATGTAGAATTCTCCTGATGGCTCATTTGGCTTTAATCTAACTAAGCCTAGTAAAAACTAATGACATTAGTGGCTGTGAGATGTTTTAGTTGGGAGAGCTGCGAGAATTATACATAAGATTTTAGTGTGAAACCACTGGAGCACATTCCTCCACCCATCTTCTGTGCTTCCTCCACCCTCTGCAGCAGATCCTGACTGCAGATGCAGGGTACGGCACGTACACAACAAACAAAGTACTTTAGCATTACTTTACCACTCGAACCAAGAGGCATGATGGGAGTGATTCTTCTATAGTGTTAACCGCCAGTTGAACTGTCAGTGTTGCATAAGTGGAAGTGTATTGAAGTCGGCCAGTTGCCTCTGTCCTCTTGTTTATGGAGAGTCTAAATGAAAACGAAGAGGCGGTTCGGAGCCTGTTTATGCTCAGCACTGACGGATGGCCCTGGTGACGCAGAGCTGGCTGCAGGAGCCACCGAGCCACAGAGGAGTGCGATCTCACAGCTGTCTGGAGGCCTGCAGGAGAAAGAAATGTTCCTCCTGCCACCGACGTGCAATCCGGATTTATCACACACACACACACACACACACACACCCCAGCGCTGGAAGGTGCAGCCCGGCCAGGAAGCTCCGGTTCTCTGGAGCCAAACATAAACTGAACACCAGTGAAATGGGATTGGTCCACTTAGTTGTCGACAGGGTCAACACATAATCTGAATGGAGCTATATGTCCTTGTTCTATGTAAGGTCGAATGGACCAACCGTTGTGGTTAAACTCCTGCACACAAGCTCATACTATTGACATTTTATCAGGTTCTTCACAAAGCCGGCGGTGATCATCGGGGCTGATGATTCAGTCCAAATGCCATGGCCCAGTTCCAGTCGTGAGTCACCTGACATTTTCAGTAGGGGGAAATGAATGAGGTGCCTAAAATATCTCCTACCAAATTACAAGTCTGCTATGGCAAAAGCACTGCATTTACGTGAGCAAGCATTCGAAGTAACTTAACTTGACTGACTTTTGTGTGTTTGCACAGTCTACAGTGCAGCAGTTCTCTCAAAAACACTTGTTAAACATAGGCTTGCTCTTGTTTTTACCTCATTTCCACTGTTTATGTCGCTGTTCCAAATTGGGCGACTGGTGCCAACATTTCAGCCACGACCCAAAAGTGTTGAGTTTGTTTTTCTGCGTTTGGAGGCTGGAGTTTCATGACCGTCATTCTGTAATTGCATTTGAATGTTTTCCAAACTCCTTGAATGCTTCATATGTGGGCAATTAAAGGATACTGCTGCGAAACAATAACCTAGAATAAAGACATCCGATAATATCAGGTTATTCTGTTGATTTAGGGCAGAAGTAGAGAGAATCTCATCTGTATGCTGTTGAGTTCTCCCGTCATTTTCATGAGCCTCAATAAAACTTTAGGATTCTGCTTGATAGTCAAGAATTGGCTTTTACCAGAAAGTAGTCATTTGAAGAGTGTTGGATGACGAGGCGAAGGATTTCCTGCTGTGGTTGGTGCCACCTTCATATGTCCTTCAGCAGCACAGACATGTAAGAGAAATCAGTTGTGAGTTGATGGTATGTGGGAGCATAAAAGAGGTGGAAGATGCAGAACGTGGCCAGACGAGGCGTCACGGCAGTGGTCAAGGCAGGTTTGCGCTCTGTACTGGATTCAGTAGTCTTGTGGTTGGTCCCTCCAGTAAGCTGGAATCTGTTGAAGCCTTTTCAATGGCTCGTTTGTGAAGATTGTCTGTCATTCAGATCACGGTAGAGGTTCAGTTGCCTTTGTGCTACAACTGGATCATCTGGACCAGGGGTCAGCAACCTGTAACGCTCAAAGAGCCATTTGGTCCCGTCTCCCACTGAACACAACACCCAGAGAGACACACATTTTATTTTGACAGTCCCCCAGGAAGACCATGCCAGGAGGACACGACACACAAAACCTTCTTCACTGCTGGTTGACAACTTACAACTAATAAACTCAACTACATGAACTAAGCAACAAAAACACAATTATTAGCAACACTACAAACCTAACATAACCCCCAATTATTACATTTAAAACATGACAAACAGAAACTCCCATAATGCATTGCAGCTCTCAGCTCCTTTATTGCGACACATTATTAAAATGGAAGATAAATGTGGGAGATGTGGATTGTTAGAACCATGAGTGTGATGGTGTGTCTTTAATGTCCTGTAGTTGTTGTGTAATTCACTAGAATGTTCCGTCACTCTCAACAAGTCTGGAATGAACCTCCTGGAACTGTCGGGTTTTACTGTGAAAGGTACAGGAAGCTCCCAGCTTCAGACACCAGTTGAGCCGCTGTCATGACCTGCAGCCGCAATTCTACCTTCTTCATCCTTTATTGTTGTAATGACGTCACATCGCTGCTCGTTCACCACCCTACATTTTACCACTCTTTGTAGGGACTGCGCTCTGGGTGGCTTTGCCTCCTTACGTCCCTCTCAGGGTGGCCTTGCCTCCTTACTTCCCTCCAGGATGAACTGCAGTGGGACGGAGGCTCAAGGAGCCGCAGTGGAGGGACCAAAGAGCCGCGCTGCTGGTTTTGGGCTGCTGCTCTACCTCTGTGTATCTATTCCTCTGTTGTTTGGGATACATGGCTCCCTTTTTTCTCTCCTTCTCTTTCCCCCTCTGGTCCTACTCAGCTGCTCAGGCCATCTGTGCAAAGGCAAACAGAGAACAGAGGGATGGAGGAAGAGCGGCAGAGCCGGGGGGGGGGAGGAGGAAGGAAATCCAAGAGGGGAAAATGGTGAGGAGAGAGAAAGAAGGGCCTTTTGACACGTTGGATTTGGTTTTGGGGTGGAAGATGACCAGAGAGGGGAAGAAAGATGAAGACGTGTATGCCGGAATTGTTTCCAGGAAGTACAAAGATCATGTCTGTCCTGGTCTCGGAATAGGAGTGTGTGTGTGTGTGTGTGTGTGTGTGTGTGTGTGTGTGTGTGTGTGTGTGTGTGTGTGTGTGTGTGTGTGTGTGTGTGTGTGTGTGTGTGTGTGTGTGCGTGTGCGTGTGTAACAAGTTTAGGTCAGTGGAAACTGGGATGACTAGTGATGTCTGGATTTTAAAGTCCAACCAGCAGACGTGGGCCAATGATGAGCTCATTTTGCGTCTTGGTTTCCTCCCGTCTCTTCCCTCACCCTCGCCGTTCCCATGCTCCTCAGGCCAAGCCTCTTCCTCTGGGCCGGCCTCACTGTTTGTCCCTCCACTTAACGTCCTGCCCAGCCGGCCCCTCGCTCTGTTGGTAAACTCCAACAGGACAGTTTCCTGCTTCTTCCAGGCTCGTCAGTGGGAAATGATCCCATGAACTGCCGCTGCATTATTATGTGCTCGTAGCAGTAAGTGAAGAGACGTCCTTGCACTCGCTGTGTGAACATTAGTTCATCCGTATGTGAGACCCTGTTTACACCACATGCTTTTGCGTTTTCATTTCAGAAAAAAAGTTTGGCGCTCACACAGCAACGGGGTGTTTACACAAAGTTTCACTTGAAATCGTTGTCGTGTAAACAAACACTTGAACGGGTTCATGACGTCATTAGAGGTAAAAACAATAACATCGCAGAGAGGTGAGAGTTTAGGAAGTGCAGAGGAAGAAAGATTCACCATTGTACAAATGACTGAAGGGAAATAGAACTTCAAAACAAAACAACCGGGTGAAAGGGTGAAACTGAATTTTATTGTCTATAGCAGGTTATGTTTGAAAGATTCATAAAAGCAGGCAGAACGTCTGTACACATGAGACTAAAGACTAATATTGAGTAGCAGTCGTCCCCGGGCCGTCAGGCAGCACCAGGCTGGGTTGTGACGTGGGAATCGAGGCGTTCCTCTGGGATTTCTGAAAAACTAACGTCTAGGAACTGTGTGTTTTTAAATGCCGTCGTCGTCCACAGATGCCTAAATGAAGACCAGATTGAACAAAGTGCAGGCTAATGTCCCAATTAGCTCCATATTTAAAATGAGCACTCGAAATACTGAACTCCACCTTTGTACTCCTGGGGATGAAATGATTTAAATGATTAGTGCGCAGATAAGAACTATTTTCTCTCTGGCTTGTCGGGCTTATTGCCTGACCCAGTTAGCTCATACGTTCAAAGTCTTTTTAGGCTTGATGGACTTTTCTCATTCGCTCCATGTAGGAGGTGTGTACATTAGTGTGTGCGAAACGTTTCGCACTCCCTTAAGTGTGCTATCCCATAAAACTAGTCTTCCACACTAACGACTCTGATGCTATTTTGTACCAAGGAGGGGAAAAAAAGCCACAGCAGCAACGCTGGCCAAGTGTGTCACTGAGCTTTTTAGTTCCACAGAGGGGGCCGTTTGCTACTGCAATGCACTTGGCACTGAAATGAACGAAGGCTGTTCGTAGAATGTGTTGTTTCTGGTGTACGGCGTTTATCTAGACATTTTCTGAGCAATGTGTTTAAAACTCACCAGCACTGTTTCGTCCTAAACAATCTGAAATGCAATATTTCTATTTCTCCACACGTTTGCCTCATCCTTGTGTGCTTGAATGTTCAATCTTTGTATTTGCACTTACTGAAGCTCTGAAAAGTAGAGGCGAACGCTTTATCTGTCTACCAACATTCCTGGACCTTTATCTGCTGCTGGTCTCAACTAAAACCTGCCTTTCATGTCTGGTCTTGCTGTTGGACTGACTGTTTTGCTGTCTGTTGTCTCTCCCTCCAGACGAACCCTTGCCATCTCCAGAGAGCCTGTAGGGAAGCATCCATCCTGTGAGCTCCCCGTCAGTCAGCCCTGCCCCGCAGCGACGGACCTCTACCATTCGAGTGGAGATGAAGCCGGATGGGGTTGCCACGGCAGCGCTGGAGCCAATGGAAGCGTTGGAGTCGGAGCCTGTAAATGAGGCGGCGCCGGCCGCGGCACCGGAGCCCAACCAGGCGGCCAGTCCGGCAGAGGAGGAGGTGCCACAGAAGCCCGCGGGGGGGACGGGTCAGGAGGAGCCCGAGAAGGCCAAGGAGACCCCGGCCGCCAAGGCCGGCAACAAAACCTCGGGAGACCCCAAAGCCAAGACTGCCAACAAGCCCACGGCCAAGACAAAAGCCGGCACCGCCAACCCTGCCAGGACCACGCCAGGCTCAAAGACCAACACGCCTCAGAGCCGCCTCTCGAACGGCGTCTCCAAACCCCAGACCAACGGCGTGGCGAAGAAGTCCACGACTCCTGCGGACAAAAAGAGCACCACGACCTCGGCTCTGTCCAAAAAGCCCACGGGGACGGCCGGGGCCGCCGCCGCCGCCGCCAGGAGCACCGCGGCGAAAGTGGGTGAGAAGAAAGCCACGGGGACGGCGGCCACCGGGGCGAAGCCGACGGCCGGAACAGCGGCGGCCAAAAAGACGACGTCCACGACTGCTAATGCTGTCAAATCCAGCGCCACAGCAGCTGCTGCTAAAAAGCCCCCAGGTCGGTGAAACCAGAGCAGAATTCAGTGGACCTGGGAGGGCTCAGAGCAATGTTTACTCTAATGTGATGACATGCAGATTGCTGCTCAGAGAATGGATTTAACACGCGTATTAGACATGCCAGAGTGGCCGCTGTTAAACTATGAATGCATTTGCCCCAGATCCTTGTGACACACTCTGTGCAGGACACGTTTTCCTGACCTATATTTAACAAATACACTGCTATATATATAGATATATATATATATATGTCTTGTGCTGCAGCTGATTGCAGTGTCCTTAGTGTTATTTGCTTCTCATTTCTTCATGTTTCTCTCCCCCAGCACCCAAGACTACGTCTGGAACTTCCACCAAGCCCGGCTCCGTGGCCTCGCCGAAGCCTGATAAGACTCCTGTTTCCAAGGCGACCAGGTGAGCGCGACAGGCAGCGAAGCCGTCTCTGTGTGTTTGTCGATCGGCCAGACCGCCGTCTAGAATTGCTCCTCTCCTCTCCTCGCACATCCTCCAGGCAAACGTGTCGTTAAGTGGGCTCCTTTGACAAAGAAAGTCTCAATAATTTGCCACCAGTCTTGCTTCAGAACAGCTGCAGAAGCGGAATAAACGACTGAATACATCCGAATTGCAGGGTATAACTTCTGTACTGAGAAGCTCCAGGGAGCCGAGTCGGAGGTACAGAAGCTTCCACTTGGCCACAGGTTCAAAGAAGACGCTGTTTAAGAAGGAACACCCCGGAGGAGAAGAGGGACAATGATCCCCCACATAGAGGCGGCGCATAAGTAGGCCAGCAAGCAGCCAGTGTCAGAACAAGCCCGGGAGCAAGGCCTCGCGGGGCTTCATCACAGCAAGCGTTACCCAGCATTATTAATAAAACAAGTTTTGGGAGGGTTCGGAGAGCAGGGGGAGGCGCAGCCGACAGGAATCGGCAGAAAACAAGGGGAGGCTCTGTGTCCCTGCTCCTCTACATTGAGGATTTGTTTGCATTTCTGCATCGGCTGCTGTCGCTGTGGGATCAGATCAACATGTGTTCCTCACCTGAGTCACGCTGTGGCCTGCCGTCTGATCCTGAGGTGAGCTGGCGACGCGCCAGGACGGGAGGCTGAAGGAGGCCTTTGTCCGAGGCAGAGGAGCCTCTGGGAGATTTACTGCTGATCCATCTGGCTCTGCATGATGTGTGTTTGTTTGTTTGTTTAGTTTAGTTTAAAAAATGGCCTCCTTCCTTGCTGTTATGTCACCACGTAGTACGTCCGGCAGCACACACACACACACCGTCGAATTTGAATCAGCAAGTCAAGCAGGTTGGAACATTTGTGGCAAACTTGTTCAGAGAAAAGCAAAGAAAGAAAACAGTCACTCGCTGGGAGTCATTAGAGCTTTCTGCTGTAAGATTCACCTGTGATCCCTGAACAGAGCGAGAAGCAGAAAGGTGAAGCTCTGGACTGGGTGCTCCTCACCCTTCGGTCAGGTCAGATGGACGGAGCCATCGAAATATCAAGAGATGGTGGACAATTTTGGCTTTTTAGTCTCGACAAAAGTAGCCATCTCTACATTTTATAAGTACTGTACAAACATGACAGGTCACCAGTATAGAATTGACCTCGTCAGAAATGGAAACGTAGTTTGTCCAAAAAGCATAACTGAGCGAGCAAAGCCAAAATAGAAGCAAACCAAGGAGAATATTAGGTTTTCCAGTGAAAATGCAAAACATTGGAAGCATGTGGGTGTCGGTGTACACCACATCGGTACTCTGAGCCGCTGGAAACACAACTGTTGTCGTCTTTATTTCTTGTCTTAGTGCCGAAAAAAACAAAAAAAAACTGTAGGTAATTGGTCACAAACTCATGTACCGGTCACATTTCTGTTTTAATCCTTGATAAACTATCTTTTTAAAGGTTTGCAATGAGGAACAGAGAACAAGGTCACACTTGAGGCAGAGCGAGCAGAAAACGATCCTAATTTATCAGTTAAAGCTGAGACGTGTGCTCACATATGCCTCCTCCAACACAAACTTAGTGGCCAGCTGCTTCACTCCACCTGCCAGGAAAGGTGCTGGGCCCTCCCCTCCTCCTCCCCTCCTCCCCTCCCCCCTCCCCCTGCGCTCCATGTGCCGCGGGAGCAGTTGGATTGAGGAGATTATGCTCAGATTACAGCTTTATACAATTGGTCGGTGTGCAAACATCTGATTAAAAAGAATTATTGAAGGACACGTAGGTAATGACCAGGAGCCTTACTGTGAACTGTCCTGTTGTTTTTTTTACCGTCAAAAAGTGCAGCAGGGAGATTTTTTTAGCATTTGTTTGTTTATGTTTGTTTCCTTAGAAATGTAGAATTCAGTTCAGGGTCACGTTGGAGTTTGGCGATAATGTCATCCTTGTGCTGTAAATCTGTCGGTTAGTTCAGTGTTTTTCAACCACTGGTGTTTCCTCCAGATGTCGTCAGGTGAGCCGTGGGAAATGATCCAATTTCACATTTTTTCTAAAAAAAACATTTGCTCTCACAGTGTGTTGCAGAGTAATCATGTATAAATACTCTTCACCACTAGAGGGCAGCACAGAACTTTGCCGGTGAAATGTAAAGTGACAGACGTCAGTGTGGTTCATCTCCACCTCCTGCTACCATCTTGTATCAAAGTACTGTGTCAGTGACAGTGATGGAGAAGTTTTAGAAAAGGAAGAATGTGAACCAGGATCTCAGCTCTTCATCCATCAGGTCCAGGTTTCACACTGAGGGAGTCACTATTAAAAAAACACATTGGAAATACTTTTTTTCTGTATTTATTTGATTCCTGTTGATAAAACTTTGATGAGAAAGACTTTATATTGTTAATAGAGGCTGCAGAGTTTCACATTTTAACATTTTCGGGTGGTGGTGGTGGTGGTGGTGGTGGTGGTGGTGGTGGTGGTGGTGGTGGTGGTGGTGGTGGTGTGCCTCCAGAGTTTTTCAAACAAAAAAGTGTCTCTCGGCTCAAAAAGGTTGAAAAACACTGGGTTAGAGAGTCGCATCTGATTTGACATTTCGTCCGTAGGCTTTGGAGCGGCGTCTTCAAAGAGAAGGTAATGAGCTTGGCAACAGGTCGAATAGAACGTTTTCAGTGTGAATGTCACTTTAATGGACTTGATTTTCTATTCCATCGTTTCTCTCTGCTTTGTGAGGAGGCCACCTTTCTGCCCGCTCGCCTCTGCGCTCCGGCAGATTGTGTTTCAAAGTCTTTCTCCATTTTCTCTGTATTCCCTGCGTCTCAGGCGGCGCACACTCCCACAGGCCACACTCTCTTCCCACTGTCCAGACGAATGGGAGGTCTGTCGGTCGTCCTCCCTGCCTGATGTGCGCTGAATGCAGCCTCCACGCCGCTCGGCTGGACGGTTTTGTGTTGTGAGTTTTTGTGTTACTTTGGAGTCTGACGTGCGGCTCGGGGAAGGATTGTGCTGCAGTAGACCTACATATGAGCGAGAGAGGGAGGGAGAGAGAGAGAGAGAGAGAGAGAGAGAGAGAGCTGGTGATTGTCTCCTCTGACATCTCCTTGTACTCTTTGTAGCTGCACTTTGTTCAGTGTGTGTGTGTGTGTGTGTGTTCACGTCAGCGTTTGTCTGTGTGATCTGCTTTGACGGGCCCATAAATTTCAGCTTTAATTAGATTTTGCCCTTTTCCCTACCTCGCCCCGGTGCTTAATTCACGCTCGCTATCAGCGGAGTGGTGGAGGGCTGTGGGGCACTGGGTTCATCCAGTGTGACTCGGAGGCCCCGGCTGATTTAATTCCACCCTGTGTAGGTTCCAGTTATCAGACGAATACAAGTGCAGACTAAATGCAGGCTCACTCAGTGACATCAATCTAATTTCAGCCCACTCACAAATGTTTGTTTCTCCTCTTCAGCCAGGGGTTTGCAGGGAAATCGAATTAGGTTTCATAGCGGTGGCTGCAAGTGGCTCCTTGTTGGAAATCATCCTTTGTCTCCTCTCCTTTATTTTCCCTCCCAGTGGTTCCAGTGAGGGTGAGAGAGCGTCTTTGATGGAGATGAAGCTCTTTGTTTTCTCGCCCTGCACTTTACTTGAAAGAGCAGCGGGTCAGTGAGGGTGTCCAGTTGAAAGTGACGTGTTGCTCACGCTCCACAAGTTCCGGGTTTGTGGCGTCGGACGACGGAAATCAGTATTTTTTTGATGTGTCGGCGTGTGAAATGTCACTCCTGGCCCGGCGGCGGCACTCGTGTGGACCCTGACCCTGAGCGTGAGGGAACCAGGCTCAAATGCCAGTTGTGGAAAAACCAAAGTGCCAAAGCCACCATGTCAGTTGAGTTCCAGTCACACGTTTCTCTACACAGTGACAAGACGATACGGCTGCTCAATTAATGGACTTTTAAAGGTGATTAGGATTTTGGAATCTAACGGCGTTAAACGATGTCGAGCCGATGGACGGCAGACGGAGACTTTATTCTTCATTAACCCACACTTCTCAGTGACTCTTCTTTTCTCTCTCTCTCTCTCTCCTGCATGAGAGCGCAGCGCCACACGCTGGTGCACCAGAATACTACCGAGCGGAAACCCCGCCTCTCTACAAAATAAAGTTCCCCACTGTGGTGATCAGTTAAGGTCATAATTCGCCCAGTTATGGGGAACTTTATTTTGTAGAGAGGAAGTAGTTTTGTTGTCCCAGCGTGTGTGAAGCTTCCACAGAGGGACGAGAGGAAAAAAGCATTTGTGAGAAGTGTGTTGGAATGAAGGAGAAAGTTTCAGACTGCCGTTCATCTGCTCCACACCTCCAACAGCTTGTTTTGGAACAATTTATCAAAGTGTTTCTGTTGGAGTTTATCTACCTCTTATTGTATTTTATTTATTTCTTGTTGTCAAAACATTGAGTGCAGAACAACAGTTTATTTTTTACTACTACATTATAAGCTATTTTTATATATTTAACAGTTGTTTTTTTTAAAAACATGTTCAATAAATGCTGTTCCAAATTCAAAGACATAATCATGTAAATACCCGTGATTTCAATATTGCCCAAAATAATCCTGATTATTTTCCATAATCGAGCAGCCCTACAAGACAATTAAGTAATGTTTGTCTCTAAACAAGATATTGGTCTGAACAGTTTGCCATGTTGATTCTTCGTATTCTGCATATAAATGACATGTTATAGCACAGTATAGTACAATGTGCTGAAACTAGCTCAGCAGCAATTAAATACAATCATAAAATAACCTGAACTCCGGCAGGCTGATTGGTAAAGTGCTATCAGTGGATGTTATTAGTCCCTGTCTGCCTGTGGGAAGTTACACAAGCTTGTACCTGTTGGTCTGAGCCAAAATCCCAAACATCTGACCCACACGGTATTATATAGAATATTTATTGTACATATACAACATAGAGAAGCGCTGACTTTTCTTTGTTTTTTAACTTTGTTAAAGTTAAGTATAAAAAATTATTGCAAATGGTGATAAACAGAAATACAGAGGGGCGTCTCCAGTATGCCTGTTTTTCTTTCTCAGTCCTTCAGTCCATTTAGTTCTCGGTGTCACGTTCCTTGTAGGCGTTCCATTTCTTCCAGTCTTTCTCAAACGTTTGGCCCTTGAGTTTTAAGTAACAAGTCATCTTTTTGTCATCAGTAAAGTTTGAGACAGATATCTGTCTTCTTCCTGCACGGTTTCGTCTCGCTTTCCCAGATTTTCACTGACTTTTTGAACGTGAAATCGCCTTGAAATCATGGACTGATTAAGGAATTTCAACTCCCAAAGTCTATAATTATCTGATATTTAAAAAAAAAATGGAGGAACGTCAAAGCAGGGACTTGCCTGTTAAAGTCGTCTTTCAGTGTGAGTGAAACGTCAGCAGGTGTCTGCAGTGGAGTATAAAAGAGTCTGTACTTGCTGTCTTTATATATCTGCAGCATGCATCTTTTACAGGTGTGTTGTTTCGTCCTTCACAGTGTTTCGTCCTTCACAGTGTTTCGTCCTTCACAGTGAGCACACAAACACCTGCAGCCTGCCATGGGAAATACCCAACCCTCAAATCCTCCCTCGCTGCCCTGCATGTTCGTACTTCATGTCCCAGCTTGTGTGCATCAATATTAAGTGGCTCCTGGTTCTCCTTGCGCAGCCGCAGATGAGGATTTCCCCGTCTCCGAATGCATTGAAGCCTTCAAACTGCCCAGCACGACGGCTGACCGTACAGGCGCCATCACATGTGGAGGAACGGCGTGCAATTGCGATTCAGAGCACGCCTTCGTTTCGCCGGTGTGAGGGGGGGGGGGGGGAGGGGAGGGAGACGTGCACGTGGTCGGCGCACACGTGACGTGCGGCTGCAGCAAAGTGAAGTAAGACAAAAAAAAAAAAAAAAAAAAAAAAATGGTGGCAGTGGAGTATGGAGGCTGCATGCTTGAATAAGTGATGGCGTCCCCGCTGGGCTGCCAGAGACGTAGAGAAGAGGCCGAGCTCGGCATGCAGAGGGAGGCGGGGAAAGAGGGCACGTCTCAAACAAAGGCAAAACGCCGGCCTCCGGTGTTAGAGGACAGACAAAGGACGTCCGCTCCTCCGTGTGCGACCCGGGAAAAGGAAGTGATGTGGTTCCTGGGCGGCCAGCAGCCTCTTCTACCGCCGAGCTGTTCCCACATTAGTCACGCTCCTCTCCTCACCCGCGGTCCCCGGGGGGGTGATGCACTTTTATGGGGAGTGGATTGAACGCAGCCCTCCTCGTGATCTAACAAATTAGCGCCGGTGTAAGGTCCCCACGTGGCCGCGGCGCCGCTCAGGGCCTCCGCCCAGACACCGTCCAGCCAGGCGTCCGGCGGCGAGCAGACGACCTGCTGCTCTGGGTGTGGCCACTGACTCTCCCTCCACCGCCGGTCTGTTACTGTGCAGCTGCACAGGCAATTACTAAATGGATTTAGTGAATAATCTGGAGGGAGGAGAGGAAGGGGGGGGTTAGAGGAGGCGTGTCTCTCAACATGAGGCAATTACTGATATTTGAAACACAGAATTTCTGCTTCCTCACTGAGCTTCACCAGAATCAACAGGTTTATTAGTTGGTCTACGATGCATTTTTTATAGATTTTAAACGGTGGAGGACCAGAAGGATGTACTGCAGTGTTTCTCTGAGGAATTAACCATCATAGTTTACCCATAAAAATACAGGTGGAACATTTCATTTAGTCCACTTCTGCAGAAATCTGTGACTAAATTCAACTAAAATAAAAGTAACCATGCTTTATTCATCCCTTTTGGGGAAATTCCTTTTTTTTCTGCTCTGTTACTCGGTTGTGGAGGTGAGGCCACATGGAGTGCTCCATGGAGCTGATGGGGGTCAAAGGTCACACTCAGGGACTTACAGTGGTGACTGCCTGCTGTGGGATTTGAACCTGCAAACTCCCATTCCCAAGTCCACCACGATGAGCGTAAAGGTCCTAAACTAGGACTTCTCTGTTTTTTAGTTCACAATTCAGTTGTTCTTTCAACAGTTCATGTCAAACTGTACAATTACAAAGCTCTTGTTGTCGTTTCAGCTGGATTTTCTCCACGTTACTGAACAGGGTCTGTATTTAAAATGAGCATTTAACAGCAGCTAAAGCCCCCCCCCCCCCCCAGCGAGTCCCACCTGTCTGGCTATAAATACCTGAGTGAAGATGGAGCAGCGGAGCTTCGATCAGGCTCACTTACCAGGGCGACGGCTCTGCCTCCGTCGTTCTGCTGCTTAATTAACACGCCGTCGTCTTCAATTCACTGCTGGTCTTCAGAGGGGGGAAGATCCTCTGCAGCTGGGTCGCTCGCCGTTTGCTGCAGGGAATCCGTCTGTCCGCTTGCTCTCTCTGCTCCTGCTCACTCATTTCACCCTTTTTTTTTTTTTTTTTCCCCTCTTCTCCCCGTCTCATTATTTAAATCAGAGTCTTGTTCCAGACGAACAAAGCAGCAGCAGCAGCAGCAGCAGCAGCAGCAGGCGGCCATGTTTCTGGCCTCGAGGGAAAGCAGGAGCTGCAGTCGGACCTTTTAGCTGCACCACGTTTCTGTTCATGTTCTGGAGCCACAAGGTGCAGCTTTCTCTGCACTGCGTCCAGTTCAATGCCTGTAAGGCGACGCTAACTCCTGCAGGCTTGTCAGTCGTTGAGCTCGAGCTGAGCCTGATTACAAAATAAAATACGAACGTATTGAGTTGGTGGGAATGCAGTCTATCAAGGTCCACCCTCAGAGCATCACGTCAGAACATCAGGCTCCGTCTACGTAACGTGTTTCTCATGAAAACACAAAACTTTACATGTGTTTTGTAAGTCCGTTTACTACAAACACCACGTTTTCAACGTTTCTGCCGTTTCCGTGGAAACGGACGTCGTTTTCAAAATGTTGAACCCCCCCCCCCCCCCCGAAAAAAAAGCTACAATTTCTGCGTTTTCACTTGAAATATCGAGCAAACGGCACTTCAGTGGGTTGAACCAGTTTGTGTTTCACTGACTTGCAGCTCCTGTGAGAAAATGACTCTCATCTTCCAAATGCAAACCAGAAAGAAAAAACTGGCGTTAATTAATGATCGCTGTGATCCCGGCGGTGAAATGGAGAAAAATAGACAAAGAGTTACTGTAAAACTTTAAATAGAAAGAGGAGGCAACATATTCAGCATCTCCAAAAGCCTGATTATATAAGTGAACGTTGTGAAAAATAATTGCAATGAGGAAATAGATGCTGAGGTATACAGTTACACTTCAAATATTGGAAACTAGTACATTTAGTGAGTGACTCTCTGCTTTCATCATTTCTTAGGCACATTTAATAAACGTCTCATGTCATCCTGCGGTGTGCTCCTTTCTGTAATATTCATACAGAATGATTTTCCCCCCAGTGTTTTCCATCTTCTCTTACAAAAATGGGTCACGGCTGAGAGTTTGGTGTATTATTAAAGTTAAGTCCCACTGTCTTTCAATAGAAAGCAGATGTGTCCAATAATAGAAGCTCCTGCTTCGGGTCCAAAGCAAAGTAAACACAATATTTCCTCTGAAGCAGACAAAGAACATCACTTGTCACGAGGCTCTGGGACGTCGTCCGGCTTGGTTTTGTGAGCCTTCCTGGATTATCTGTGCTCCTTTCATCAGAGGGATTATTGAGAACCTTCTCCTCCAATATCCCATTAGCATACTTCATCACTAATGCCGCTCTCTGTCAGCGTTATCTTGTACTTCAGACTTACTCCACTGCGTTGTTTCACCGCCGTCTTTTCATTTCCTGCTTAATATCTCAACATTTTACCCACTCGGGGAATACATTAAGGTCTAATGGAAGCAAGTGGTTTATCGTGGACAAATAATTCGACTCCCCCATCAAGTCTCACTCCTCCAAATACGACATAATGTAGAATGACAGTGGTGCTTCCAGTAACAGTGTGTGGCCGGTCTTTTGTAGAAATCCTGTCAGTATATTCAGTTTACCAGACAATTACTCCTGAAACTGATGGCAATCTTAATATAAAGTTCATTTCAATTATACTTTCTGATGCAAAATGCAGTGAAATGTCCAGAAAGCTACTATAACTGTTGCATTCTGGGTGTTTTTACCCGCTGACAGTGTTGCTTTGAGGCTGATTTGCAACCCTTCATCTCAGCTCGGCTCTTGTATTTAACCAAAAATCTGTTTTTTCCTTTGAATTATTCACCATTTTCTTGGTGGTTTGGTCGGATTGGAGCGTCTTGTTTGACACGCGTAGTTTCTTTTAGCTCAAACTGTTGATTTCTGTGTGATTTTGGGCCGTTTGATGCTTTTCGACAGGTTTGGTTTCGTAGAAAAAGGCCTGTTTTAGTTCATTCACACTGTCAAGCCTTCACGTCTTTCAGTGTCCAAGCTCTTTAATTCTCTCCACCTCTTCATCAGTTTCTTTTGTCCCAGCGATAAATCCTCAGAGGGATTTTCTTTGCCACTTTCCCCATCAGCACTTCTCACCCGCTCTGATTTCCCGGTAAACACGGCCGCCGCCAGGCACTCTTAAATCAACGCGTCACCGACGACTCCGTCAGCAGTTTTGTGTTGCCAGAGGGGTTGTTGTTTTTTTTTTTCTCCTTAAAGCAATCCGGACGTGATCCAACAGTGTGATTCTCACTGACACACCTTTCGCTTTGTGAAGCAGCCGCGCCCCCTGCAGCGAGGCCGCCTCTAATCTCATTCCACCTTAACAAGCCTCCTTCCGATGCTCCTGCCAGGCCGTGAGCGGCACGCACACCTTCACCGCTCTGCTCCCCGGCTCTTCTCTTCTCAGTATTAAACTTTAACTTGGCCGTCTTCACAGTTCTTTATTTAGAAGCGGGCAGTGAGTGCAGCCGCTGTCGGGACCGCTGCATGTAGGCTGCTCCACTCAGGCTGACGCAGCCCGGCCCCTGGAGGGGGTTTCCTCCCGGGTGTGGAGCGAGAGAGACGGGACTCCGGGGAGCAGGCCGGGTCGGGACGCCTCTCCGGGGTCCGTCGTGACTCACTTCCTGCCCCCCCCCCCCCCCCCCCCCGGGGGACTTTGTGGGGAGTTTGTCAGACGAGTCGTCTCAGCCCAGACCTCTCGTCAGTGTTTGGACCAGAGGTGTCAAACACGTTTCACATTCAGCCCAGTTTCACCCCGAGTGGGCCGGGCCGGTGAAATAGTGCTGCCATTACCTTTAAATTCTAGTTTTTCTTTGTCGTGGCACAGATGATGAAAATGTATATATTTTTACAAAACCAAACAATCGCAACTGATAATGACGACGGTCTCAACAAAAGAAACCTTCTGGTGCAAAATACAGTGAGATGTCCGGAAAACGTGTAGAGCTGTTGCATTCTGGGTGTTTTTTTTTTACAAACCCACCCTGACAGCTGGGGCGTTGAGGCTGGTCTGGGAGCAGTGAGGTGCCGGGCCTCCATCTCAGCTCGGCCCTCACCGTCGTGTCGCGTCCAAAACTCTGAGGAAATTTGTTGGAACGTCTTTGAAATTCTTACAAGTTGCTTGGTTTGTGTGGTTTTGGTCCGCAGGCTTTATGTTTGCCGCCGCGAGATTAGACTTTATCATCAGCAGCTCGGCTTCACACTGAAATATCAAATCTACATTCACTACTACTGTTATGCCTTTCTCTTTGTCCACGTTGGGAATTTTTCTTTTAATTAGAATTTTAATAAATTGAAACCCAGGTCTTTTACAACTTTTTGAAAACTTCATGTTTTACATAATAAATGCCATGATGTCTTGGGGAAAAAAATGTATGAAACACCATCAATATTTATTTCCAGGGTGTTTCATATCAGATTCTACGTGACATCGGGAACAGATTCATTTGAAAATCCATTACAGACGGTGAGTTTAGTTTATTTCACTCTTAAAGTCTGACAGCCGATCGCTCTTCATTCCGAGCACGTCAGTTTGATGCGTGTTGTCTGGGGTGTTGGTGCTTTTAATCACTGTGCCAGGGAGATAAACATTGCATTATTATCCCCCGATGCAGTAATAATAATCAATTAAGTCTGGTCTATTTCTCTTCTGGGTGTTAAACAGACGGTGTGAGCTGAGCTGGCCTGGTCCTCAGGAAGACCTTACAACATGAACTTCATTTATATCTTCCTCTAAAACCAGTAAACTCTTCATCATACACCCTGCAAGAAACACACAGGTCCAGCCCAGGTCATCAAATTAGACTGTATGTGTATTTAAATCATTTCTTTTTTTCTGTTGTCATTCTTAGACCCTCTGTTATTTGTTGGTTCTGATGGTATGATCCACGTTCTTGCAGGTCTTGGTGTATACATATTGTATGTTCTCAGGGTTTTAGCATCAAAAGTTCATGCTGCCCCTTCAGAAGTCCACGTTTGAAAAAAGCCGAAAAAAAAAAAAAAAAAGCAAGTGTGGCACTCAGCAGTTTTATCATCAGGTGTAATGAAGGTTGTCAGTTTGCCCTCTCAGATTCAGAATGACTTTATTAATCCCTTGGGACGACTCCCTCAGGGAAATTCAAGTTCCAGCAGCTTTAACAGGGCAGGAGCAGCACAGAGGGAGCAAAAGAATAAAGAACGAACAAAATAGGATAAGGCTAAAAAAATAAAATACATAAGTATGTACAATATTATATAGACTCTTAAGATAAGATAAGATAAGATAAGCCTTTATTGATCACCAAGGAGAAATGTACTTGTTACTTTCTGCTCTTAAGGACTCATGAGTAGGAAAGACAAGAAATGTGCAAACAGTTAGGTAAGAATAGAGGAATCTTATATACAATGACTATCAAGAACTCTAAGGACCAAAAATATTTACAGTAGAAAGTAATAGTAAGTATATATATAAAAAAAAAAAAAAATAGGACTAAAATAAAAATAAGATAAAAATCACAGACTATAATAAAGTATAATAAGTTCTAAGGGGAGCAAAATATACAGTAAGATGAAATACAAGGAAAATAAACTATGATGGGGGGTAAAGTGTAGAATAAAGTACAATAAACATACTATAGTAAAAAATAATACCAGTGTTGGCAGAGCAGGTTCAGTCCTAACAAGTGGTCAATTAAGTGGCGTAGATGAAGTGACGTAGATAAAGTGACGTAGATGCAGGGGTTATTGCACATAGTTTAGTTGCAGGTTATTGCAGGTTACTTTACAGTCTTGTCCAGTCTAACAGCAGTGAGGATGAAGGACTTGCTCCGTCCTGCACTGAGAGCTCCTCAGCTCCTCTACAGTCCCGTGCAGTGGGTGGGTGGTGTTGTCCATGATGGAGGAGCCTTAACTACCACCCTCCTGTCGCTTCCAGAGTCCAGGGGGCAGCCCAGGACGGAGCTGGCCCTCCTGACCAGCTTCACCAAGCTTTACTAAATAGAAATAACAAAGAATAAAACTCCAAATAAAATCTAAAGTATAAAGTGACAGGTGACGTTAAAAACGCACTGTGGTTACAGACAGGGTTATGGTCTTCTGTCCTCTGACCCCCCTCCCCCCCCCCCCCCCGTTGGACCGGACCTCTCTCTGTGAACTTCTTCATTCTTTGGCTTCTGAGCTGCTGCCACAGATATTCAGGTCACAGTCTCCGCCGCCCTTGAACAATGTCTGAGTTGAGTCTTGTTTGTTTGCGCTGCCTCTTGGCGCCCTCTGGCCGCGGCGGTGACTCATGGTGGCACGTCACCGTCCTGTCACGACCACTCCGAGCCCCTCGCAGCCCCGGGGTGCGACCGGCTCGGGCACTCAAATGCTCCAGTCAGCTCCGATTAATTGTGGCTCCTTATGTTCTCTTAAGTTGTGGAATCAGTGTGGATGAAGCTCACGGGACCGTGAGGTTTCGCCCTCCAGCTCAGGGTCGTCTGACCTCCTCCGTGGTTTTTTTTTTTTTTTGATCTCCCGCAGGCCTTCCACCGGCACCACGGCGTCGACTCGCCCCGCCACGGCTTCCACTCGCCCCGCCAGCGCCAGCACTGCCAAGAGCTCCACCGCCGCAGCCAAACCTGCCGCCCCCAAAACCCCCTCCGCTGCCAAGGCTGCTGCCGCCAAACCCGCCGCCACCACCCCCTCTGCTGGTAGAGCGCCGCCATCGCAAGCACCCAGGAACGCCACGCCTGTGAAGAAAGGTGAGCGAGTTCAAACGGGTGTGAGGTCTGTGTAACGTGATAAAAACAGAACAAATAGAGAAATGGGACGAGTGCAGCTCTGCAGAATCCTGGGAAAGAAACAAAATGAAGCCTCTTGAGCCTTTGTCGCTTGAAGGTCAACTCCCACTGGTGTAATCTCAGGGCCATCGCCGATTCTTGTTGAAACAGCGACTTTGTTGTTAAGCGCCGGTTCCTTCCACATTACATCACTTCCACAATTACAACCATTGCAGGATGCCAGGTTCTCCTCGGCTCCACTCAGTTCACCCTGGTTCAGAGGCACTCGCTTCGAAATGCAGCAGCAGGGAATTTGAGGAAAGAAATCATCAGACTCACTTAAACATCAACACTATTTGTGGATTCCTCTGCTTTTCATAGGGGGACTTTTCTATTGTCGGGCCTAAAGCAGTGAAACAGTTTGTCGGTCAGACCCGTTCCATGTGAAAAGTAATCATTTTTGCAATTATGATTTGGAAAGGTTTCAGGTTTAAACATTTTGAAAATGATGTCCGTCTACACCAGTGATTCCCAACCGGGGGTACACGGACCCCTAGGGGTACGCGAGGGTATTGCAGGGGGTACGCAGAAAGATTATAAATTAGCCTACAGTATCCACACACACACACAAAAAAATTATACTATATTATATTGTATTATATCATGAATTTTAGTAAGGCCATACGTTTATTTTCCATGAGTAGCAGTTCGTCCACAGTGATTGTAACACTACAATGCACATAATATGAAAAGACTATAAAGTGGCGCGCTTTAAAAAAAAAAAAAAAAAAAGGTTCACATTCTTGCTGCGGGCGCGCACGATTCGCGAAGCTAGCTAACTCTAGCTGCATACCGACTGTAAACATGGATGCATGGCTAGGCAGGAGTAAACGTCCAGCTACCGCTACTGCTACCGTCGCCTCGGACGCAGGCACAGGGGAGCCCAGTGAAAAAAGGAATTATGAAAGACTTATGAAAGACAAGCAAGCGCAAGTGTCTCATTAAAAGGTATGTTTTTACACTCACAATCATTGTTTTATTTAAATGAGCAGTTGGATAGATAGAAAGACAAAGGGTTAAATATAAGTACACATTAAGGCGAATAATCACACACGAGAGAGGGGGTACTTTTCACATGGAAACCAGCTCAAGGGGTACACTGGTCAAAAAAGGTTGGGAACCACTGGTCTACACAGAGACATCAGAAACACTGAAAACGATGTATCTGGCCTCCAGGCCACGAGTTGGCGCTGTTGTTAGTTTTAGTACTGAAAGCACACACACACCAAACTGGATTGTTGTTACAGTGACTATCAAAATAAAATCACCAAGTTGGATTGTTATTGTGGTGACTGTCAAAATAAAGGTACCAAGTCCAGGAGAATATAGGACTGGGAGTCATGACACCAGGGAGGAACCTTTGTTCTGATTGGCTCTACTGAGCATGTGCAGAACTATAGTACTATGGACTTGAAGCACCACAGCCGTAGGAGTGTTTCAGAAAAGTTGCATTTTTCTCCATTTCCATGGAGCCGGAGTTGAAGTGGTTTCAAAAACGTATTTTCGGTGGCTCTGAGCACCGTTAATGTGTGAATAGACCCAGAAACACAAAGAAAGCTTTCCGTTGTTTGGTTAAAACGTTGTCGTGTAACTGGGTCCTGAGTGTTTAGGTGAAGCTGTGCAGTTTTCCAAGATAAGCCACTGAGAGATTTACTGTGTTTGTCGGTACACGACGCTTTACTGTTTAATTCTTTTGTATATGGTCACTTTGTCTGAGCCGATCTTTTCCTTTGTTTTCCTAGATGTTACCAAACCGGCTGCCAGAAAGCCTGCAGACTCCCCCCTCTCCCGACCTTCCTCCACAACAAAGGGGGCAAAGCCTGAGACCCCCAAGTCGGCCTCAAAAGCAGAAGTCTCTGCCAAAAAGCCTCCCAGTAAGCCTGCAGACACGAAAACAGCCAACCGCTCCAAACCACAGGAGAGTAAGGCCCCGGCCTCCAAGACCCCCGTCTCCAAAGCAAAGGCCTCCAGCCCCAAGAAGACTGTGGGAAGCAGCACCCCGACTCCCGTCAAACGGGGGCCAAAAGGTGCAGCGCCCGAGGAGGTAGCTGCCGTAGTGGCTACCGCCGCTGCTATCGCTAGCGCGGCCGCCGTCGTTGCCGGAGCAGGAGAACCAGAACTTCCTGCAGAAGGAGCTGTGAGGACCTCTGCTCCCTCCGTGGAAGCAGCACCAGAACCCGTCCTTCCTCCTGTCCAGCCGACTCCAGAACCCCCAAGAGAACCAACTCCAGAACCCCCAAGAGAACCAACTCCAGTACCCCCGCGAGAGCCGACTCCAGAACCCCCGCGAGAGCCGACTCCAGAACCCCCGCGAGAGCCGACTCCAGAACCTATGAGGGTACCAACACCAGAACCCCCACGAGTACCGACTCCAGAACCTATGAGGGTACCAACACCAGAACCCCCACGAGTACCGACTCCAGAACCTATGAGGGTACCAACACCAGAACCCCCACGAGAACCGACCCCGGAACCCCCACGAGAACCGACACCGGAACCTATGAGAGTACCAACACCAGAACTCCCACGAGAACTGACACCGGAACCCCCACGGGAACCGACTCCAGAACCTATGAGAGTACCGACTCCAGAACCCGTTAGAGAAATGTCTCCAGATCCTGGTGTAGAGGTTCTGTCTGAAGCATCAGCGGAGTCAGACCAAGAACCTGAAGCGGTTCCTCAACCACCGTCTCTGGTTCAGATGTCGGCCCACATGGATCCATTCAGATTCGAGACATCGGTTCCTTCCCTGGGAACCACGGTGATGTCCCCTCCGTGTTCTCCTCCTGGCCTGGCTTCACCCGTCAGAGAGCCGGAGAGCGCCCCCTGTCTGCTGGACATGCAGGCCCAGTCCAACCTCTGGGACAGGAACCAGGCCGTGGATCCTTCTAATCCAGTCGACACCCTTCAGTACCAGGAAGAACAGGAAAGGGACATTTACCAACATTTTGGGGGAGTGGAGAGGAGGGGGGAGGAGGAGGAGGAGGAGGAGGAGGAGGAGGAGAACCTGTTAATGCCTACCTGCACAGTTCCAGTGGCCTTTGATATTATGGCGCAACCCAACTTTGTGGGTACCTCGGCCCTGGAGGACTTCAGCCCCAGAGGAATGATTTCCCCTCGTGATCAGGAGGAGGCGGTGGAAAAGGCCGATCAGGAGATCAATGAAGATGATGAGGAGGAGGACGACGAAGATGAGGAGCAGAGGAGACTGGGTCATCAGCCTTCGTCCCTGATCACTGACATGAGCACGTCTCAGCCCTCTGAGGAGTTCCAGGTCCGGTCCTCGGCGGGGTGGCACGGAGACGACTTCCTGTCGGGCATGGACTCCGAGGACGTGAGCAGCTGCACCAGCAGCCGCCAGCAGGGGGTGTCCGACCTCAGCAGCGCCCAGCACACCGCCATCTTGGAGGGCACGCAGAGCTCCGACGCCCTGGTGGACACCAGCCTGCGCGGCTCCGAGGGAGACGGGAACTTCATGGGCTCTCCCAACGTGGAGACGCTCGCCAACGAGGAGGAGGACGACGAGGACGACGAGCGCGTGGATGACATGGACTTGAGTTCGGAGAGAGTGGAGGAGCCTCACAAGGCGTACCAGGGGCACGAGGACGAGGACGAGGACGTAGAGATGCGGAGTGAAGGCGTGACGGAGAGCTGCGGGAACGCGGATGAAGACGACTTCAACGAGGGGGAGCGTTTAGACAACCTCAACCGCGCCGCCCCCCCCGCTGCCGCCGTCTCCTGGGGCCAGGCCAACCCCTTCGCTGACACCTGGGCTCAACCGGCCCCGCGGCTCTCCGGATCCTCCCCCAGTCCCGTGTCCGACCACGGCGCCGCCGAATCAGAGACGCCCACTCAGTGTCTGGCTCAGGCGTATTTGGACAGTGGCGCCCCGTCCTTCGCCCCGTCCTTCGCCCTGCCGTCCGAGCAGCACCTGCAGGACCGCCGGTCGCCTCAGGAGGAGGTGAAGGAGGAGGGTCGCGGCGCGGCGCCGGCCGCCCACAGCAGCAGCGAGACGAGCACGCCGGAGGACCTCCGAGACTACGACAGCAGCTCGGGCGTGGAGTCGCGCTCCGACAAGCAGCAGACGCCGGTGCCGGCTTCAGTCCAGCCCGACCTGGAGCAGGACCTCGGGATCCACCTGGAGAAAGGTGACGGAGAAGAGGAGGAGGCGGAGACCCTCCCCGCCGACGAGGTCCCGGGAACGGGACCCCCGACCGCGCCGGCGTCCGCCCCGTCGTCCCCCTCCACCTCCGGAGACGAGGCCAGCGACACCGAGGGCGAGATGCAGATCAACGACCCCGACGCCCCCATGACGATGATGATGATGATGGACGAGAGCGCCGGCTTCGACAGCCCCCCGCCCACCCGCGACCTGCCGGCTCTGGAGGAGGACGAGGAGGCCGGCGACGCCCCGACCGGCGAGGAGGACGGAGGCGGGGCCACGCCCCAGTCTGCCAACTCGGTGGCGTCCTACGGCTTCGACTGCACCACGTCCAACTCCAACGCCCACTCCATGGCGGAGAGCTGCGGGAAGAGTCCCGGGATCTTCTCCCTGGAGAACGAGGAGCAGCTCCCGGAGGAGGCCAAGGACCCCTCCCTGATCAAGGAGCTGACGCTGCCGTCGGCCGCCGCCACCACCGCCGCCGCCCACGCAGACGACCTGCTGGGCAGACCGGTGGACCTGATGCCCCTGGGACTCCCGGGGGACCGCCACGCCGGCCAGGGCGACCAGCTCTACATGCTGGGGGGGAAGATGGCGGCGGAGCAGCTGGAGGAGGCGGAGCCGGAGGGGCAGCAGCGCGGAGACGACAGCCAGCCGCCATACTACTCCACCATATGTGATAAGACTGATAGTTTTCTGGCAGGTAACGTATAAAGTCTCTCGTCTCCCCCCCCCGAATGCACCTTTTCCCCCGCACCCCTCCCCCTCTACCTGTTGTTTGTTTTCTCTCCGGTTGGGTTAGACGGCTTAGAAGGAAAAAAAGAAAAAAAGGAGAGTGAGATTGTAGGAAAAAGATTAAAAAAAAAAAAAAAAAAATGACTGTAGCAATTTTTAAATGAAGCCTCTCTCTTTCATACTGTTCTGATGGTTGTGAGTGTTTGGCTTCAACTCCTTTATGTACAATAGCTACTACCATTTTCTAGTAGAATGTTCTTTTTAAGTAACACTGCATATTCTGTAGCCCCTGACGGGGTATTGACTGATTGGTCCAATGTGACTGAGCCTTTAAAGCCGAAAAAGACAAAAAAAAGCAAAACAACCCACACAGATGGAATGAAATGGACTCATTGTGTATTTATCCCACTGTTTGTACCGAACAAAATGTCAATGATCTCTTTTTGGTTTTTTTTTTCTTTTTGTATTTGCTTATTTGGATTGTTTTTGTTTGTTTCTGTTAAAACATGGTGGTCCCCCCCCCCCCCCCCCCCCCCCCCCTCCACGCTCAGCAGCACCATAGCAGTAGTCACATGCTCCTCTTCACAGTCCGTCTTCTTCTTTTAAGACTTGTAGCTTCAGCGGTAAAGGCTAGGTATTAACACGGGTGGCGGTGGGCGTGGCAGTCTTAGATTGCAGCTGGTGACGTTCTTTAAATGTGTGCTTCAAGAGGTTTCTGCGCTGTGTGCATAGGTTGTGAAGGTATATAAACGTGCAGTCACGTACAGTATGTGTTTCCAGGCGTTTGGTTTAAACAGTGGCGAAGCTTTCAAAGCCTCAGTTCGCTGATCCTTTGTGTTCCAGGAGACTATGATTTAGGGGTCCTGTTCAAGTACCCCGATACGACTTTAAAAAAAAAAAAAAAAGTGTCATCGATGCGTCCCGACTATTATTTGTGATGAGACTCTGCATAATCCTCCATCGCTGTCACAGTTTGAAACCTTTTCATAGTGGTTTACTCTTTCAACGGTATATTGCATGTTTAACTAACAAAGACTGTACTACCTGACATTTGAAGCCGTTCTACACTAGACATGTTCGTCAATGAATGGTTGGCACTAGGTTATCTTTCAAAGTTCCATTAAAACATCATTGCAAGGCATTTTGTTCCTGTTTCTTATTTCCCCTGCGGGTCCAGCATGAGCCGACCGTCCCTCTGTCCCCGTCGCTGTGTGTCTCCGTCTGTCGCTGTCTGTCCCCCGGCGCTTCCCTCCGCCGTGGGAACGGCTGGCAAACAGGAAGTGACGCGACGTGTGTCGTTCCATTTCTCAAATGGAATTTTGGTGTGAGAAAGGTTTCCCATACCCAGCATGCTCTCTGCCCGGCCGTCGGTCGGGAGCTTGACAAGTATTTCACCGCGAGGTCTCCACACTCAGACGTTCTCCGCGGTGCTGTAGCGTCGCACCCCAACGTGAACGTTCACACAAAGACAAAAAAGCTCACAAAAGTCCACGTCGGTCACCAGGTTGTCCTTCGTCTTGAAGGGTTTCACGGTCAAGCTCTCCAGACGTTCTCAGATCAGTCGTCCTGAGCCACGGCGGTCAAACACCTTCAGTCTGATCTCCTCTCGGTGAATTCAAACCACCAGAACCTCCATAAAACATGTCCATGTCTTCACAAAACCAAATGTCTGACGTTCCCTGTCCTCGCGTTCTAACGGAGACAGGGGGAGAACGTCTGCTTCCCGAACCGGCCGTGTGAGCTTCCCCCCCCCCCGTCATACCCGGTTCTCCTCTGCTCCGCCTCTTCTCTTCCTGCTTGCTGAAACCCCAGAAGAAATCAGACTCTCCCTCCACTCCTCCATACCTGCAGCGTCTTCCTGAGCCGCGTCCTCACAGTGAAGCCAACATGTCCACCGCGGCCATGTCTTGGCTTCATTTCATGAGTGTTCCACCTCGTTTACGTGTCCAAGTGAAAACGCAGACGGTCCGTTGTGTTTCTGGGAGACACTGAAAACGCTGCGGCCACGCATGCCAACCACGGCCGCAGTAAACCGTTCTTCTGCACGCGCTCAGTAGCTGGACAATAACAATAACGGTCACCATAACGACAATCCAACATGGCCGTCTTGTTCCACTGCAAAAACCAACAGCGGCACCCCCTAGGGGTCCGACGTGCTCACTACGCCGTTTTCAGTGTTTCTGCAGTCTCCATGTAAAAACGCACATCGTTTTCAAGATGTTAGACTTTCCCGAAAAGGGAAAAGTAAAAGCGTTTGTCACTTGCAAGGTCTTGCAGACGAGGCGTGGAAGTGAAATGCCTCCGTCTTTATGTCCACCGTGTCTCTTCGTGACGAGTCCGTGCAGAACCTCCAGGTCTGGTCCGTCTACCGATGTCAAGTGTTGCTCGTTTTATGATTTTATGTCATAAAGTGTCTCGTTCTTTTTGTCCGATCTGTCTTTGTCTCTGACTTCCTGCTGTCCTGCGCCGAGCGCTGTCCTCTGTCCTGCATGGTCAACGTCCTTTCCAGGGGAATAAAGCAGGAGACAATAGATGTTTTTTTTTTTTTAAAAACCAATTCAACTTCTGAGAGAAAACGTGTGGCACCTGACGGTGTGTCTCTGTGTGCCGGCCGTACATCCTGTGTCCCGGGTGTCCCGGGTGTCCCTTTCATTTGGAAGCCCCGTCTCTCTTTGGTTCCACCTTTGCGTTGTGGTCCTCCTCCCCTCCCGTCGTACCACCTGCTGTGTTTGATGCATGCGTCTCTAACGGAGGCACCAAGTGATGTTGACTGTCTCACAGGAGACACCAAGACTCCAGATGAGGGTCGCGGGTGGCAAACCCGCTCACGGCAAGACAACCAGAACCAGAACCAGAACCAGAACCTCCCAGCCAGCGCCGCCCCCATAGCCAACGGCCACTACCTGGCGCTGGTCCCGGGCAACAGGAGGCCCATCGACCCCAGCCTGGCGGCGCACTTCGCCCACATGGCGGCGCCTCCTCCTCCTCCTCCTCCTCCTCCTCCTCCTCTGGGGGCGGAGCCCGGCGGCGAGCAGCTGAGGAGGCTGGAGCAGCACCAGGAGAAGCTGCGGGAGTTGGAGCAGGAGCGTCAGAAGAGGCAGTGGCTGGAGGAGGAGCGTCTGCGGCTGGAGCAGCAGAAGCAGCTGGAGCAGCAGCGGCGGGAGCTCCTCCAGTTGCAGCTGCAGCAGCAGCAGCAGGAGCACCGCCGCCGCCGCCAGGTGCTGCAGTGGCAGCTGGAGCTGGAGCAGCAGTACCGCATGCAGCAGCAGCAGCAGCAGCGCCGCAGCCCCACCGGGGTGCTGCTGTCCCCGTCCTCCGGGCTCTGCACCATCTACGAGGCCATGGAGACCAGCGACGAGGAGGACGACTGCAGGGCCCCGCGCAACCGCAACGGCCCGGCCAGGAGGACGCCGTCCCCCCGGGACCCCCAGAGGCCGCCGCTGCGCCCGCCGCCCCCCCGGGACCTGGACTGGAACCGGAGGGTGGACATGGTGCAGCAGCTCATCAACCAGACCCTGATGCTGTCCGGAGACGGCGGCGGCTGCGGCCCCCTGCTGCTCCTCCCGGTGGGGGCGGGGGGAACCCTGAGCCCGCTGGAGAGCAGCATGTGGCCCGGCCTGCTGCCGCACTTCAGCCCCCCCGCCGCCGCCGCCACCGTCACCTCCGTCAGCAGCTACTCCCCCGACAGCCGGGGCAGCTCTCCGTCCGGGGACTGGACCGTGGTGGAGGTGGAGACTCAGCACTGAGCCCCGGAAGAGCGTCTCCATGACGACTCCAGCAATACAGTTACTGGATTTAGTTACTTATTTTGTTTCTGGAAGGCGGCACTTCTCCAGCTCACCAGTCCTTGAATTCTTATTTATTTTTTATTTATTTATTTATTTTTTATAAATAATCTGTAAGGCTGCAGTTTTCTAGCTCACCATTCCTTGAATTCTTATTTTTTATTTATTTATTTATTAATTATAAATAATCTGTAAGGCTGCACTTTTCCAGCTCACGTTCCTTGAATTCTTATTTATTTATTCATTTATTTATTTTTATAAATAGTCTGTAAGGCTGCAGTTTTCCAACTGACCGTTCCATGAAATACTAATTGATTTATTTATCTCATTAATTAATTAATTAATTAATTTATCATCTGTAAGGCTGGGCTTTTCTATCTGACAATTCCTTGAATCCTTATTTAAGTTTTTTTAATATATATTTGTATTTATTTATTCAATATAAACAAAGCATATAAAGATGTCATATAGAATCACACCTGTTTCAATTGATAGTCAACTTAATAGAAATATTACCTGCACTTCTACACATAAGTTCTACGTAAAGATAAATCTGACGTCATTTCTATATTGATTTGAATACACGCCACACGTACACTTTGTTTATCCCAGAGGGAAACTCTTTCTTTGAATGGAAACAAGAGGCTTTATTAATCCCGTAAACGTTTGAATTAATAGTTAATGACTATAATTGTGTACTTTTGATATATTTAGTGAATTACCTTGTTTAACATCAGTCATTAGTATGTAGTTTCAATCCTTTACTGTCGTTTCACAGCCAGTCTTTACATTTACAAGGTGAATTTTCACTCTTTTCATGTGTCTGTTTTTCCATATTTGCATTATTGGAGTGAAAACTACTTCTTGTCCTTTTCTCCTCTGTCACTTCTCCAGTGTGACACAATGTGAGGAATTATGTTCCTTCCAGTAGAAGTAGAGTCAGTTTCTCTTCTTCCTCTTCCTCCTCTTCTTCTTCTTCTTCCTCCTCTGATGGAGCTTCAGCTGCTTTTACTGTTTAGTTCCTCCAGGTAAGTGTTGCTGTGAGGTCACTGGCCCGTCAGGGATGGAGGGAGGATGGAGGGAGGATGGATAGAGGGAGAAGAAGGCCTCCTTGTTCAGTGTGGGTGGGGGGGGGAGGGGGGGGGGGGGGTTGTTGTTGTCGTCGGGGTCACATTCCTAAGCTGTAGCCTCATTTCCCGGGAGTCTCATGAAGTCATGATGAGACAAAGACCCCCCAGGAAGAGGAGGGATGGAGCTCTCTCTCTCGCTCTCTCTTTCTCTGTCTCATTTCTTCAGAGATTTATTCAGACAGTGAGGATGTTTGTCTCTCGCCTCGCCTTTAAATTCACCTCCATTAATGTTGATTTCCTTTAGTGTCTGAAGACCAAAATCACCTGTTTGTCTTTGTTGCTGCTTGTGAGCAGAATGTTCACCAGACCACAGCGCCCCCTGCTGGCTGCACGAGGGAGGCACTGCAGAAACCACGTGTTCCCTTTATTATGTCCCGAACGACCAGTGGCGTTATTGAGTGTTCCTCCTCTTCCGGTCAGGAGCCAGTCGACGCTCATCAGCAGTACTAACGGCCGTAAGTCTAGAAACGTTTTCATTAAACCGTTCTATAAGTGTTTTTGACACATTTAAAGGGACAGAACGCAATTTTCTTTCCCCAATAAGCACTCAGTGTATTGATGGACTCTTGGTGTTGAAGTTCGAAGTTTAACATCGACACCACAGTGTTCAATACATTTTAATTCAGAGCACAAAATGAGCTATTTTATCTTCAAATGGTTCCATAATAACCTTTATATTTAAACTTTACCGCTTCACATCAGCGATCTGCTTTGATTTTTTTATTTCATACAAGCTTAAAACTAATCACTAATAACTTTATCTAAAACTAAACGATATTGGGATACAAACATTGAAAAGCCAAAAAAAACAACAACAATAAAACTATTAAACCACACATTTTATTCATATTTTAATCAGAACGTTTGTTGTGGAAACACAATCTAAACTAAAATTAGTTTAAAACAAGGTTGTGAAATGATTTAACTGACAGCAAATAAATATACGTAAAATCAATTTAGTTCAAGGTTTTAATTAGTTTTTAATAATCTTTCTTCTAATTTACGTCGGGGTTTTTGTTAACAAGTCATTTAAAGATAAACTTGAATAGACATTGTATAGAGTGAATCTATCATATCAGTATTTATATCAGCCTCCACTATGCACTGCTAATGCTACTAAAATGCACAATTTTCTATTTATCATGAGAAAAAGAGGATCCTGGATTCCTGTGAGGAGTAGAGAGTGAGAGCAGAATCTAGTTTTCTAAACGCTTTGTACTTCAACCAGACTATGCATGTTGTATGAGATTATATCTGTGCTGCTACTTTATCAAACCAGAGAGAATTTTTAATAGTTTATCACGACGAGTCACGCATGTGTTTATAAGGTGAACCTGTACCAAGTGTTTTCATAAAGTCTCCAGTGCCTCCAGATCCTTTATCGGTGTCACGTTTTATAGAATCAAGCCGACGTCGGTGAAATATTGCAGTTTGTGGCGTGTCGGCGGAGTTCCAGTGTCTCGTCACTTTGATCTGTGAACCTTTGCTGCTTTCAGTGTCTAATAAAGTCCTTTGAACTCGCGTCGTTTCTCTCTTGACTTGAAGCTTTTCCTTTGACGGTACGAGATGTTCAGTTGTAGTAATGCCACGCTTGTGCGTCAGGGGGCAGCGTTCAGTCGTTTTTAAAAGTTTCCTGAGGTTTCCCCCCCCCCCCCCCCCCCCCCCAAGAGTTTCATGACGTCGTTGCTCCACTGAAGTGTCCCGTCTTGAAGACGGATTCTCCACGCCACCATGTGGTACAAAGTGGTATTACACCACTGGTTGTTTCCCAAATAAGCCGCAGCGGTTTGATCAAACCGAGGGTCACCAAAGGTCACTGCTTCCTCCAGACCGTCCAGCTGTGTCCAGTCATTCATCCACAGATGAACTGTGGGGCTACTTTTTCAACTTAAAGCGTCGAGATTCAATCATTTCCACCCGAAGTCCAGGATGAATTGTGGCGATCTGCCACAGCTGAGCAGTAATTAGAATCGTCGTGTTCACATGTGCTTGAATGAACCTCTTCCTCGAGTCTCTGGAAAAACTTGAGTTTTGCCGTTTGAACGTATTTTTGGGGGTTTGTTGTTTCTTTTGTTTTTGTCGTCGTTACAGAAAGTGAAACGAAAAGACTGAAGTTTGACCGAAACCACATCTTTCACGCAAAACGTTTGCGACGTTCCGCTTTATGGGTGAAATTTCATGATGAACTCGAACCTTTCCAGGTGACCTTCACGTGACCTTTCAAGGTTTCAGGGCTTTCTAGCAAGAGGAGCTGCTCAAATAAAAGTCCTGGGTCGTTCTAGTTCAGTGTTTTTCAACCACTGGTGTTTCCTCCAGATGTCGTCAGGTGAGCCGTGGGAAATTATCACATTTCAAATTTTTTCTAAAAAAAAACATTTGCTCTCACAGTGTGTTGCAGAGTAATCATGTATAAATACTCTTCACCACTAGAGGGCAGCACAGAACTTTGCCGGTGAAATGTAAAGTGACAGACGTCAGTGTGGTTCATCTCCACCTCCTGCTACCATCTTGTATCAAAGTACTGTGTCAGTGACAGTGATGGAGAAGTTTTAGAAAAGGAAGAATGTGAACCAGGATCTCAGCTCTTCATCCATCAGGTCCAGGTTTCACACTGAGGGAGTCACTATTAAAAAAACACTTTGGGAAATACTTTTTTTCTGTATTTATTTGATTCCTGTTGATAAAACTTTGATGAGAAAGACTTTATATTGTTAATAGAGGCTGCAGAGTTTCACATTTTAACAATTTTGGGTGGTGGTGGTGGTGGTGGTGGTGGTGGTGTGCCTCCAGAGTTTTCCAAAGAAAAAAGTGTGCCTTGGCTCAAAAAAGGTTGAAAAACACTGATTTAGAGAGCATATTTAAACATTGGTGCTCATGATGGCGTTCTCATTCTGACCTCATGACAAACCCTCGTCACATCAGTCTCACATGTTCCACACTGTGGAAGGAAAGTCATGAACGCACAGGGAGAACATGCAAACTTCCACCTGGGAATTCAACTACCACACGGGGGAGAGCAGTGGATTGATTCACCAGGAAATCCTGGAGGAAGATTCAACTGGAAAACCGCTTTTAATGATTCTTCCAGCAACATGTGATCAACAGGTCTGGTGAGCAGGACACACACACACACACACACACACACACACACACACACACACACACGCACGCACACGCACACGCACACACATCCATTTCTGCGCCTTTTGCCGCTGCGTCAAGTCGCCATACAAACCGGTAGAGAGAGGACGTGCGAGCCTTCAGAATAAAAGCACATCTATTTTAATTATTAAAAAAATTTAACTGTTCAGTTTAACAAGAAAATATTCTCCAGTCTCACTAATGATATTTGTATTATTTTAATCTTATTAAAACCTTCTCTACATCACCTGCTCATGTTCAGGGAGCCACAGCAGTGAACTGTCAGCTGTGGGAATCGAACCTGGAACTCCTCATCCTAAATCTGCTTCTCTTGCCTCAAAGTAAACGCTGCCACTTAAAACACTGGACCTTTACATAATTCAAAATAAACGGCTTCATGATTATAAAGTTAGAGGTCAAATTAAGGGTCAAAGGTCAAAATTGTCCATTTTAAAACATTTTCATGGCATTATTATTAGTAGTAGTATTATTAGTATTAGTATTATTATCATTAAAGGTTAAGACTAGATACGTTTAAACTTCCTTCTCCTTTTTAAACATGGAACGACAGAAAATATTTTATTCTTTCTTTTTTGTAGTTTTGGGAAGGTTTTTATATTTTTTTTCCCCCCAATTTTTTTCTTTCCATTGTTTTATGCTCCTATGTTTTCTGTGTTGTGTTTTCTGATTCACATGTTCAAAATAAAAAAAAGTATCAGGACAAATAAGAAAACATATAGAATAAAATAGAAAATAGACATTGCGCTGCACAGAATGGATAAATAGAATAGAACGAGTCAGAAGAAAGAAATATCTAATGAAATATTAAGATGTTCAACAGTGATTCATATGAAAACAGAACAATGGATTGACATATATTAACATTTATTATTCAAGTCGTCTCATGCAGCTGCAGCTACAGTGTGAACTCTAAATAAAGTGCAAATTATCTGACATACACATTTATTTGGGAAAAATAATGAAGAAACTGGTGGAATTATTGGATTTTAGGAGGATTATAACATTTTGGTTGTGATGCTGGGATCATAAGTTGGATACTATTTTACAGAGAATCAGATAAACTTCAAAGGAAAAATAATTTTCTATTTTTTTTTTTTAAAGGAAATTTCTTAAGAGGAGCAGAGACGTCACAACACAGACATTATCCAATGACATCGATTTAAGATTTAAGAAGTGATGCTGCCATATGTTGATTTTTGTTATTATCAATATATTGTCATTCATACATACACACCATAGGTGTTGACAAGAATTAACTTTTTCACCAAGTTCTTGTATACGCCTACGGTGTGCATGTCTAAAATAAAAAAATAAAAAATTATAATATATAATAATCTAATAATAATAACAACAACAACAACAACAATAATAATAATTATTATTATTTTTAATGATAATATTTTAATACTACTACTACTACTACTACTACTACTACTACTACTAATAATAATAATAATAATAATTATTATTATTATTGGCTTTCAGTGTTATTTTATAGTGAAGTTGCAGCAGCGGAAGTGTCCCCCCCCCTCGTCCAGTCTCTCTCTCTCTCTCTCTCTCTCTCTCTCTCCCTCCCTCTCTGCAGAGCGCAGCGGGGGGTGAACACAGCACGCGCTCATCCCGGTGCTCTGTCCGGTGAAGGGCGGCCGGTGTCAGCCTCCTCCTCCCCGCTGCCGGAGCGCCGGAGCCCCGGAGCAGCGTGATGCGGAGCTCCGTCCTGCCTGCAGGAGGTGAAGGTCTCCTCCTCTCACCTCCTCCTCCTCCTCCTCCTCCTCTTCCTCCTCGCAGCGCTGCACCTTCACCGGGACCGGTCGCCCTCGTTTCACGTGTTTAAGCTCCGCAGCGGCTCGGCGGCGCTTCCCGCCATGACCCGGCCGCAGTGAGGAGAGTCCGGCCGGCTAGAGGTCACCTGCTCGGCGTGGCGGCGGAGGAGGAAGATGGCCAACAACCACGAGCTACAGGTGAACCGCTGCTCCTGCACGAGACCGGAACCCAGGAGGTGCTGCTTCCTTTAGACCCAGTCTGGGTCTTTAACTGGTCTGGTCTGGTTTAACTGGTCTGGTCTGGTTTAACTGGTCTGGATCTAGTTTAAAGAGTGTGGTCTGGTTTAACTGGTCTGGTCTGGTTTAACTGGTCTGGTCTGTTTATCTAGTCTGGTCTGGTTTAAAGAGTGTGGTCTGGTTTAACTGGTCTGGTCTGGTTTAACTGGTCTGGTCTGTTTATCTAGTCTGGTCTGGTTTAAAGAGTGTGGTCTGGTTTAACTGGTCTGGTCTGGTTTAAAGAGTCTGGTCTGGTTTAACTAGTCTGGTCTGTTTAACTAGTCTGGTCTGGTTTAACTAGTCTGGTCTGGTTTAAAGGGTCTGGTCTGGTTTAACTGGTCTGGTCTGGTTTAACTAGTCTGGTCTGGTTTAAAGAGTCTGGTCTGGTTTAACTAGTCTGGCCTGGTTTAACTAGTCTGGTCTGTTTAACTAGTCTGGTCTAGTTTAAAGAGTGTGGTCTGGTTTAACTAGTCTGGTCTAGTTTAACTAGTCTGGTCTGTTTAACTAGTCTGGTCTGGTTTAAAGAGTGTGGTCTGGTTTAACTAGTCTGGTCTGGTTTAAAGAGTCTGGTCTGGTTTAACGGGTCTGGTCTGGTTTAACGGGTCTGGTCTGATTTAACTGGTCTGGTTTAACTAGTCGGGTCTGGTTTAGAGTCTGGTCTAGTTTAACTCGTCTGGTCTGGTTTAAAGAGTCTGGTCTGGTTTAACGGGTCTGGTCTGGTTTGACTGGTCTAGTCTGGTTTAACTGGTCTGGTTTAACTAGTCTGGTCTGGTTTAACTAGTCTGGTCTGGTTTAACTCATCTGGTCTGGTTTAACTGGTCTGGTCTGGTTTAACTGGTCTAGTCTGGTTTAACTGGTCTGGTTTCACTAGTCTGGCTAGTTCAAACAGTCTGGTCTGGTTTAACTAGTCTGGTCTGGTTTAACTAGTCTGAGTAGCCCATACAACTTTGATATCTACTCTTCAGACCAGATATCAGTCTTCCTCTCCACCTCTTCCTCTCCACCTCTTCCTCTCCACCTCTTCCTCTCCACCTCTTCCTCTCTACTTCCTCTCCACCTCTTCCTCTCCACCTCTTCCTCTCTACTTCCTCTCCACCTCTTCCTCTCCACCTCTTCCTCTCCACCTCTTCCTCTCCACCTCTTCCATCTAGTCATTAGATATTTTCCACGTTTTATTTTCTGCTTCTTCTGATTAGCGCGGTTAACTTTGTTTGTTTACGACCCAGAATATGTTGCACTCCGTCCCACCCTCTCCCCCATGGCCCCGCCTCTCAACTTGTATCCCCGCCTCTCAACCTGTAACCCCGCCTCCTGTCTGTGATGTCACTGAACAACCACAACATGGTGGACGAGCTGCTGCAGGCGGCGCTGCAGGAAGAGCAGATGTTGGATTTGTCCCTCAGTTTTTATTGTGTCTCTGCAGCAGCGCTTCATCGCCCCCACAGGCCGGCCTGGGTACTACATCATTGTCAGTGGTTTTCATGGCGTCAGGTGGACGCAGACGTCTCCCGTGTGGACGAGGAACTTTTTAACAACAAAGGCGAGAAACACGGTGGTTTTGTCTCGTGGGGCCGGAGACTAAAGCTGAACCTTTGACCTGCAGAGACGTTCAGTGTCAAACACACATGGAGGGTGAAACTGCTGCTGCATTCGTCCTTGTCTTCCTCCTCGTCTTCGTCCTCCTCATCCTCCTCTTCCTTGTCCTCCTTCTTCTCCTCTCCACCCTCCTTGTTCTTTTCATCCTTCTTGTCCTCTTCTTTCTACATGTCCTTTGTCGTCCTCTTCATGTCTGTCCTGGAGGAGGTTCGTCCTCCCCGTCCTCCTCATGTCTGTCCTGGAGGAGGTTCGTCCTCCCCGTCCTCCTCATGTCTGTCCTGGAGGAGGTTCGTCCTCCCCGTCCTCCTCATGTCTGTCCTGGAGGAGGTTCGTCCTCCCCGTCTTCTTAATGTCTGTCCTGGAGGAGGTTCGTCCTCCCCGTCCTCCTCATGTCTGTCCTGGAGGAGGTTCGTCCTCCCTGTCTTCTTAATGTCTGTCCTGGAGGAGGTTCGTCCTCCCCGTCCTCCTCATGTCTGTCCTGGAGGAGGTTCATCCTCCCCGTCCTCCTCATGTCTGTCCTGGAGGAGAGTTGTCCTCCCCGTCCTCCTCATGTCTGTCCTGGAGGAGGTTCGTCCTCCCCATCTTCTTAATGTCTGTCCTGGAGGAGGTTTGTCCTCCCCGTCCTCTTAATGTCTGTCCTGGAGGAGGTTCGTCCTCCCTGTCTTCTTAATGTCTGTCCTGGAGGAGGTTCGTCCTCCCCGTCCTCTTAATGTCTGTCCTGGAGGAGACTTGTCCTCCCCGTCCTCCTCATGTCTGTCCTGGAGGAGACTTGTCCTCCCTGTCCTCCTCATGTCTGTCCTGGAGGAGAGTTGTCCTCCCCATCCTCCTCATGTCTGTCCTGGAGGAGACTTGTCCTCCCCGTCCTCCTCATGTCTGTCCTGGAGGAGACTTGTCCTCCCCGTCCTCCTCATGTCTGTCCTGGAGGAGACTTGTCCTGCCGCCGTGCTGAAGCTGCTCATGAATAGTTAATGATCTGGTTTCCTGTTGTGATGACCTGTAAGAGGCTGCTGGCTGCTGATGGAGCGGTCCGGCCTGGGTTCTGCAGGCGGAGCTCTAATAGCATCCCAGGGCTTTGAAATGCTCCGTCAGTTACCAGAAAAGTTGGCACGGAGTGTGAACTATAAATAAAAACAGAGTGGGGATTCTCCGAACTATGAATTTATTTTGAAAATGCAGAAACTCAGTTTTTACATTTTTACATTTCAGTTCCTTTTTTTCTTTTGACCCGGGTCCCTGAGTGGGGAAAATCTACAACGTGGCCTCGGCACTTTGAGGCGTGGACGCTAAAGACGCACGTCTGTGGTAACCTAGCAACCACGACAATGGCGGACTCCACGCTCCAGGTGGCGCTGCTGACGCCAGCAGGAGGAGGAGCATAGACCTAAAGAAGTCGGAGTTACAGAGAAGTCCATGAGTGAAGTCTACTTCTATATTTCTATGTTTTCTGCGTCTTCCGTGTGTTTGTGGTGAGTCACAGCGCCCCTCAAGGCCTGGCATGTGTACTGCATGCCCCAAGGCATCGTGGTCATAGTGACGTGTGGGCAGAGTTTCTCTTGACAATGCCGGGGTGAAAAAAGAGGGCGGGTGTGGGCGGGGCCTGAGTGTTTTCCGCCGGGCAGCGCCGCTGGCTGGAGGCCCGCTGGCGTCTCGCCTCGCCGGCGAGCGTCTCCAGCTGTGATGGATAATAGGATCAGGAGGCTTCCCTCTGTCTCAGCCATCCACTCAGACACACGTCCATCCACCCCCACCCAACACCCCCACCCAACACCCCCACCCCCACCCCCGACTCAATCCAGGATTACACTGAGTAAGAAAAATAAAAAACATCCGTCTGTCTCTTGGACGATGACAAGCTCAGAGCTGTGTGTGTGTGTGTGTGTGTGTGTGTGTGTGTGTGTCTGTCTGTGTATGTGTGTGTGTGTGTGTGTGTGTGTGTGTGTGTGTGTGTGTGTGTGTGTGTGTGTGCCAGCTGTTGGCGTTCAGTCACCAACACACACACAAAGTGTAAAACCTACGTTGTTCCAGATGTAACTTAAAGAAAAATTCCTAAAATGAGGTTTTGTCGCCACAGAAACTTTGTTCACAATAAAATCATTAGGAAGGATTGTTCAGGGTTTCAGGCAGTCGGGTTGATGGTTCCAGATGTTTCTCCTCACTGCTCCGTCAGACAGTGATGTTAGAGCATCTTCCTCCTCTAACATCAGATTATAGAGCATCTTCCTCCTCTAACATCTAGATTATAGAGCATCTTCCTCCTCTAACACCAGATTATAGAGCATCTTCCTCCTCTAACATCAGATTATAGAGCATCGTCCTCCTCTAACACCAGATTATAGAGCATCTTCCTCCTCTAACACCAGATTATAGAGCATCTTCCTCCTCTAACACCAGATTATAGAGCATCTTCCTCCTCTAACACCAGATTATAGAGCATCTTCCTCCTCTAACATCAGATTATAGAGCATCTTCCTCCTCTAACACCAGATTATAGAGCATCTTCCTCCTTTAACACCAGATTATAGAGCACCTTCCTCCTCTAACACCAGATTATAGAGCATCTTCCTCCTCTAACATCAGATTATAGAGCATCTTCCTCCTCTAACACCAGATTATAGAGCATCTTCCTCCTCTAACATCAGATTATAGAGGTTCTCCCTCCTCTAACATCAGATTATAGAGCATCTTCCTCCTCTAACACCAGATTATAGAGCATCTTCCCCCTCTTACACCAGATTATAGAGCATCTTCCTCCTCTAACACCAGATTATAGAGCATCTTCCTCCTCTAACATCAGATTATAGAGCATCTTCCTCCTCTAACACCAGATTATAGAGCATCTTCCTCCTCTAACACCAGATTATAGAGCATTTTCCTCCTCTAACACCAGATTATAGAGAATTTTCCTCCTCTAACACCAGATTATGGAGCACCTTCCTCCCACATTTGACTAATGTATTTAGTATAAATGAACCAAAATGTGTTTATTTTCCACCACCAGCTTCTGTTTGTCAATAAATTGCTCAGAATATTAAAAACCACCATCAGATTATAATTTGTGTTTGACTCCTCTGGATCCACGTTGTTCCACTCGTTTGTTACGTTGCTCTTCCCTCCTCATTCTTCATCCATGCAGCCATGAAGCTAAACTGTGTTTAATCCCGTTGCTGCATCATGAACCTGCTGCTGGAATCTTCCTGGAGGTGAACGGCAGCCCAGCGCTTTGCCCCCAATCAAGTGTGTGTGTGTGTGTGTGTGCTCGGCTTGTTGTCCTGATCAACAGCATCAGTGTGTGTGTGTGTATTTGGGGGGGTGCTCGGGGAGGGGTGGGGGGTGGGGGGTGGGGGTTGGATGACCTGGGGGGGTGATAATCGTGTGCATTATAGCATGATGCTCTTATCCTGCTTGGCCAGAATGATTTTTAATCTTCTGTCCATGATGGCCTGGATGCCTCTGTTCCCATCACTGGAGGTGGAGGTGATGATGAAGAGGTGGAGGTGGAGGTGAATATGAAGGGTGGAGGTGATGTTGAAGAGGTGAAGGTGATGTTGAAGAGATGAAGGTGATGATGAAGGGTGGAGGTGAAGATGAAGAGGTGGAGGTGATGAAGAATGGTTTCCTGTGACGAAGGTCATCAATCACTAAAGGATCTCTGGAGCTGAACGACGTCCAGTTGTGGAGTCTGACAATCGTAGGAATTGGTTCAACACCGAGACCAGTACCAGTACCTGTACCTGTACCTGTACCTGTACAAGTACCTGTACCTGTGCCAGTACCAGTACCTGTACCTGTACCTGTACCTGTACCTGTATCTGGTCCGATACTGACTCCGTGCAGCATCGGAACAGATACAGGTTCTGCTACATGCTATATGCTAATGGCATTTGTAGCTCACACAGCAGTGATGCTACATGATAATGTGTTTTGTAGCTCACACAGCAGCGATGCTACATGCTAATGTGTTTTGTAGCTCACACAGCAGCGCTGCTACATGCTAATGTGTTTCATAGCTCACACAGCAGCGATGCTACATGCTAATGTGTTTCATAGCTCACACAGCAGCGATGCTACATGCTATATGCTAATAGGTTTGTAGCTCACACAGCAGCGATGCTACATGCTAATGTGTTTCGTAGCTCACACAGCAGCAATGCTATATGCTAATGAATTTTGTAGCTCACACAGCAGCAATGCTACATGCTATATGCTAGTGGATTTTGTAGCTCACACAGCAGCGATGCTACATGCTAATGTGTTTTGTAGCTCACACAGCAGCGATGCTACATGCTAATGTGTTTTGTAGCTCACACAGCAGCGATGCTATATGCTAATGAGTTTTGTAGCTCACACAGCAGCGATGCTACATGCTACACATAAAGTGTGACGGATACACTAATTAGAAGTTGTTGAAGTTATTAGAAGTTTTTGACTTTAAGAATTATAAATTGTAAAATGTCTGACTTTAAAAAATAGTAACTTTTAGTGTTTTTAACCTAAAGAATTTTAAGTTTCAAAATTAATTTTAACTTTAAGAATTATAAATGATACTATTTCTGTTATTATAAGGCTTTGAATTTAATATTTTTTATATATCTTTCAATTAAGAATTTTTAAAATGTATATACGTATTTTAGATTTTAATAATAAAGAAGTTTTTAGTACATGCTTTTGACTTCAAGAATGCATTTCAAGTTCCTAAAAATACTTAATTACATATATATGTGTTCCACCTAACCACCATAAAATGGATGAAAAACCTTAATAAAAAAAATACTTTTATATACTATATACTTTATTTTTGACTTGAAGAATTTTACATTTGAATGTTTTTGACCTTGGAAATAAACTGTGTGCGCGACAAACGATCACACACACACACACACACACACACACACACACACACACACACACACACACACACACACACACACACACACATCTTAATCCCCGCAGATGTTTGACATCTGGACATCCGTCCCTCATTACAGAACATCTCGGTCTGGACTCGTCCCAGAGAGCCGGGACGGCGACCGGATCAGAACCTGATCCTTCATGTTGCTTCAGAGTTCAGGACGATTATGAAACATTCATGAGGAAACACGACGCTGTAAAATCTGGTTGTAAACATGAAAATATTCAAAATAAAATACAAAGAACTGAGAGAATAAAATAGTTCAACTTTCAGTGAATTTATTTCAGTTTTATTTAGAGTGAATGAAAGACACACAAAACCAGTTTGTGGTTTTTATCCTCATATATTCATATTTATTCCTTTTTTCTTTTCCCTTCCGCCAGTGAACACATGAATCATGACTGCTTCAGACTGTAGAGCCTCAGTAGAGAGTGAATCTCTGATTCAGCTCCACTGTTGTTGGTCGGCAACTCTGCAGGTGGAGGTGCAGGTGGAGCAACGTGCTTTTCAAAACTGCAAAGAGCAGATTTGGCAGCGTTTCCCTGGAATATGAGGGATTTTTCTGGATTAACGGGCAGCACGCGTGGTCCAAGGTGCACTCGGTAAGCCGTTCGAGTTGTGACGAGATGCGGGAACAGTTTGGAATCTGGATTTGTTTTCTCTTGAAACAACAGTGGGGGGAAAATAAAGGTTAGGTCATAAAACACTATTACTTTGAAATCTTTCATGCACTTTACATACGCTGGGCCCCTCTCAAAATAATAATAATAAAAATAAAACATATTTCAAGGTACGTTGACCTTAAAATAAGTGAAAAAAATCTGCCATTAGAACAAGTGAAAATTGTCTTGGTAAGATTTCTTGAAATAAAACATGATATTTAGCATATTGAGATCATAGAATTAGCAGGAAAATCTTTTTTTTTAATGTTACCGGTAGTTTTGAAGCTTTCTGTCTTATAATAAGACACAAATGCTGAAAAAATTATACTTTTTCACTGGTGTGTGTGTGTGAGCTGGTGGAGGTGTGCAGCAGGTGGAGGTGTGCAGAGGTGGAGGTGTGCAGCGGGTGGAGGTGTACAGAGGGTGGAGGTGTGTAGCAGGTGGAGGTGTGAGCAGGTGGAGGTGTGCAGTGGGTGGAGGTGTGCAGTGGGTGGAGGTGTGCAGAGGGTGGAGGTGTGTAGCAGGCGGAGGTGTGCAGTGGGTGGAGGTGTGTAGCAGGTGGAGGTGTGCAGAGGGTGGAGGTGTGTAGCAGGTGGAGGTGTGCAGTGGGTGGAGGTGTGTAGCAGGTGGAGGTGTGCAGAGGGTGGAGGTGTGTAGCAGGTGGAGGTGTGCAGAGGGTGGAGGTGTGCAGCAGGTGGAGGTGTGTAGCAGGTGGAGGTGTGCAGAGGGTGGAGGTGTGCAGAGGGTGGAGGTGTGTAGCAGGTGGAGGTGTGCAGAGGGTGAAGGTGTGTAGCAGGTGGAGGTGTGAGCAGGTGGAGGTATGCAGTGGGTGGAGGTGTGTCTCAGGTGGAGGTGTGAGCAGGTGGAGGTGTGCAGTGGGTGGAGGTGTGAGCAGGTGGAGGTGTGCAGTGGGTGGAGGTGTGAGCAGGTGGAGGTGTGCAGAGGGTGGAGGTGTGAGCAGGTGGAGGTGTGCAGAGGGTGGAGGTGTGAGCAGGTGGAGGTGTGCAGAGGGTGGAGGTGTGTGACTTTAAGAGCCGTCTGTATGGAGTGACGTGGGTTCAGTTCCTGATAATGTGGTCTCGCTGCAGTTTTTGTCACAGAGGCGATGAGCGAGAAACGTTCCTGCTTCACTTCTCCAGCTGAAGCAGTGAGGAGAGGTCAGCCTCACTTGTGACGGTGGTGGGTGGAGGAGGGGGGTGATGGATGCATGGGGGCTGCCGTCTCCGCCGCCGCCTGTCCAGGACGCTCCGCTCACCTCCGGCGCTGCAGCGGCTCGGTAAGGAGGCGGCCTGTCGACCTTTGGCTCTGTGCTGTTTCACTTCCTGTTTAACTTGTGAGTAACGGAGCTGAGGAGGCCTCTGGTACCAGAGGGTCACTGACCCCCCCCCACCACCACCCTCCACCCCCCCCAGGGGTGTGAGGGGGGGGAAGTGTCGACTCAGCTTCAGCACTGACTGAATCGAGATTCAGTGAAATCTCCAGAGCAGAGCAGCAAGTGCTGAAGGCTTCTTGTACTTTATGTCCATGCAGTGTTTGTCACAGGATCCGGCCTCTCTGCAGTGGGAGGGGGGGGGGTCACTCGGACCCCATGGGGGGGTCCGCCAACACGCTGCCTCAGCAGAACCTCTGCTTTAATGTTGAGCCCATTGATCTGCAGAACAGGAAGCTCAAACGGTCCTCATGGTCAAATCTGTCTTCTGCACCTGAAGACAAACATCTTCTGTCTTCCTCGTGTTGTTACAATGCATCTGCGTCTAGAAAGCATGTAGTACACATGCCAGGCCGATAGGTGTCGCTGTAGCGCTGCCAACAAAAACACAAGAAAAAGGAGATTGAAAAATGAAATCCTCATATTCCATAAACCCAGCCTGTGTCCTTCTTAAAGCGACGAGCAGCAGCAGCTCCTGCAGCGCCACCTGGAGGAGGCAGTGGCCATGTTGTTGTTCAGTGATGTCACTGAGGGAGGCGGGGTTATCGGTCGAGAGGCGGGGCCATGACATCATCGTTTTCAGCTACCGTGGGTCTCATCTGTCCACACGTCAAAGCCGAGGTGATATTTTCAGATTTCTATACTCTGGAACATGTTATTTATTTTATTTATTTTTTAACTGCATTTTCAGGTCCCTGGAATGCAGCGTCGTAACCATGGTTACGAGGTTGTCGTGTTTTACAGGACAACAGACACACAACAAGACCTCGTTTACACAACGTTTCCAGTGAAAACTCAAAACACTGCAGGGCAACACACTGTGGGGCAACACACTGTGGGGCAACACACTGCGGGGCAACACACTGCGGGGCAACACACTGCGGGGCAAAACACTGCGGGGCAAAACACTGCGGGGCAAAACACTACGGGGCAACACACTGCGGGGCAAAACACTGCGGGGCAAAACACTGCGGGGCAAAACACTACGGGGCAACACACTGCGGGGCAAAACACTGCGGGGCAAAACACTGCGGGGCAAAACACTGCAGGGCAAAACACTGCGGGGCAAAACACTGCGGGGCAAAACACTGCAGGGCAAAACACTGTGGGGCAAAACACTGCGGGGCAACACACTGTGGGGCAAAACACTGCGGGGCAAAACACTGCGGGGCAACACACTGCGGGGCAACACACTGTGGGGCAAAACACTGCGGGGCAAAACACTGCGGGGCAAAACACTGGGCGTGACGACTGAGAGCTTCAGTGTCACATCAGCTCACATTGAAATGAGGAAGTCGATCATTAAGCTCAGATTTATGCTGAAATCCTGCAGAACATCTGGCTGAACGACTGTAATGCTGCATTTAGAGGAAACAGTCCAACCTGTCACTCAACCTGCTCACACTGCACTGATTGGTTGAGGAGTGGAAGGGGGCGGGGCCTGGGCAATCAAGCTGACTCAACCAGGAGGCCAGAGTGTTTTCTAATAGATCGAGTTTTAAACACTGTCTGGAGCGACAGGAACCTCATCGCCGCTCCTGATTGGCTGAACAACACGTCTGGGCCTGGAGACGCATTTAATCCTCTTTGGTCACGAAAACTGATGCAGATATATGCAGATACGCTACAGGTGCACACTCGGACACACACACACACACACACACACACACACACACACACACACACACACACACACACACACACACACACAGTCCGTCACCACAGTGAGTCTCTGAGCTTCACAGCCCAGCAGCAGGAAGCAGAGGGACTGTGAGAGCTCTCACTTACAAAACCACCCCACTGTGTGTGTGTGTGTGTGTGTGTGTGTGTGTGTGTGTGTGTGTGTGTGTGTGTGTGTGTGTGTGTGTGTGTGTGTGTGTGTGTGTGTGTGTGTGTGTGTGTGTGTGTAAAGTGCACGACGCCTCGCTCTCTATCTGCCAGAGAGCAGAACAGGAAGCAGTGAGGTGGGGCTCTCTCTCTCTCTCTCTCTCTCTCTCTCTCTCTCTCTCTCTGCTGTCCTCTCTCTTCCTCCACCTCACTCCCTCACTCCAGACTTAGCGTGACTTTTTGATTCCTGGCGGGAGCGACGTCCCGGCTTCCTGAGTGGAGCAGGAATCCGCCGCCCGCGTTGCCTGGTTGGCGTCGGTGTGTGATAGTGTGTGTGTGTGTGTGTGTGTGTGTGGCGAGGAAGGCCTGGGCGTGAAGCCAGCCAGAGGCCAGGGATGTCCAGCGAGGACCTGCCGGGCGACCCCCCGGGCGACCCGCCGGGCGACGCTCTGCTCGACGGCCCGGCGGCCGAGCAGAGCGAGACGGAGAGCTGGGTAGGCCTCGCCGCTCTCCTTCCAGCCGTCAGGGCGGCTCTTCTCTTTTCTGCCTTCCTCCTTCACTTCCTGTAAAAACATCTGCCCGTCGGGGGCCCCGGTGCCGCCCGGTTTTGTCGCCCTGCTCCGCCGTCCAGAGGCTCCTTGTTGGGGAAACACCAGGGTTTAAGTTGCATTGTTGTTCAACGCAACTGCGTCACGACACAAACGCTCCCTTCCTGTCGCCGCCGGCGTTTCTCTGGCTTCCCTCTTTCTCTTCTGCCTCCAAACCTCACGTTTGATCAGATCATCAAAAACCGTGTCGATCGACCTCAATGTAGTGCTTCAACGATTGTTACAAGTTACTTCTCTGAAGTTACTGAAGTAGTTAGTCACTTGGGAGAGTGACTGTAAAATGTCTTCCTCACTTGGTCTGGTCTTAATGATGTGGCTGAATGAGGAAGATGCTCTAATCTGGGTAATCTGACATCTTTAATGTGTGTGTGTGTGTGTGTGTGTGTGTGTGTGTGTGTGTGTGTGTTTCATCATAATTTCATCAATTTAATGTTTTTATTTAATTAATCAACCTCTTTCATTCACATAATGATGTTTTCCAAAGCCACTGTAATAATCTTGTTTTCTCCACATTTCTATAATAATAATAATGATGATGCATTTTATTAGTATTGCACTTTAGATTTGTAAATCTGTAAATCTCGAAATGATTAAAACCACAATTGAAGCTAAAATCAATGTAAAACACAATAAATATCAACAAGAGCTGCAAATGAGGAACATTCCTCTTCCCTCCCGGTGGAATCAACAGTCTGGAGCCGTTAGTCACACCAGGAACGTTCCCTGACTCTTTCCCATTTCAGAAGCTCCAGTCAGGGAATTAGTGGCTTTTTCTTCAAAGCAAAAGGAGAAAAGAAATCAATACATTTGTTGATTGAACCTGCCGCCGCGCTGGTTTGTGAAACACGTCCAGTTTTCCAGAGTGATGAAATGTTGCTGCTCAGCTGGATTACCGCTTGAATGAAACGAGTCACCGGACGGACACATGGAGGACGAAGACGTAGTAGTGAGACCTGCAGAGCCTGGCGGCAGCACGGTGCGGTGGAGGGTCTGCAGTACGGTGCGGTGGAGGGTCTGCAGCACGGAGGGGTGGAGGGTCTGCAGTACGGTGCGGTGGAGGATCTGCAGTACGGTGCGGTGGAGGGTCTGCAGCACGGTGCGGTGGAGGGTCTGCAGTACGGAGGGGTGGAGGGTCTGCAGTACGGTGCGGTGGAGGATCTGCAGTACGGTGCGGTGGAGGGTCTGCAGTACGGAGGGGTGGAGGGTCTGCAGTACGGTGCAGTGGAGGGTCTGCAGTACGGAGGGGTGGAGGGTCTGCAGTACGGAGGGGTGGAGGGTCTGCAGTACGGTGCGGTGGAGGGTCTGCAGTACGGTGCGGTGGAGGGTCTGCAGTACGGAGGGGTGGAGGGTCTGCAGTACGGTGCGGTGGAGGATCTGCAGCCTGACGCACGGTGCGGTGGAGGGTCTGCAGTACGGTGCGGTGGAGGGTCTGCAGTACGGAGGGGTGGAGGGTCTGCAGTACGGAGGGGTGGAGGGTCTGCAGTACGGTGCGGTGGAGGGTCTGCAGTACGGTGCGGTGGAGGGTCTGCAGTACGGAGGGGTGGAGGGTCTGCAGTACGGTGCGGTGGAGGATCTGCAGCCTGACGCACGGTGCGGTGGAGGGTCTGCAGTACGGTGCGGTGGAGGGTCTGCAGTACGGAGGGGTGGAGGGTCTGCAGCCTGCATCACGGTGCGGTGGAGGGTCTGCAGTACGGAGGGGTGGAGGGTCTGCAGCCTGACGCACGGTGCGGTGGAGGGTCTGCAGGACTGTGCGGTGGAGGGTCTGCAGGACTGTGCAGTGGGGTTCAGACCCTGGACCCCATACAGCGCCACACTGTGGCAGCACGCTGCTCCTACACTTTTTATAATCAGTGAGGCGTTGCTGAACCTTCTATAAATATAATATTCAAGCAGAAGCTTCTCTGTTAAGCTTAGATTAGCCTGCTAGTGCCACTTCAGGAAAGAGTTTGATCAGTGACCCATAAACTCAGCTAATGTAAGTTGTTTACATTCACCTGGAAGAGGATGTTTATAGAAGGTTCAGCAATGCATCTCTAATTATAAAGTGTAAAACTATTGATATGTACTTACAGCATGTGGTGGGAATTGGATCATTGTTGCACCCCGTCTCCATTGTCACATCGCTCCATGAGCCTGGGGTAGAGCGCCACCTGGTGGCTGGCAGTTGTTAACTAGTGAGGCGCAGGGCAGGATGCAGGAGCCTGTTAGACTGAGCTCAGGGCAGCAAAACCCACTTTGAATCCTTCAGACGGCAGAAGTGTTGCAAAAGTCACATCTAAAAAAACAGCCGATTGTGAAACTCAGCGACTCGTAACTGGTGAGTGTCTGTTTTCAGCACTTGTACTGGAATGTGGAGACTTTTCACTTTCAGGTTCACACTGACACTCTTTTACACACTGACAACTCTTACTTCTGACAACCTGAGGTACAGACACACTCTGAGGTACAGACAGACAATCTGAGGTAGAGACAGACAATCTGAGGTACAGACAGACAGATTGAGGTAGAGACAGACAGATTGAGGTACAGACAGACAGATGGAGGTACAGACAGACAATCTGAGGTACAGACAGACACTCTGAGGTACAGACAGACAGATTGAGGTACAGACAGACAATCTGAGGTACAGACAGACACTCTGAGGTACAGACAGACACTCTGAGGTACAGACAGACCGATTGAGGTATAGACAGACAGATTGACATACAGACAGACAATCTGAGGTAGAGACAGACAGATTGAGGTACAGACAGACAATCTGAGGTACAGACAGACAGATTGAGGTAGAGACAGACAGATTGACATACAGACAGACAATCTGAGGTACAGACAGACAGATGGAGGTACAGACAGACAATCTGAGGTACAGACAGACACTCTGAGGTACAGACAGACAGATTGAGGTACAGACAGACAATCTGAGGTACAGACAGACACTCTGAGGTACAGACAGACACTCTGAGGTACAGACAGACCGATTGAGGTATAGACAGACAGATTGACATACAGACAGACAATCTGAGGTAGAGACAGACAGATTGAGGTACAGACAGACAATCTGAGGTACAGACAGACAGATTGAGGTAGAGACAGACAGATTGACATACAGACAGACAATCTGAGGTACAGACAGACAGATGGAGGTACAGACAGACAATCTGAGGTACAGACAGACACTCTGAGGTACAGACAGACACTCTGAGGTACAGACAGACCGATTGAGGTATAGACAGACAGATTGACATACAGACAGACAATCTGAGGTAGAGACAGACAGATTGAGGTACAGACAGACAATCTGAGGTACAGACAGACAGATTGAGGTAGAGACAGACAGATTGACATACAGACAGACAATCTGAGGTACAGACAGACAGATTGAGGTAGAGACAGACAGATTGAGGTACAGACAGACAATCTGAGGTACAGACAGACACTCTGAGGTACAGACAGACCGATTGAGGTATAGACAGACAGATTGACGTACAGACAGACAATCTGAGGTACAGACACATTGAGGTACAGACAGACAGATTGACGTACAGACAGACAATCTGAGGTAGAGACAGACAGATTGAGGTACAGACAGACAATCTGAGGTACAGACAGACACTCTGAGGTACAGACAGACACTCTGAGGTACAGACAGACAATCTGAGGTACAGACAGACACTCTGAGGTACAGACAGACAGATTGAGGTACAGACAGACAATCTGAGGTACAGACAGACAGATGGAGGTACAGACAGACAATCTGAGGTACAGACAGACACTCTGAGGTACAGACAGACAGATTGAGGTACAGACAGACAATCTGAGGTACAGACAGACACTCTGAGGTACAGACAGACAATCTGAGGTACAGACAGACAATCTGAGGTACAGACAGACACTCTGAGGTACAGACAGACAATCTGAGGTACAGACAGACAGATTGAGGTACAGACAGACAATCTGAGGTACAGACAGACAGATTGAGGTACAGACAGACAATCTGAGGTACAGACAGACAGATTGAGGTACAGACAGACAGATTGAGGTACAGACAGACAACCTGAGGTACAGACAGACAACTCTCCATATGCATAGACAAATAGTTTTAGCTACAATAATCCCCCCATATAAACTCAGCAGATAATATTTGTTTTGGGAATGTTTATCACTTAATCAATAGAGGAAACTGTATATTTCTGCTTGTTCATAGTTTCCCTGATGGGACATGCTGGGACATACTGGGACATCCTGGGACATGCTGGGACATACTGGGACCTGCTGGGACATGCTGGGATTCAGAGCTTCACTAGACTGTTACCATTGAACTAAAGTCCTGTTTAGTAGAAGAGGATGAACCTTAATAGTCAGTCAGTTGTGTGCAGGTCAGTACAGGCAACACGGGGTTAAAACAAAGTCCTGAATCCACCATCAACCTGCCGTCACAGTACTTTTTCACTAAATGTAGCTGGAAAGTGATCAGTGATCGTTCATATCATGATCTTTCTTAAAATTGACTGCGAGAGTTCAGAAAGTGTGAGAAGTTCTTTGTCTCACGTTGATTTTCTCTGTCGATATTCTGAGTGAGTCAAACGGTGACTCTGACTTTTCTTCCTCCAGCTTGTTGAATAATTGAGTGTAACACATCTTCCCGCTGCGTGTGCTTCCCTGCGACCCCGTCCAGGACCTGATTGATTTCCCTCGCCGTTTAATGCCGTTATAATCTGCTGTAATCTGGTTAGTGTCGATCAGCAGGAGAGCTGAAGCACTCACCTCTTTACACCTAGTGAAATGAAAATTCGACCTCCAAAACACTCTCGTGTCTCTTCTAGGATCATTTTTATGCTAACTGGCTGAAGGGTAAAATGTTAAAACACGGCAATCTGTGAGAAAATAGCCCATAAACAGGTATTTCCTCTGCTGGGCGGAGCTTCTGACAATAATAGAGTGACATCACGAGTTGTGCACACGCCCAAGTTGTGTTTACATTATGGAGGATCAGAGTTTTGACCACGAAGAGGCTGAATTTAACCATATTTCATCATCATCATCATTTCAAACCCAGTGATTGATGAAGAAGACACAGAAGGTGGTTCTTTCATTCGTCCTCGTCTCCTCGCCTCAGCAGCCGCCAGTTTTCACCTTTGAGGCTTTGAGGCTCCTGACTTTTGGCAGAACGACCGGCTTCCTGGATCCAACATGTCGAAGCGCTTTTCTGACTGCGCGGAATCACTGGAGACGAGTCCAGGTATTACTGGATCGTCTACTAGCCGCCCGAGCTAGCGGCTCCTGCTAGCGGCTAGCCGCTCCCGCCACCCGTACTCCTTTTCTCCTCTCTCGGTCTCTTCCAGACTCAATCTTTCCTCAAGGCTCATAAAACCCCGACTATAACTTCAAAACACTGTAAAAACTTGGATATTTAATAGGAAACAAGCCGATATAAACACAACAGATGGAGATCTGCACAACTCGTGATGTCACGCCCACGAAGAAGGATTCCCCCGACTTCCTCGGCTGGAGATTCAAAATTCAAATAACTTTGTTATGCGACAACAGTGGAGGGGCAGAGTTGGAGGAACCTTACAAGTAGTAGCCCAACTATCGTTTTCTGCAAAGTAAAATGGTAAATGGTCTAGATTTATATAGCGCCTTCTAACCACACTGAGTGCAGTCCCAAAGCGCTTCACATATCAGTCATTCACCCATTCACGCTCACATTCACACACCAATGGGACAGAGCTGCCATGCAAGGCGCTAGTCGACCACTGGGAGCAATTTAGGGTTCAGTGTCTTGCCCAAGGACACTTCGACACATAGACCAGTGTAGACTGGGATCGAACCTCCGACCTCTCACTCCGAAAGACGACCACTCTACCACCTGAGCCACGGTCGCCCGGGCCCAGTGAAATGTGTTACATTTCACTGGGACTTTAAGCTTTAGGCTTTCTCGCTGTCGCCGCCTCCTCCTGGCAGCCTCCACATGTTGGCCCGCCGCGGCTCGACACGCAGCAGTGATGCGATCATCCTCCACGTCGTAGCTCCTCTTCCTCACTTCCCCCCCCCCCTCACATTTTTGTGTGTTTGTCCCTCTCGCTGCTCAGACGGATCCCGCCGGGCTCTCGGTGCTCCAGCAGCTCGGCCTGGACCACAACTCGGACTTCTCGGACTCCGGCGTGCAGCAGCTGCTGGACGAGCACCGCGAGAGGATCCGCCGGGAGATCCGCAAGGAGCTGAAGATCAAGGAGGGCGCGGAGAACCTGCGGCGGGCCACCACCGACAAGAGGAACGCCCAGCAGGTGGACTCGCAGCTCCGCAGCTCCAAGCGCAAGCTGGAGTTCCTGCAGGCCCAGCTGCAGGAGCTGGACGCTCACATCGTGGTCAAAGGCCCCGACGACAACAGAGGTACGAGGGGGAAACCTGCTCTCACCGTCACAGGGCTGCAAGGATTTGCTGGGTTTTTTTTGTTTTTTTTACATCTTTAAAGTCATTAAATGTGTGGTGAAACTTGAGTTCCATCAAAGTATGCAATGAACCGGCGACTCAACAAGTCAGAAGCACCAAAATCTTTAAACAAAATGACCCAAAACATCAAAGTGATTAAAACTGAGGTGCAACTGAGGGCCGAGAGAAAGAGCACATTCTTTAGAATTAAAATAAAAAATGTAATTCTTTCAGAAAACGACTCTCTCGTGTTGTTTAGTAGAAAACTATCATTCAGACACAAACGAACCGGGAAAATAACCTGGAAACCAAAAGCTCTTCAAGCTTCTGGTGGCAGAGCAGTGGGAAATGTCCAGGAAGCTTCAGTGGGAAGTTAAACTGATGAATATTTGTATGTTGTCTTTGCATCGATGCAGAATCGTCCACGTCTGTGTTGTGGTGCGTCGTAGAAACGATTAAATTCAAACGTTCGTCTGTTAAACATCAGTAAAATGTCAAATTGATTAAATATATTACCAGATAACATCGACAAAACTTACTTCACCTTGTGTGGCTTCAATGGTCTTGTTTGGATTGTAAAAATCATGTGCGTGTGGAACTGAGGGGGCGTGGCTTCAGTAGTAAAGGGGGCGTGGCCTCACTGAGCCTGCAGTAAGCGGCCGACATCTTCAACTGTCCTCATTTTAGTCGGGATTGTTCTGCAATACATTTCACCTCAACTATATTAAACTTTCCTATTAAGAAACAAACTTTAAGTACATTGAATTTATTCAAAATTCTTCTCATAAATGTTCGTTTATCCCATGGAAAGTTTTCAACTTGGAAAATTCCTTGAATTTTGTTGCCCTGTTAAATTAGCATACAAAACAAATCAAAAGCGATTATAGATAAATTGGCTGCGATTCAGCAGATCTGGTTCATGTATCACATTTCCATTTGAGACGAAATATTCAGATTCACGTTAATTACAGAGGTCAAAGGTCAAAGTGACCTGGACCAGAGGTCTGCAGCCTCCATCAAGCTTCACTCAGTCATCTGGAAACTCACATTTTATCTTCATTTTACCTTATTTGCACACCACAGTCATTTTAAAACTGATTTTCAATTGATTTTTGTCAATTAGTGTACAAAATTAGGGCATTTTCTCTTTTACGTTTGTCTGCATTTGATAATTGTAACGATTGTATGATGTTGGACATGTTCAATCAGTTTGAAATGTTTTCAATCTGAAGGTGTGACGTGTGCTGCTGACCTGTTGTCCTGATCAACCTTGGAAAGGAGATCTCAAGCTCAAGTTGTTGTTTTTTTCCTGGTTATATAAAGGTTAAATAAAATAAAATAAAATATCTTGGCTAAATGGGCTTTAATTAAAGGCACAACAACTAATATGGGAAAAATAGAATAAAAACCCCACAGGAAATGGGGATAATGGCTGAAGAAAGCCCTCAAATGAGTTGGATTTGTAAAAGAAAAAAGCTTAAAAATGAAAAGAAAAAGAAAACCACTCACAAGACTGATGTAAAAAGGCATAAATGGTTGAATAAAGGAAAAGTGAAACTGTTAAAACCAGCTGAAAATGTTCACCGTTCTGAATTCTGATTGGAACTTCAGAAATACAACATAAGATACAGTTTCTATTCGTTGAGCAAGATTATATTGAAGCTTTAGTTTCTCGAGGTTCGACGTGTTTTGCGGCTCCACTTCAACTTGATTTCGGTGTAAAATCACAGAAACAAGTGTTTTAGCCTTGGAGGTGTCGGAACCCTGATCTCTGTGTTTCAGTCACTCTCTGCGTCTGAATAAATCTCAGTGTGACGTCGTCAGTTCTCCCAGAAATCAAACATCTCCTTCAAACTGGCTCCAGATTCCACCAAGTCTCCGGGGTCGCTCGGTCCGACGTCGGCCAATCAGCGCCGCATCGCCGCCCTGGAGCGCCAGCTGAACATTGAGCTGAAGGTCAAGCAGGGAGCGGAGAACATGATCCCCATCTACGCCAACGGAGGAACCAAGGTACGTCACGGCGGCGGGCAGGGGGGGGGGTTCTCTATAATATTGGTAAAATGCAGTTTTTTCTTTGCATTTCCTTTTTGTTTGTTTTAATTTTTGTCATGTTCATGTGTAAAATGAGTCTGTTTTAATTTATTTCTATTAGTGCATGAGGGTGAATCTTCACTCGATCACTTTAATAAAGCTGCCGGCCTGCGTGCAGTTCCAGTCCTCGCCATTGAAGTGTGGGGGCGCTAGACTTAAACGTCACTTAAAGGCCTAGTGAAATGTAAAACAATACTTTGCAAAAAACGATAGTTGGGCTACTATTTATAAGGTTCCTCCGACTCTGCCCCACCACTGTTGTCGCATAACAAAGTGATTTGGATTTTGAATCTCCAGCCGAGGAAGTCGGGGGAATCCTTCTTCGTGGGCGTGACGTCACGAGTTGTGCAGATCTCCATCTGTTGTGTTTATTTCGGCTTGTTTCCTCTTAAATATCCAAGTTTTAACAGTGTTTTGAAGTTATAGTCGGGGTTTTATGAGCCTGGAAGAGACTGAGAGAGGAGAAAAGGAGCACGGGCGGCCGAAAGGAGCACAAGCTGCTCGCTCGGGCGGCTAGTAGACAATCAAGTAATACCTGGACTCATCTCCAGTGATTCCGCGCAGTCAGAAAAGCTCTTCGACATGTTGGGTCCAGGAAGCCGGTCGTTCTGCCAAAAGTCAGGAGCCTCAAAGGTGAAAACTGGCGGCTGCTGAGGCGAGGAGACGAGGACGAATGGAGGACGAAGCGTCTTCTGCTTCCTCAAACATGTTCCAGACGGGGTCACCGATGGCAGAACCACCTTCTGTGTCTTCTTCATCAATCACTGGGTTTGAAATGATGATGATGATGAAATATGGTTCAATTCAGCCTCTTCGTGGTCAAAACTCTGATCCTCCATAATGTAAACACAACTTGGGCGTGTGCACAACTCGTGATGTCACTCTGTTATTGTCAGAAGCTCCGCCCAGCAGAGGAAATACCTGTTTATGGGCTATTTTCTCACAGATTGCCGTGTTTTAACATTTTACCCTTCAGCCAGTTAGCATGAAAATGATCCTAGAAGAGACACCAGAGTGTTTTGGAGGTCGAAGTTTCATTTCACTAGGACTTTAAATCAGCCAGTCGCTCAATTTCAAACAAGGTAAATGTGTGATTTCCTAATAATGAAAACAATGTGTGGGACTGTGAGGAGCAGCAGCAGGAGCTGGTCCAGGTGGTGCTGCTGTGTGGAGGTGAAGTCTATAAACTGCAGTATTAATATTCAGTACTGTGGAGCACATGATGGCACTGAGGACCGGGTCTCTGCCAGGCTGGACCTGTTTAGATCATTCTGGTGGTCGTGTGTGTTTGGGGTCACTTATTGGTTTGTTGATGTCTGTTCAAGTATTTCAGAGGTTATTTTGTGCATGATAATGTGGATTTGATTCACAGTGGAGTCGCATTTTTTTTTTTTTCCATTAATCAATCGAATTTTCTTTGTATAGCCCTTTACAATAACCCAGTGGAACCCACAGTGCTTTACAACAAAGCTATAAAAACAATACATTAAGAAACAAATACAAGAATAATACATAAAAACAGTAAATAAAACACAGGTCTGACTGGTGGAGGAGTGACGGTGCTGCAGGTTGGTGAAGCTTCCAGAAATTCATAACAACAGAGCAGACAGAATAAACACTCTGCCCTAGACTGAGTTAAAAGCCAAGCTAAAAAAATGGGTTTTCAGCTTTGATTTAAAAACATTCATACGACTTCCAGACAAGACGTCCTGGACATTCATACGAACAAGCTTTGATTGTGGGTGAAGCCAGGTCAGCAGTATAATGGACGCGTGTCGAGTCACGGCCGGTCTGCTGAACCTCCGCAGGACAAGAAGCTCCTCCAGACGGCGCAGCAGATGCTGCAGGACAGCAAGACCAAGATCGACATCATCCGCATGCAGGTCCGGAAGGCCATGCAGGCGACGGAGCAGTCGGACGACCAGCAAAGTACCTTCCTTGTTTTCCTCCCAGCTCCTCTTTCATCTCTTTCATCCCACCTGTCACTCTCTCCGGCCACAAACACTGAATATTTCATGATGCCGCCACACATGGATCAATGTTTGCTTCTGAACTTCACGGCGTGGTCTTCCAGGCACACACACACACACACACACACACACACACACACACACACACACACACACACACACACACACACACACACACACACACACACACACACACACACACACACACACACACACATTAAAGCCCTCTCACTCTCAGGTTAGAGCCTTATTGATGTTCCTGCTTCTCCTTCATGTTGCCCAGCAGCTAAAAGCCACGGCCCATTTAACCCAGGTTAGGGAGGTAGGAAGGAAGGAAGGAAGGAAGGAAGGTAGGAAGGAAGGAAGGAAGGAAGGAAGGCAGCGAGACTGAAAGGATTGAGAGAGAGATCATGGCAGAGGCGAGAGAGAGAGAGAGTCCCAGATGAAAGCAGGGAGGATGAAACAAAGCTCTAGAAAGGACAGTGGGTCGATGGAGCTCTGATATCGAACCGATTTCCCCTTTTTATCTCCTTTTTATGTTTTTTTTTATCGCTTTAACTCAATGACCTCATGAAACTTTAGTTTTTATTTAGCTTGTGGTTTCCAGTGTCGTCTAACAAAAGCCGTAGAGGTTTCCTCTGGAGAAGCTTTCAAGGCCACGTTTACACGACAAGGAACACAAGTGTTTCTGCACAATTCTCTACTGGAGAACATTGAAGAACAAAGGGAAGGGTTCCAGCTTCTCTTCTCCTGCTGTACTGTGTACGAGTAGAAACACAGCAGGATTACTGTAAACCAGTGGCAGGCCTTGCATTTCCTACTAATCCTTCAGTGGCGTCCTACACATCATAATTCCCCTTAATGCCATCATTACTAATCCATGATATCGATTTAAACGCTCCACATACATAACAGGACGTTGCATCACTGACGTCCAATTCACGCGGTTCAACAAGGTTCCTGCTTCGGCCTCGGGTGAACCTCAAACATCCGTGTGGTCATGAGACGAAGCGTTTTATTCCCACCATCCTTCGCGAGGGGTGTGCTGATGGTGTTCGTGTTCCAGGCAAGCCGGACCTGTGTGGGGTGGAGCTTCGCGTGGAGGAGCTGTGGCATCACTACCGCGTGGAGCACGCCATGGCCGAGGGCGCCAAGAACATGCTGCGCCTGCTGGGAGCCGGGAAGGTCCAGGATAAGAAAGCCATGGCTGAGGTCAGAGTCCTCCAAAGTCCTCCTCTTCTCCTCCTTCACCTCCTGCTCCTCCTTCACCTCCTCCTCCATCTTCACCTCCTCCTCCTCCTTCACCTCCTGCTCCTCCTTCACCTCCTCCTCCTCCTTCACCTCCTGCTCCTCCTTCACCTCCTCCTCCTTCTTCACCTCCTGCTCCTCCTTCACCTCCTCCACCTCCTCCTCCTTCTTCACCTCCTGCTCCTCCTTCACCTCCTCCACCTCCTCCTCCTTCTTCACCTCCTGCTCCTCCTTCACCTCCTCCACCTCCTCCTCCTTCTTCACCTCCTGCTCCTCCTTCACCTCCTCCTCCTCCTTCACCTCCTGCTCCTCCTTCACCTCCTCCTCCATCTTCACCTCCTCCTCCTCCTCCTTCACCTCCACCTCCTCCTCCTCCATCTTCACCTCCTCCTCCTTCACCTCCTCCTCCTCCTTCACCTCCTGCTCCTCCTTCACCTCCTGCTCCTCCTTCACCTCCTGCTCCTCCTTCACCACCTCCTCCATCTTCACCTCCTCCTCCTCCTTCACCTCCTCCTCCTTCTTCACCTCCTCCATCTTCACCTCCTCCATCTTCACCTCCTCCTCCTTCACCTCCTGCTCCTCCTTCACCTCCTGCTCCTCCTTCACCACCTCCTCCATCTTCACCTCCTCCTCCTTCTTCACCTCCTCCATCTTCACCTCCTCCATCTTCACCTCCTCCATCTTCACCTCCTCCTCCTTCACCTCCTGCTCCTCCTTCACCTCCTCCTCCATCTTCACCTCCTCCTCCTCCTTCACCTCCTGCTCCTCCTTCACCACCTCCTCCATCTTCACCTCCTCCTCCTTCTTCACCTCCTCCATCTTCACCTCCTCCATCTTCACCTCCTCCATCTTCACCTCCTCCTCCTTCACCTCCTGCTCCTCCTTCACCTCCTCCTCCATCTTCACCTCCTCCTCCTCCTTCACCTCCTCCTCCTCCTTCACCTCCTCCTCCTCCTCCATCTCCTCCTCCATCTTCACCTCCTCCTCCTTCTTCACCTCCTCCATCTTCAGCTCCTCCTCCTCCTTCACCTCCTCCTCCTTCTTCACTTCCTCCATCTTCACCTCCTCCTCCTCCTTTACCTCCACCTCCTTCTCCTTCTTCACCTCCTCCTCCATCTTCACCTCCTCCTCCATCTTCACCTCCTCCTCCATCTTCACCTCCTCCTCCTTCTTCACCTCCTCCTCCATCTTCAACTCCTCCTCCTTCTTCACCTCCTCCTCCATCTTCACCTCCTCCTTTTTCACCTCCTCCTCCATCTTCACCTCCTCCTTCACCTCCTCCTTCTTTTTCACCTCCTCCTCCAGCTTCACCTCCTCCTCCTTCTTCACCTCCTCCTCCTCCTTCACCTCCTCCTCCATCTTCACCTCCTCCTCCTAGTCGCTCCAGAAACCTCGTATTCAAAGTTTCCAGCTCCTCCTTGATTCTCCTCCATTAGAATATTAGATCCTAGGAGCTGCATTCAGAATCTGCTGTGTCTGTGTGAGCTGGACTGGCTCCGCCCACACATGACCATCTACGGGAAGAGGAGGAAGTACTTCCACTCGTGGTGCCATGTGCCAGAGCAGAGCTGCCTGATTGTGGGAGGAGTCAAAGGGGGAGGAGCCTACCTTGATTGTGATTGGCTGAACCCACGATGACACTATATAGGGTTTGATTTCTGATTGGCTGCTTGGAGCAACACACTTTTTAAAACCTGGAACAAGAAGAGAGAGAGAGGACACTCTTTCTTCTTCTGGGGCGTCGGTCCAGGTGTGGAGACGAGTAGAACTGCTGGAGAACCTTGAGGAAGTAGATTTAGCAGAATATGACACTTTAAGAACTTTGGTTATTTTTAATAAACGTAATGAGCCTGATTGGCTGCAACATTAATGAAACATCTTATTTGTCTTCCCGAGCAGAGTCACCAAACAATTGACTAAACATGCAGAATGAAAAATCAAGAACAGAACTAAAGAAGTGGAATAGTTGGACGTAAATGAATCAACAGATGATTTTGTTTGTTTTTTTAATGTGCAGCTTCATTTTATTTGATCTAATTTTGCTTTAGATATTCTCAGTAGAGTGTGGTGGTGTTTCAATTAGGGCCAACAGTAATAAAGTCATGCAAGTCTCTTGCACTACTGTCATGCATACCTGCTTGTCTGTCTGTGTGCACGATTGTACAGGAAACACCACTTTACTGTCAAAAACTGCACCAAATGCCAACAGCAGCACCAATCTAATCCAGAGAAAGTAAAAAAAACAAAACAAAAAACACCCACCCTGCAGTAAAATGCTGACAAAGCCTTTGTAGGTCTGAGTTTAGCTCGTCTATTTCTGGTGTCGCGCTTCTTCTACTCACAATTTCTACTTCTTCTGCAAACAGACGTCTTGAAAAAGGTCCTGAAGCAGGTCTGTGATCGTATCATGGATCTTGATGTTCAATCAGCCTCCGTCACTCCAGAGCAGCAGATAATAACAGAGTCGCCACCACCTGCCCATGAGCCAAGCAGTCAAGCTCATTTCAATGACGACACCCAGACCAGCACTGGAACCTCTGCCGGTCCTGAGGCGGTCCGTCAGTAACACATCAGTCTCTGATTGGCTGATGATGCTGTCACTCTAGTTTTTAACCCAATAGCAGCGTCCAGCTTCCTTCAGAGGTTAGCAATGCTTTCCTCTGCTAGTCCCGGCAGAAAGGAGCTGTGATGCGTTTAGAGGACATGGGAGATTTGAGCTCCACACACTAGAACCAGTCGCCTTCCGGATAAAGTTGCTAAAGTCAGTAATTGATCCCCGACACAGATTTCAGAATCACTTTTTAATTATTAAAAAAAAGAAAAATCCTTTCTGACACTGCACACCACTGGATATTCTAACCTGTGGTGGTTTTTTACTGCAACAAACATCACCACTGAGGTCGACGTTATAACAGATGAACAGTTTTTTGTGGAACACTAGCACTTCGGTGAAGTAAAACTCCATCAGGTCAGTGAGCCCTGTGCGCTGTCTTGCAGGCCCAGTGCGGTCTGAGCGAGTCGTCGCAGCGTCTGGACCTGCTGCGCTGCGCCCTGGAGCAGCGGCTGCTGGAGCTGCCCGAGGATCACCCCAAGGCCTGCCTCATCAAGGAGGAGCTGGTGCTGGCGTCCTCCTCGGCGTTCAGCTCCCGCCACAGCACGCCGTACGTCCACAACCAGTACAGCACGCTGAGCAAGCCCTCGCCGCTCACAGGTACCCGCCCGCTCCACACGGTCATGTCGCGGAGGGAAACCCCCCCGGGGTGACGCCACCTCTCCCTCTCAGGCACGCTGCAGGTTCGCCTCCTGGGCTGCGTGGGGCTGCTGGAGGCGGTTCCGGGTCGCAGCCGGGGGGCGCCGGTGGTCCTGCCGTCCTTCTGCCCCGGAGACGGACGTCCCTCGTTCAAGCTGAGCGGCCTGTACAGCCGCAGCACCAGCAGCATGAGCCTCAAGGTCCCCGGCAAGAGCGACGAGCTCTCCTGTAAGCCAGCAAGACGCTCACAACTAGCTGATTTATCAGAGTCAGAATTTCTTTAGTGTCATTGTAACAGGTACAACGAAATTGCATAGAAAGTTTTGGGGAAAGAAGGACAACATGAGGTGAGGAGAGGAGGGAACAAAAGGCAGATGACAGACTGTGCTCTAAGGAGACAGTCTGTAATTGGGGGAAAAAACCACCTCAGGCACATTTAGCATCAACACAGACAGGTTACAACATATTTCTCCAGACAGCACTTGGGATATGTGGAGGCTAGTTTTGCAGCCCGCCGCTAGGAGGAGATGTTTCGGCGCACAGCCCGTCGGGCGCGCAGCCATAGACTACGCCCACAGCCATAGACTCCGCCCACAGACATAGACTCCGCCCACAGCCATAGACTCCGCCCACAGACATAGACTCCGCCCACAGCCTCGTAGACGTTCAAGAGTCGTACTCTTGAGTTCGTTTATCACATTTATCATTGTTATTCCAGAGATTCACCAACAAACACTTAAGCTGCAGTGTTGCTTTGAAAAGAAGCAGTTATTTTCCACTGCTGGAACGGTTTCCTTCAGGTCTGCATTTAAGATGGTGATCGTTTTTTTAGGTGTTGTTTTTTTTTTAACCCCTTCATGGCCGTCCTCCTCGAGGTAGTTTTGCTCAGCAGGGATTCCAGAAGCTCTCATATCCGTCACTGCAGTGCTCCCTCGTCTGCTGCGGGGTTATGTTCTAAAAAAAATTACCCGCAATAAGCGAAATCTGCAAAGTCGCTAACTTTTCCTTTTTTGCAAGTATTCTATATGTTTGAAGGCTGTAAAAGCCCTCAACACACACGTCACACATCCCCACAAACTAGAAGATCTCGGCTTTAATTCCATGTCGCAGCACAAGGATGTCGGTGACGAGCTCTGGGTTTCTATAGCAAAACCAAAAAAATCAACTGAGACAAGGTGGTTCTTCAGAGGTTAAAGGAAACGAGTTCGCAAAAAATTGTCTTGTCATATTTTGGATGTGAGTTAAAGTTTGGTGTTTCTATGGTTGGATTGAGACGTCAGCTCCACGTTTACTGTGACCAGTAAAGACATCAAGCGCCGTGTGGCTCCATGTGGCACTAAAGGAAATAGATAGAATTTTTAAAAATCCAGATGTACAAAATTTGACCTCTAAAACATTTGAGCAAATGCGATTGTTAATAAACGACTGTCATCCTATATTTGGACAAATATGGCACATTGAAAGTCTGCCACTTCATTCTGGTTGGTTTGGTTGAGTTTTACGTCAGTCTTAGCCCCGCCCCCTCTGGTTTTATTGGTTGAAGCGACACGTTACAGCCAATCCTAAATCAGTACTGCTCTACTTCCCTCCCCTCCTCGTGTTTGCCGGTGCTTCAGAGTCCATGAGCAAAAACAAAACCCGATAAACGGGGTGAGAGGAAGCATCTGTGTTTCACGCTAGTTCAGCATGTCCAGCCCTGCAATACCACTTTGTACCACAAGGTGGGACAGTGAGACACCCCAGGACATTATTGGTCCAGCAAAAGAAGGGAAAGAAAAACAAACAAAACCTAAAACAATAAAGGCAAACCAGTGTGTGTGTGCGCGCGTGCATGTGTGCATGCGTGTGTGTGTGTGTGTGTGCGTGTGTGTGTGTGTGTGTGTGTGTGTTCCAGCTGAAGTGAGTGCGGTGCTGAAGCTGGAGAACAGTGTGGTTGGTCAGACGGGATGGAGGCCGGTCGGAGAGCAGGCCTGGGACCAGACCTTCACCGTGGAGCTGGAGAGAGTACGACACACACACACACACACACACACACACACACACACACACACTGGAGCTCAGAAAGATCAGATTAGAAAGAAGACAATTTAGAAAACTTTACAGAATTTTTTTTTTTCTTTCAAGAAAGACAATAGTTTTAAATTCTTAAAAAAATTAAATCAGTAGCTGCATAAGATTTTTAACGATATTTCAATGTGAAGTTTCTTTTACTTTTTGCTTTTATTGGTCTTAAATTAGAACTGATCTAAATCTAATTCATAAATATAGATTGTCAAACACATTCGGGGGCCATGATCAGCCCAATCAGCAAATACTTCCATAATAACCTTTAAATCTAAATGTTTTCTCTGTTGTGACGCAGAGTAAACAGAATAACAATGACAAGCAAACAATCACTGCTGAAAAATGACTATATTCTCAACATGAAGCCAATTTTAAATGAAACCTTGTGATGCAACAAGCAGTGAAAGTGTGGTGGCCGTTCCATTTTGTGGTGTGGTTTGTTTACAAAGAGCAGTGGAGCAGATGTGCAGAGGGTGTACAGAGGCTGACAGATGTTGCTGGTTGCTTCAGTCCAGGGAGATGGAGATCGGCCTGCACTGGAGGGACTTCCGCTCACTGTGTGCCCTCAAGTACCTGAAGCTGGAGGACTTCCTGGACAACCAGAGACACCGAGTCCAGCTGGAGCTGGAGCCACAGGGGCTGCTGCTGGCAGAGGTGCTGCACACACACACACACACACACACACACACACACACACACACACACACACACACACACACACACACACACACACACACACACACACACACACACTACATGTACTCACCCACACACACAGACACACACACACACACTACATGTACTCACACACACACACAGACACACACACTCACACGCACACACTACACGTACACACACACACACGCACACTCATACTACACGTACTCACACACATACACACACTCATTCTCACACTACACACGAAGGCAAGCACGCACACACACACTCACTCACTCACTCACGCACGCACACACACACGCTCATATAAACACACACACACACACACACACTCACACTACACGTACTCACACGCACACACAGACACACACACTCACACGCACACACTACACGTACACACACACACACGCACACTCATACTACACGTACTCACACATATACACACACTCATTCTCACACTACACACGAAGGCAAGCACGCACACACACATGCTCATATAAACACACACACACACACTCACACTACACACACTCTCTCTCTCTCACACACCCACACACACACACACACACACACACACACACACTCTGAGCCCGTACCTGTGTGTTCCAGGTGACCTTCTTCAACCCGGTGATTGAGCGAGGCCGCGGGCTCCAGAGGCAGAAGAAAGTCTTTTCTAAACAACACGGTGCGTTTTAAGAAATTAATGAGAGCTACACTCTGTAGAGCACAGAGCTACACTGGGTAGAGTGCAGAGCTAGACTCTGTAGAATGCAGAGCTACACTCTGTAGAGTGCAGAGCTAGACTCTGTAGAGCGCAGAGCTACACTGGGTAGAGTGCAGAGCTAGACTCTGTAGAGTGCAGAGCTACACTCTGTAGAGCACAGAGCTACGCTTGGTTGAGCGCAGAGCTACACTCGGTAGAGCGCAGACTTTCACCAACCCCGCATTTGTTTGTGGTACCGAGTTAGCATCGCTAGCGTGATAGCCGTTAGCTCGTATCAATGCTAACTAGCCTGTCAGGTAGCTACGTCACTGTGAAACACTGAGAAGGGAGCGTCTCCATGGCAACAGACGCTGATCTCCTTTGATCTCCTTTGATCTCCATGAGGAGTCTCTCTCATCAACTTTGTGTGGGACAGTTTTTTCGCTGTTTTCTGGGATTTATTTGGAAACAGTTAAACGTTGACATCCTCAAATGTAATGGATAGATGATGACAAATAATCACTGAAGATTTCATGAAATTTGGGTTAATAGCTTTTTTGAAAAGGTGTTAAAATACATACAAACCAATAAATAAATAAATGATCTCATATAGAAACATCTCAGGTACGTTTGAGATGAGCTGCTGTCGCCACCACCGCTGCTGCTTTACTGCTCCACTGTTCTACTTCTGCTGCCGCTGCTCTGCTGCACATGAAGCGTTAATGACTGCTGGTATTCGGTGGAACAGGGATTATAAACTTTGCATGAAGTGCAGCCTGGGGTCATGGAACAGCTCAGCTGCTGCACTTTAAAGCTGCAGGACACATACTTCCAAATTAAAACATCGATTTAATTGATCAATTAATAACATTTTAATTTTGAAATGATTTCACCCTGAATCATTGTGAATAATCACATTGATATAATGACGTTTTATTTGGGTTTTTTTTTTGTACAGTTATAAGAAATTGTTTCCCCAAATATGTCATTTTAATCATATGAAGTCCAGTTTAAGTCGTCATCTTCTGTATTCATGAAATCAGAGCTGCTGAATGTGTTGGTGTTTGTCAACGATCCTCCATGTTTGTGTCTCCAGGCAAGGCCTTCCTGCGAGCGCGGCAGATGAACGTGGACATCGCCACCTGGGTCCGCCTGCTGAGGAACGCCATCCCCACAGGGGGCAACACGCCCACTTTCTCCAGCAACACGCTCACGCCCAGCGCAGGGTAGGAGACACGGGACATGTATAGCTGTGAAAACTGTAACGTCTACAGCAGCTTCCTCCTCTAACATCAGATTATAGAGCACCTTCCTCCTCTAATCCAGATTATAGAGCATGTTCCTCCTCTAACATCAGATTATAGAGCATCTTCCTCCTCTAATCCAGATTATAGAGCATCTTCCTCCTCTAACATCAGATTATAGAACATCTTCCTCTTATAACATCAGATTATAGAGCATCTTCTTCCTCTAACATCAGATTATAGAGCATCTTCCTCCTCTAACATCAGATTATAGAGCACCTTCATCCTCTAGTCCAGATTATAGAGCACCCCCATCCTCTAATCCAGATTATAGAGCATCTTCCTCCTCTAACATCAGATTATAGAGCACCTTCCTCCTCTAACATCAGATTATAGAGCACCTTCATCCTCTAATCCAGATTATAGAGCATCTTCCTCCTCTAACATCAGATTATAGAGCATCTTCCTCCTCCAACATCAGATTATAGAGCACCTTCATCCTCTAATCCAGATTATAGAGCATCTTCCTCTAACATCAGATTATAGAGCACCTTCCTCCTCTAACATCAGATTATAGAGCACATTCATCCTCTAATCCAGATTATAGAGCATCTTCCTCCTCTAACATCAGATTATAGAGCATCGTCCTCCTATAGATCAGATTTTGTGCTTTTAGAAACATCAAACCATTTTTTTTCTCTTTTTGTTCCCCAGAGAAATCTCGGTGGAGAAACTGACCCTGGAGAGCGACTCTGCTGGGAGAGCGGAGGTCAGGAGGGACGTGGTTGACGCTCCGGCCGCCTTGGTGAGTGAGAGAGAGAGAGAGAGAGAGAGAGAAAGAGAGAGAGAGTCAGGTTGCCTTCCTGTACCACTTCCTACCTGCAGCCCTGGAAACGCTGCTGCCGTCATGAAATGTGAAACGGGCGACCTGATCTGAGGGCGATGGCTTGGAGGCGGAGCTTTACTATGATCAAGTCCAAATCCCTGAGATTCTCTCCGTCCGCAGAGGGGAGACGTCACTCTGGGTGTCTTTACTCCTGCAGGGACCAGACGGTCTGCAGTTCAAGGGATCATTCATCAAGAGGAACACATTTCATATCAGTTCTCAGTCGCTCCAATCCTGCAGTCAATTTGCAGACAATTTTCTCCTGAAGTGTCACCCAGTGTGTGTGTGTGTGTGTGTGTGTGTGTGTGTGTGTGTGTGTGAAGAGGGCACTGGCAGATGGTATTTCAAGATTAATTACTGGACGAATTAGCAGTGTGTGGGGGGGGGGGACCAGTAGGGGGTGGAGCGCCACACGCTGTCCTACCGTCCTGATGTCAGCAGTCGTTTCACTTCCTCTTTGTCCATTTCCTCTCGCCGCTTCCTCAGGAGCAGACGCTGGTCACTGAGCCCCCGCCCACGCCGGACGGGCCGGCCCAGGAGCAGCCCCCCAGGTCAACCTCCACCAACTCTTTACGCAGGTACACACACACACACACACACACCTGAGTGCATCGTATGTGCAATATGGCCTCACAGTGTGACTCCAGGAACAATCTGTTTCCTGTTCTTAAAGCCTGGCAGGAACGCTGAGTCGTCACTTTTTGATTATATGTGTACAATTGCACACAATGCACATCTCACTTTCTAACTAATATTTTGCATGGCTCTGTTATTTTATTTTATTTTATTTTATATTTTATTTTTATTCTATTTTCTTGTGTATATACTTATTTATTTATGTTTGTCGGCACCAGGGTAGACGGCAAAGTAAGAATTTCATTACACTGCGAAATTCAACCCAACCCAAAAAAATAACCCCACCTGTGTTGGAGTTGCTCAACGACATGTTGTGTAGAAATGTTTTACATATGGTGTGTGTGTCTGTGTGTGTGTGTTCCAGGCCCAGCAGGGGGCCGCTCGTCCTGCAGGACTTCAAGCTAATAGCCGTTCTGGGTCGGGGACACTTTGGAAAGGTACCTGCTCTCTCTCTCTCTCTCTCTCCTCTGCTGCTGCTCTTGGGGCGCCGCCGTGTCGTTTCACATTAACACATTCATTTTGAGCCATTTTTAGTCTCCGTGTCTGCAAGTCACAGCGCCCCCTAAGGTGCTGGCATATGTACTACATAGTTCATAAGTGACGTGGGTGGATTTTATTTTTTGAATTGAGAATGCCGAGGAGAAAAAAAGAGTGTTTTGACTCGTGTGGGTGAAGTTTAAAGCCCCATTTACACCACAAGTATTTCAAGAGAAAATACAAAACTTTTGCGACGTCCATTTGTTTGAAAATGCTGCAACTCCGTCTCCATGGAAAAGGGCAAAAATATACATTTTTGCAAACTGCTTCCAAGGTGGAACAAATTGAGCACGCTCCCACTCCGTCTCCATGGAAGTGGGAGCCTCGGGAGAAACCTTTTAAAATTGCTTTGAATCTGTCTCCATGGAAGAAAACACAACTTTTTGAAAATGCTCTCATCTCTGTCGCCACAGAAATAGACAAAAATACCTACTTTTGGGAGAAAATGCACATTTTTGAAAATGATGTGACTCCGTCTCCATAGAAGCGGGCAAAAATGTAACTTTCTGAAAACTGCTCCCAGGGTGGAATGTTTTAAGCATGCTCTCACTCTGTCGCCATGGAAATTAAGGGGGGAAAGCAACTTTTTGGAAAATGCTTCCACTCCATCTCCTTGAAAGAGTGGGAAAAAATGTACATTTTTGAAAACTGCTTCCAAGGTGGAACATTTTGAACACTGTCTCCATGGAAATGGAGTGGGGACTTTTTGAAAACACTGCAATTCCATCTTCATGGAAACGGATCAATGTGCAACGTTTTGAACACACTGCACCCCCATCACCATGGAAACCGATGGAAAAAAATTACTTTTTGAAAATGCCCGACTCTGTTTCCATGGAAATGAGCAAAAATGCTACTTTTTTTCAAACTTTTCTGAAATAAAATGTATATTTTCACTTCAAATGTTGTGATGTAAATAGTTTCCAAGTCGACACCTTCTGCAGATTCTTGTACTCACTTCTTTTAACCGACTCTTGAAAATCCTCATTTCTGACTTTATAGCACTTTTTCCTTTATTCATCAGATTAAAGGTTTTTTCTTTTTCTTTTGGTGATGAATTGACTCCATCATCAGGCAGTGGGAGACGTATTGAGTTTTTTAACGACAGAACAGAGACTTGTCATTGTGGAGCCACAAAACGTTGCTGGAGTTTCCAAGAGAAAAGATTTTCCGGTTGATATTAGATTAACAGAAGAATTCAATGCAAAAACACCACAGGCGAGAAATCGTGTGGCGTGAAAAGAGAAGAGCTGCCAGACACAGAAACATCCTCAACATTTGACGCTGTTGTTACGAGGCCACGCGGGGAAAAATGAGCAAATACCTCGAGCTGAAGAAATCTGCATATTTTAGGCCACGGCGAGTTGAGATGTGTTTTGGTGTTTTGTTAATGTTCTGAATCAAATCACACTGAAATAAGAGGTTTGAATCAGAATCAGTCTGAGAACGTTGAACGAGGTGTGTGTTGGACTGTCCAGGTGTTGCTTTCGGAGTACAGAAGGACGGGCAGCCTGTACGCCATCAAAGCCCTGAAGAAAGGCGACATCGTGGCGAGGGACGAAGTGGAGAGGTTGGATTTTGTCTTTTAGCCACGACTCTGTTGCAGGACGAGCGTCGGCTCACCTCCACCCCCCCCCACACACACACACACACTCTCTGTCTCCACTCCAGCCTCATGTGTGAGAAGCGGATCTTTGAGACGGTCAACGGCTCGCACCACCCCTTCTTGGTCAACCTGTTTGCGTGTTTCCAGACGCCGGAACACGTGTGCTTCGTCATGGAGTACACGGCCGGCGGCGACCTCATGATGCACATCCACGCCGACGTGTTCTCCGAGCCCCGGGCCGTGTGAGTCTCCACTCTGTGTGTCTTGTTGACCATCCTGCTGCAGGACACTTCCTGCAGGACGCTTCAGGAGCCAGCGTCCCGCAGGGAATGTCCTGCAGGAAGCGTCCTGCAGGTGGCGACCTCATGCAGCATCCCGCAGAAAGCGTCCTGCAGTGGCTTCCTGCAAGACGCCGCTACAGGACACTGCTGCAGGACGCCGCTGCAGGGAGCTCCAGGACACCACTGCAGCACGCCGCTGCAGCATGGCTGCGTGTTGAATTGTGCGTGTGTCCGTCTCTCTGTGCTCCAGGTTCTACTCCGCCTGCGTGGTTCTCGGCCTGCAGTTCCTCCATGACCATAAGATCGTGTACAGGTGAGGACGCAGGTGGTTTCTACCTTCCACTCCTCTGAGGATAGAAATGTGTGTTTCTAAGTGTTTCAGGCCTCATGTATCAAGAACCATTTTCTTAAAACAGCCTCCTCGACCTTTGACCTTTCCTGACTGCGCAAAAGAGCCACTCGTCTCCACTAATTTCACCAAGTTCAACTTGAGTGGAGCCGCAAGACTTTTGTTTGATAATTTTGTCTTATAAAAAGTTGCATTAATTGAGTTTTATACCACCAATTGATCGTGGAACTTATTTTATGACGACTGGAGCAGTGGACAACCTAAACTTGAAGTTTTAGTTTTTTTTTTATTTTTTTGCTATATTACTTGATTTATTTGACCTTTTTTTGCTTCCTTATTAACTTTTGTACTGATTTAACTTCTTTTTTTCTTTCTCTTTTTAAATGTAGCTATTTTAGGACGTCTCCATTTAAGAAATCTAGAAACTAAAAATTGAATTCTGACACCTTGAGCTACGTATCTATATTTCAGTCATGAGAGGCCTCCAGGACTTGTGCTACATGAACGTCCAATCACAGAGCAGATTGAACCTCTGGTTTGTAACAGAGCTTCTCTGTTCTCAATGAGGAAGTGCCACATACTGAACATGGAAGTTATCTTGTGAAAAAGGCAGAAGCATTCACTCTCTGCTCTTATTTATTTGTACTATCCAAACAAACCCGGTCATGAAATGTCACAAAGATGTTAAAAACTTCCAAGGAAAGAGGCATTTTCAGAAATGTGCGCAAAATTGAAGTTGTTAGTAAATTTGACTTCAATTTGATGATGTCGTGTACGGAATAGATGTATTTTATCCACTTTTAGTTTCATTGTGTTTTATTGTGTTTCATTCATGTGATAATTGTCGTTTTCCTGCTCAGAGATCTCAAGTTGGACAACTTGCTGCTGGACACGGAGGGATTCGTGAAGATCGCAGATTTTGGCCTTTGTAAAGAAGGTCAGTTTAACCTTCACACATTCAGACACAAGCAGAAAAATATCAATAAAGTACCAGTAATACTTTAAAAGTAACAATAAAGCACCAGCAAAAGTAAAAAGTATCAATAAAGTACCAGTAATACTTTAAAAGTATCAATAAAGTACCAGTAAAAGTAAAAAGTATCAATAAAGTGGCAGTAATAGTAGAAAGGGATCAATCAGGCAGCAGTAAAGGTTAAATGGAGCGGTGGAGCCCGGCACTGCCACCACCACCTCTCCACCCCGGCAGGACAGTAAAGGCCCCAGCCGCCGAGCCCCCCCCCCCCCCCCCCAGGACCATCATTTTAATTGTTGCTATCATAAGTGATATAGGAAGTGTCCTCCCTTGAGTGAGGTCCTCTTCTATTGTTTTAATAAGGGGGGTGTAGTTTAAGTGCACCAAGTCTGACAGTTTGACTGAGATGTTAATCAAAATTACATTTTCGACAGGCAAAGATGTCTTTCCTACTAAAAAATCCTTGTTTTTCCTCATCTATACTATTCTATATTGCACGGCAACGTAATTTAATAAAATTATTCATTAAAAATGAATGAATTTGCTATAGGCTGTTATTACCGTGTTGCCGCTTTGGCTCCATACTGTGTCTGCATGGTGAAACAGACCTGGTGATAATAAGGCGGCTGTCTTTAATCACTTAGCCACTCACCCACACTGTCTCTAAGATTTAGCAGTTCAATAATTACCATTTTAAGTCATAAACCCTTATTTGAGCCCAACTGACGTATTAAGCATTTCAAGGACATAATTATTTGGTCGTATTCTCGCGAGACAACCTGAAGCTGTTTTTATACTGAGATAATGTTGTGTAAGACGGGGACGGATCACCAGCGAGCAAGAAAAATGTCAGTCAAAAGCAGTGAAAGTTAACGTTTCTAGTGAAGGGAGGACGTTCAACGAAGAGTGGAAAGAAAAGTGTGCATTCATCCTACATGACTCTACAAATTCCAAGCCAGTCTGTCTCATCTGCTATGAGGTCATTGCAGTTTGTAAGGAATATAACAGGGGTCGGCAACCTCTAACGCTCAAAGAGCCATTTGGTCCCGTCTCCCACTGAACACAACACCCAGAGAGACACACATTTTATTTTGACAGTCCCCCAGGAAGACCATGCCAGGAGGACACGACACACAAAACCTTCTTCACTGCTGGTTGACAACTTACAACTAATAAACTAAACTACATGAACTAAGCAACAAAAACAATTATTAGCAACACTACAAACCTAACATAACCCCCAATTACTACATTTAAAACCCCACAAACAGAAGCTCCCATAATGCATTGCAGCTCTCAGCTCCTTTATTGTGACACATTATTAAAATGGCAGATAAATGTGGGAGATGTGGATTGTTAGAACCATGAGTGTGATGGTGTGTCTTTAATGTCCTGTAGTTGTTGTGGAATTCACTAGAATGTTCCGTCACTCTCAACAAGTCTGTAATGAACCTCCTGGAACTGTCGGCGCTCCGCAGCGCTTTGCCTTGCCTCCCATACCACCCCGCTCCGGGATGAACTGCAGGGGGACCGAGGCTCTAGGAGCCGCAGTGGAGGGACCAAAGAGTCGCATGGCTCCGGAGCCCCGGGTTGCCGACCCCTGGTCTAGATAGAGCTGCTCAGGTGTAATCTCACAACCAGTTGGAAAATCACTGTAAATAATATATGTAGCACTAACAAGGGTATTGTATGTTGCCCCCCACCCATCCCCCTACCTCCCACACTCTCTCTCTCTTTCCTCTCAATCTTCTCTCTCCTCTCTCTCTTTGAGCGCCCCCCTCCCCCGGTCGTGTACGGTAGCCATGCCAGCATGGGAAGACTCTTTGTCTCTTCCTGTTGCAAGAGCAAAAACTGTTCTGACATCGGAAGGCTCCCAATCACTTATTGTCTGACCATGCTGCTGAACAGGACAAGGGACAAAGGAAAAAAAAGATGTAATCTTGGAAAAGCCAAACTTAATTGCTGATTCCTGTCCTAGGATCATTCGGATATCATTCAAGCTCTCTCACCGAACAAACAGGGAAAAAGTTCACCAGAACAATGTGACATCATTGGCAGGTACAAGCCCCGCCCCAGACACACCTGGTAGCTTGGACAGACGTCATCTACAACGGCAATTACATTTTTTTCAAGTGGAGAATGTACCTTTCTGAGAGAGTAGCTTCTGAAGCACTCCTGCGCCGAATCTGGTGCTTTTATCACTAAATGGAAGATTGTCTTAAGAATCTGCTCCAGGAGAAAGGTGGTTTAGTTTTTAACCAGCGTTGTGGGGGACCCAGAGCACCGGAGAAGACCCACATTATTGACTTGTTATGGATTAATTTTTTTCTGAACAGTCTTATCTGGATGTCTTTGCCCCGGCAGAGAGTAGAAATGACCACAGCAACCTCCTCCTCTTTTGGGGACTTCTTACTTACCTGGAACCATCCGGGCCAGAAACCCTCTTCTTTTTTTTCCACTTGGGGCGACCGTGGCTCAGGTGGTAGAGTGGTCGTCTTTCGGAGTGAGAGGTCAGAGGTTCGATCCCAGTCTACACCGGTCTATGTGTCGAAGTGTCCTTGGGCAAGACACTGAACCCTAAATTGCTCCCAGTGGTTCATTAGCGCCTTGCATGGCAGCTCTGTCCCATTGGTGTGTGAATGTGAGCGTGAATGGGTGAGTGAGCTGATATGTAAAGCGCTTTGGGACTGCACTCAGTGTGGTTAGAAGGCGCTATATAAATCCAGACCATTTACCATTTACCATTTACTTCCTTCTCTCTCACTTTCTATGCCAGCTGCATGTGTTCCTTGTTCCGCTCGTCCCACTCTCTTTTGCTGTCTTGGTGTTCTTCGACCTCTGAAAACTTCTTGGCCTCTTCCAGTCTCCCTGGCCTTCTTCTCTCTGATGCCATTGTTCGTCACTTCGCCTCGAAGACTCGCCTCCAGAAGCCTCTTTTCTTCTTTTTCTTGGCCTGGAGTTCCTCCTCAAGCCTGGTCTTCTCATGCTGCAGGGTCTCCTTCTCATGTTGCATGATCTCCTTCTCACGCTGCAGGATCTCCTTCTCATGCTGCAGGGTCTCCTTCTCATGTTGCATGATCTCCTTCTCACGCTGCAGGGTCTCCTTCTCATGCTGCATGATCTCCTTCTCACACTGCAGGATCTCCTTCTCATGCTGCAGGGTCTCCATCTCATGCTGCATGGTCTCATTCTCATTCTGCAGGGACTCCTTCTCACGCTCTAGGGTCTCCTTCTGATACTGCAGGGTTTCCTTTGCAGGCTGTAGGATATCCATCGCATGCGTCAGTGTCCTGTTATGCAGAAGGTACTCATGCCTCAGGTTAATCTTCTCATGCCACAGGGTCATCTTCTCATTCCGCAGAATGTCCTGATGCCGCCGGGTCTCCTCATGCTGCAGGGCCTCCATCTCATGCTGCAGGGTCTCCATATTATTCTCCATGGCTTTCTTCTCAAACTGCAGGGTTTCCTTCTCAAACTGCAGGTTTTCCATCTCAAACTGCAGGAATCCCTTCTCATGCCGCAGACTTTCCTTCTCAAACTGCATGAGCTCCTTCCTAAACTGCAGGGTCTCCATCTCATTCTGTAGGGCCTCCTTCTCTTTCTTCAGGATCTCCTTCTCCTGCAGCAGGTTGCCTTTCTCATGCTGCAGGGTCCTGATGTTATTGTTGAGCATGTGCCTCCTATGCTGCACATACTCCATCTCATGCTGCAGGCTCTCCTTATCATGCTGCAGGCTCTCCTTATCATGCTGCAGGCTCTCCATCTCATGCTGCAGGGTCTCCTTCTCATGCTGCAGGGTATTGTAGTTTGTGTGGAGGGCCTCCTTCTCATGCATCAGCGTCTCCTTCTCGTGCTGCAGGGTCTCCTTCTCATGCTGCAGGGTCTCTTTCTCATGCTGCAGGGTATTGTAGTTTGTGTGGAGGGTCTCCTTCTCATGCATCAGCGTCTCCTTCTCGTGCTGCAGGGACTCCTTCTCATGCTGCAGGGTCTCCTTCTCATGCTGCAGGGTCTCTTTCTCATGCTGCAGGGTATTGTAGTTTGTGTGGAGGGTCTCCTTCTCATGCACCAGCGTCTCCTTCTCGTGCTGCAGGGACTCCTTCTCATGCTGCAGGGTCTCCTTCTCATGCTGCAGGGTCTCTTTCTCATGCTGCAGGGTATTGTAGTCTGTTTGGAGGGTCTCCTTCTCATGCACCAGCGTCTCCTTCTCGTGCTGCAGGGACTCCTTCTCGTGCTGCAGGGTCTCCTTCTCACGCTGCAGGGTCTCTTTCTCATGCTGCAGGGTATTGTAGTTTGTGTGGAGGGTCTCCTTCTCATGCACCAGCGTCTCCTTCTCGTGCTGCAGGGACTCCTTCTCATGCTGCAGGGTCTCCTTCTCATGCTGCAGGGTCTCTTTCTCATGCTGCAGGGTATTGTAGTTTGTGTGGAGGGTCTCCTTCTCATGCACCAGCGTCTCCTTCTCATGCTGCAGGGACTCCTTCTCATGCTGCAGGGTCTCTTTCTCATGCTGCAGGGTATTGTAGTTTGTGTGGAGGGTCTCCTTCTCATGCACCAGCGTCTCCTTCTCGTGCTGCAGGGACTCCTTCTCATGCTGCAGGGTCTCCTTCTCATGCTGCAGGGTCTCTTTCTCATGCTGCAGGGTATTGTAGTCTGTTTGGAGGGTCTCCTTCTCATGCACCAGCGTCTCCTTCTCGTGCTGCAGGGACTCCTTCTCGTGCTGCAGGGTCTCCTTCTCACGCTGCAGGGTCTCTTTCTCATGCTGCAGGGTATTGTAGTTTGTGTGGAGGGTCTCCTTCTCATGCACCAGCGTCTCCTTCTCGTGCTGCAGGGACTCCTTCTCATGCTGCAGGGTCTCCTTCTCATGCTGCAGGGTCTCTTTCTCATGCTGCAGGGTATTGTAGTTTGTGTGGAGGGTCTCCTTCTCATGCACCAGCGTCTCCTTCTCATGCTGCAGGGACTCCTTCTCATGCTGCAGGGTCTCTTTCTCATGCTGCAGGGTATTGTAGTTTGTGTGGAGGGTCTCCTTCTCATGCACCAGCGTCTCCTTCTCGTGCTGCAGGGACTCCTTCTCGTGCTGCAGGGTCTCCTTCTCATGCTGCAGGGTCTCTTTCTCATGCTGCAGGGTATTGTAGTTTGTGTGGAGGGTCTCCTTCTCATGCACCAGCGTCTCCTTCTCGTGCTGCAGGGACTCCTTCTCATGCTGCAGGGTCTCCTTCTCATGCTGCAGGGTCTCTTTCTCATGCTGCAGGGTATTGTAGTCTGTGTGGAGGGTCTCCTTCTCATGCAGCAGCGTCTCCTCGTGCTGCAGGGTCTCCTTCTCATTCTGCAGGGTCTCTTTCTCATGCTGCAGGGTATTGTAGTCTGTGTGGCGGGTCTCCTTCTCATGTACCAGTGTCTCCTTCTCATGCTGCCGGGTCTCCTTCTCATGCTGAAGGGTCTCCTTCTCATGCTGCAGTATCTTGTCCTCATGCTGCAGGGTCTTGTTCTCATGCAGCAGGATTTCCCTCTCATTCTGCAGGGTCTCCTTCTCATTCTGCGGGGTCTCCTTCTCATTCTGCAGGGCGTCCTTCTCATTCTGCAGGATGTCCTTCTCATGCAGCAGCCTGACCAACTCCTCCACCACCTCCCGGTGCCTCTCCTCCAGAGCTTTGAGCTTCACTGTCCTCATGTCCTCATCTTTCTGGAGGTCCTGGTGTGTTTCTTCAGCCAGCCATACATAGGCAAGCTGGAGCTTCGCAGAGTGACACTCATTTTCCTTCTGCAGTTCAGTAAGGGCTTCTTCACTGCCGACGAGCTGCTCCATCAGCTGTATGACTTCTTGTTCCAAGTCTCTCTTTGTTGTTTGAGGCGCCTGGCTGTCTGACGAGGCTGCGGCCTCCTTCTGTCCTTTCTGTCCAGCAATCATCTGTAGATCCCCCACTCTGGATTGTTTCATCTTGAGCTCCATTTCAATTTGTAGTAATTTCAGGCTGGTCAAAGTATTTTTCAGCTGGAATATTTCCTGACGTTCCTTCTTCAATTCCCTGATAAAACAGTGCAGCGTCGTCATCATCATCTCATGAGCAATGTTGGGCTTAGGAGGGCCCTGGTTAAAATGCTCTCTGCATTTTTCAGTCATCTTTCTCAAATGGTTTAAGAATAAGCTATCAAAGTTGTTGCTACTGAAATGTTTGTGATGATCTGATATGTGGCCTCTTCTCACATGAAAGGCACAAAGTTCAGTTGCTGACATCACGTGATGTAGGCAACTTTCATCTTAAGATCAAAGCCATTAGATCAAAGTAACACCCAGAGGGAGACCCTGCAGCATAGGAAGCACATGCTGTGCATTTACTTCTGACCCTGCTGGATGAGAAGGAGACCCTTGTAGGGATTTCTTACCTCATAAGGATCACTGGCTATAAGGATGTTTGGCTATAGATAATGATTAATAATTATCAAAGATAGTTATTAATTAATTGTGCCTGCCTCTTTAAGAGGCGTCGCACAATTATTACAATCCTGGGAAAACGCCGTTTTTTTTTTATTATTCCGCTTCTTCTTCCGCCGCTTTTACGGATCCCTACTAGTCCCACACCGTTTGGCGTACATACACAATGATCTATCGAAACGTGCGCAATTATCGGGATCGGTGCGGATCTATTCAGATTTTGGATATCGCAAACGGTTTCCGAACAAAACGTAAAAAACGGTGACAATTTCTCTCATAGACTTGAATGGAATTCCAGAAAAAAATTCACACAAAATCACACTTTTTCCACGCCACATCACGTCGCCAAATTTTCAGCTACAGACGTCATGTTACTCTTAAAATGTTTCCGCACTTGTCCTCTATTCACATATGTCCTCGGATCTTTCATAAGTTTCACCAATTTTAAACTGTGAGCCTTCAAATGTCATCAAGTTTTCCCTCCTTTTTCCAGTTTTGTATGGGTGTGTATTGGAGAGGTTAGAGTGAGGAGATTTCCGTTAGAGTGAGAGAAACTGCCGTTTTACAAAAAAAAAAATGCTTTTATCTCGTCGCCACGGCCACATTTCTTCGTCTTTCTCAACATATTATACATCAAAATGTAGCTACAGGCCTTGTGCTTCTCACGAGGGGACACTTTTGTCTCAGAGAGACACGGTTCTCCCTCGAGGGGACTTAATTGACAGGGAGTGCAGGGTTTTCTGTAACCCGCTCCTATGTATTTTGGGGAGACGTTTTCTCCCTAAATCCCAAAAGTTCAGCCAAGTCCTCATGGGAGACAGAACCTCGTGAGGACACGAAAACCACACCGTACGTCCTTCAACTTCTCCCGACACCCACGCTGAAGGAATTTTTCACCCAAGTGTCACGGTTCTCCAACTATAAGCAGTTGTTCGGGACCTGCGTTTGTGCTTTTTTGCTCATGTGGGTGACTCAGCAAACTCCATTTCACACAAGCTGCACCTAATCAGGCTGACATCACAGACTCAAGCAGCAAATCTGCCTGGCAACACACACAGCTCCTCTGATTGGCTGGACCAGTAGCATGATGGTTGATCACACAGTGCTCACACACATACAGTATCTTTAGCCCCGTTTCCACCGCACAAAAAGTACCGGCCTAGACCGGTCTAAACCGCTCCGGTTCGCGTGTCACGACAGGAATGTGGTCCAGACCGCTCCAGACCGCTCCAAAGGCGACCGCTTTTCCGCTACCCTTCCGTTGGGGTGCCGGGGACCATGGAACGGGTCTGAGTTTGAGGAGCTGTCTGCTGATTGGTCAGTGATTTACTACACGCCCTCAATATGTTAATGTGCTGGCTGAATCCTCTGCTGTCAGTGTGGTCAGCTGTGCTCTGGTTGTTTTTATTTTCCTTTTATTTTCTTTGCTGCTCAACTTTAGTGTTTGTTGTGAAAGAGCGACTTGAGGCAGGGGGAGACCGGGGCTCGGGACTTTGCATCGCGTTGGAGCTTTCTGTTTGCAGCATAGCGCTCCCCGTGGCGTGGATGCGCGTCCGGGACACGGGAGTCTGGAGCTCTCGTCTCCGGTGATGATCGTGCTCCGGCAGCTCCGCTTTCCAGAGGCGGCCAGCGTTCTGTTCAGCCGCGGTCCGTGGCGCTATATCGCGGGGACGGACCGCGGAAGCGATGAAAAGGAGCTCGGAGCTCGGCGCCTCCGTGTTCCGACGCTGAGCTGCCGGACCGCAATCAGGGCCGGAGTGGAGAGCCTCCTGCGTTTGAGCAGAAAGCTCAAACTCCTGTGTCTGTGCCTCAGCCAACCGGGGGGAACGCTCCGGCCACTTGCCCCACACCCGAGTCGCCGGCAAGTGACCGGAGCGCTCGCTCTCTCACAACAAACACGGAAGTTGCGCTGCAGCTCGGCCGCTGCAAAAAATAACAGAACAAAGTGGAGAATTTAAACAACAACAGAGGATTCATAAGATCTACATCTGACGACTTTCTTTTCTGTTATAATGTCACATTTCTGCGGAGCTCATAAGCCCCGCCCACTTTTAACGCTCCTCTCTGCAGTGGGAACGCGACCCAAAATTTCGGTCGGGGTCTCTATTCCGTACCGCTCCGTACCGCTCCGCTCCGTCCCGGCACTTGTGTGCGGTGGAACCGGGGCTTTAGGCAGCATACTTTTCAATGCATTTTAAGGTTGATGCTAATGCCTTAGCATCAACACTTGTTAGCATGCCCATTAGCATGCTAAAAAGTTTGTTCAATTGAGCTGAAATTTGGAGGGTGGCCTCATGGGGGGGCTGCGATCACGGCACACTAGCGAGTTGGCTTAGCATGTCAGAATGTGACGTAACTCCAGATTCAAGGTCAGCCACACCTGGGAGGTAACCTCTGCGCTTTTCAGGCAAATCGCAAGTGTTAGCATCGCATGCTAACAAGTTTGTTCAAATGAGCTGAAATTTGGAGGGTGGCCTCGTGGTGGCGCTGCGATTGAGAATCACTAACTAATGATATGGTTTCCACATACTTAAATCACTGTTAGCTGTTAGCATCGCATGCTAAAAAGTTTGTTCAAATGAGCTGAAATTTAGAGTGTAGCCTCGTGCTAGCGCTGCGATCGAGAATCACTAGCTAATGACATGGTTTCCATGTACTTTTTACCCCGCCGCGGCCTCGCTCGGCAGCAGGGGGCGGCAGGTGGCAGGCACAATAAAATTTCCACGGGAATTTTCTGGTAATGTTGTTGAAATTTAATCTGATCTGTATCAGAAACCTCGGAGCACCACCTGTCTTAACAGGAAATGATAGCCAATTCAGTTATAGCAGTCTCATAAGATATACTAAACAGTTAATCAGGAATTTGAATTAATAGTTAAATTAATTACAATCTCTATAATTAACAATAAAGCTTTTAGGATTTTGGAGTTCTTGACACAGAAGAGATCAACATTTCATTCACCTTTGTGCTCATTAATAACACAACAAGCATGATTCCAAAAATTATATTTATTTACAATGAAAACAAATAAACACAGATTCTAACTACCTATATACAGCTTGGTGTGCGTGCGTGTGTGCGTGGAGGGAGTGTGTGTGTGTGTGAGATGTGTGATGGACCTACAAAACAAGATGGCGGATCACAAGAAACTACATTCAAAAGGAGGTTATCAGACAACAGGAAGTCTGTCCTGGGTCTCCACCATGTGCTGGAGAACAATGGAACATGGAAGCTAGTCTTTAGCATCTGCTTCCTGTGTGTCTCTGCTAAAGGACCATTTCTAGAATGAGTTTATGTGAATGAGACTTGTTTTGTAAAACGTCAGGAGTCGTCAGATGGTGCTCGGTTACGGTGTGATGTTGTCTTTGATGTGATATGTGTAGGATTGTGAGTTAACAAGTTAGTAAAGCAAAGATTAGCATGCAGACCCTGTGTCTGTGGCAGAGCTAATGTTGGTTTACAGGTTGATAACGGTGCCTAATATCATTATCTATAGAACTCAATCACTGTAATAGAACCAACACATCTTCATGAAAGTTAAACAGTTCTATCATAGCATCAGGTTTAACTAATCTCAGGTAAAGCCCAGTTGTTACCACTTCCTTGAAGGAGTTCAGTTGTTGTCCTGCTGGAGGGAAGCTGGTGTCTTCTCCTGTAGTTAGCACCTCCTGCTAACTGTGGTTGCTGGTTCTGTAGGCTGAGGAGAAGAAGATGGAGTTGGTGATTCAGGAATCCTTCTTTGCAGCTCCTGGTTGTCCCTTTTGTCCAGACTGAGGAGCTGGTCGCTCAGGTCTCTGATGGTTTTCCTGCTGGTTGAGGAAAACACAAAGAAGTTCTGTTCAGCAGTCATCAGGCTACTTCTGAAGGCAGTTGGTTGCACTCAGAGAAAAGGGGGCTGAATACTTTTGCACGCTGCATTTTTCAGTTTTTTACTTGTGAAAATTTTTTTAAAGTCATGTATAATTTTCTTTGTACTTCACAATTGTGTGACACCTTGTGTTGGTCTTTCACATAAAATTCCAATAAAATATATGTATGTTTGTGGCGTGTAACGTGACAAAATGTGGAAAAGTTCATCCATCCATCCATTGGCTACCGCTTTATCCGGGGCCGGGTCGCGGAGGCAGCAGTCCGAGCAGAGTTGCCCAGACTTCCCTCGCCCCAGACACTTCCTCCAGCTCCTCCGGTGGCACCCCAAGGCGTTCCCAGGCCAGCCGAGAGACATAGTCCCTCCAGCGTGTCCTGGGTCTGCCCCGAGGCCTCCTACCGGAGGGACATGCCCGGAACACCTCCCTGGGGAGGCGTCCGGGGGGCATCCGAAATAGATGCCCGAGCCACCTCAGCTGGCTCCTCTCGATGTGGAGGAGCAGTGGCTCTACTCCGAGCTCCTCCCTGGTGACTGAGCTCCTCCCCCTATCTCTAAGGGTGACTGAGCTCCTCACCCTATCTCTAAGGGTGACTGAGCTCCTCCCCCTATCTCTAAGGGTGACTGAGCTCCTCACCCTATCTCTAAGGGTGACTGAGCTCCTCACCCTATCTCTAAGGGTACGCCCAGCCACCCTACGGAGGAAGCTCATTTCAGCCGCTTGTATCCGGGATCTCGTTCTTTCGGTCATGACCCATAGTTCATGACCATAGGTGAGGGTAGGAACGAAGATCGACCGGTAAATCGAGAGCTTCGCTTTTTGGCTCAGCTCCTTCTTCACCACGACGGACCGATACAACGTCCGCATGACTGCAGACGCTGCACCGATCCGCCTGTCGATCTCACGCTCCATCTTTCCCCCACTCGTGAACAAGACCCCAAGATACTGAAACTCCTCCACTTGGGACAAGGGCACTCCACCGACCTGGAGGGGGCAAGCCACCTTTTTCCGGTCGAGAACCGTGGCCTCGGATTTAGAGGAATTTAGATTGGAAAAGTTTAGATTGGAAAAGTTCAAGGGGTATGAATACTTTTGCAAGCCACTGTATATACATATCTACACGTTATGAATGTGTTTAGAAGAAAATGGCAGAATTCACTTCACACGGACTTAAATGTGCAGTGAACTTTTCTGGTGCTTGGTGGAGAAACTGGGAGTTTGGGACAAAGTGTCTGGGACGAACTGGGACGAAGGTTTTTATAATGTAACACACACACAGCTTACACACTCACTTACCAACATCAAGTTTTTCTTTTTATCCTCTTCTTGTTTTTCTTTTCTTTTCTTTTCATGTTCCCCGAGAGATTTGTCCACTTCATGTTTTCGGTGCTGCAGCTGAGTTTTCGGTGCTCTTCCAAATGCTTTTGATGAAGGGGGGTATTCAAAGGTCTCGTTCCCTGGGAGCTGAGAGCATGTGGGAAGTCAAGTCTTCTGAGCAGAAGGAAGGGGGGGGGGTGAGTGCATGGGGCTGCAGTGGCAACAGGACCCCCTGCTGGGTGTGGAGCTCAGGCAGGTTCCTAAGTCAGACTTCACATCATGATTGTGTATCATGATGTGTGAAGATTGTTCTTCATTAGAAATAAACCAACTTGCTGTGGTCTTGTGAGATCCCAACAGTCTCAGTTTCTCAGTTTCTCCCCCTCCTCCTCATGAGTCTCATGTGTCTCCTCCTCCTCCTCTCATTCTCAGGGATGGGTTTTGGGGATCGGACCAGCACCTTCTGTGGGACCCCAGAGTTTTTGGCGCCAGAGGTTTTGACCGACACGTCGTACACTAGAGCCGTGGACTGGTGGGGCCTCGGCGTGCTCGTCTATGAGATGCTGGTGGGAGAGGTGAGAGAACATGAAACTATCTATCCATCCATCCATCCATCCATCCATCCATCCATCCATCCATCCATCCATCCATCCATCTCCGAGCCTCCGCCACTCTTCAGTGACGAACAACCACTTATATCTGTGTGTGTGTGTGTGTGTGTGTGTGTGTGTGTGTGTGTGTGTGTGTGTGTGTGTGTGTGTGTGTGTGTGTGTGTGTGTGTGTGTGTGCGTGTGTGCGTGTGTGCGTGTGTGCGTGTGTGTGTGTCAGTCTCCATTCCCAGGCGACGATGAGGAGGAGGTCTTCGACAGCATTGTGAACGACGAAGTGCGCTACCCGCGCTTCCTCTCCACCGAGGCCATCGGCATCATGAGACGGGTGAACCTTTCTCCTGGATTACAGTTACTTTTAGATGCTCTATAATCTGATGTTAGAGAAAATGCTGTATAATCTCGATTAGAGGAGGAAGATGCTCTATAGTCTCGATTAGAGGAGGAAGATGCTCAATAATCAGATGTTAGAGGAGGAAGATGCTCTATAATCTGGATTAGAGGAGGAAGATGCTCTATAATCTGATGTTAGAGGAGGAAGATGCTCTGTAATCTGATGTTAGAGGGGGAAGATGCTCTATAATCTGATGTTAGAGCAGGAAGATGCTCTATAATATAATGTCAGAGGAGGAAGATGCTCTATAATCCAATGTTAGAGGAGGAAGATGCTCTATAATCTCATGTTAGAGCAGGAAGATGCTCAATAATCAGATGTTAGAGGAGGAAGATGCTCTATAATCTGATGTTAGAGGAGGAAGATGCTCTGTAATCTGATGTTAGAGGAGGAAGATGCTCTATAATCTGATGTTAGAGCAGGAAGATGCTCTATAATCTGATGTTAGAGGAGGAAGGTGCTCTATAATCTGGATTAGAGGAGGAAGCTGCTCTATAATCTGATGTTAGAGGAGGCCGATGCTCTATAATCTGGATTAGAGCAGGAAGATGCTCTATAATCTGATGTCAGAGGACGAAGATGCTCTATAATCTGGGTGTTAGAGGAGGAAGATGCTCTATAATCTGATGTTAGAGGAGGAAGATGCTCTATAATCTGGTGTTAGAGGAGGAAGATGCTCTATAATCTGATGTTAGAGGAGGAAGATGCTCTATAATCTGTAGCATTCTGTTCCCATTTGCGATGTCGGCTCTCAGTGTCTCTTTGCTTCCAGCTGCTGAGGAGAAACCCTGATCGGCGTCTCGGCTCTGGAGAGAAAGATGCAGAGGAGGTGAAGAAGCAGCCGTTCTTCAGGGTGAGTGTGAGCGTGGAGAAGCTTCTGCCCGCCAGAGTTGCTGTCGACTAACAGGAAGTGTTGTTCAGGCCACGGACTGGGAGGCTCTGCTGCAGAGGAACGCCCCGCCGCCATTCGTCCCCACCGTCGCCGGCCGGGAGGACGTCAGCAACTTCGACACGGAGTTCACCGCCGAGGCGCCGACGCTCACGCCGCCCCGTGAGCGCCGCACGCTCTCCCGCAAAGAGCAGGACCACTTCAAGGACTTCGACTACGTTTCTGACCTCTGCTAGTGTGGAGCCGCCGCCGCTGGTGGGGGGGGGGGGGGGGGGGGGGGGCACCACAGGACCGTCTGGGATCGCGTGTCACGAACATATGCGGTGCCACACATCTGCTGACCCATAAACGACGTGGAGTGGCTTTTCAGGGAGGAAGGGGGAGGCGGATCTGTGGCGATCACCAGAGATAATCCAGATTACATGAGCGGCTGGAGGACGAGATGATGGATGCAGCTGTTGGAAAAGCTCCGGGAGCCTCCGGGCCGCGGCGCCGTGAGGATTCCCGACAGGAAGGCCTTCGTCTCTTTTCCCGTCCCTCCGTCCCACTCTTGTGTTCGGCGTCGCCAGCCTCCATCACGCACCGCCTGGCTGTGACCACTGGGGGGCGCCAGACGAAAGGGGAAGCTGCCTCTGCGGATCACGTTGGGGTTTCTTTGCTTGAATCACAGGACAATTCCTCCTTTGTCTTCTTTCTCTACGTACGACACATTTTTTTTAAATTTCAATTGTTTTACATTGGCAGAAAGCTTTTTACTTGCTTTTGTGATTTACTGTTGTTGTTTTTGTGATTTTCCCTCCGTCTGTTTGCTCCTCTGTCACACGCTGGTGAAATGTGTTGGAACTGTGACTCAGTAAAGGTGTGAATCGAGCACACAGGGTGATTCCTCCGTCTTTGTTTACCTCGACTCAAGGTGCTTGAATGTACGAATTAATGAAACGCACACAAAGGCCCCGTTTACCCCGAAATGACAAACTTCCATTACAATTCCACGGCGGTGCTCAGAACAACTTAAAACGCAATTGTGTGAAAGCCACTCCTGAGGTGCAGCTTTTCGAAATGACTTTGACTCCGTCTCCATGGAAACCCTGCTGCTGGTCCTGGTAACTCGTAGTCCTGCACATGCTCAGTAGATCCACGGGCAGTTTCCTCGGTCGTGAATTGTAGTTTTTTTCTTGGTTTTCTGGATCATGAAGCGCAGCGGCTTTGTTTGTTTTTTCCTTTTCCCATTTTTCAGCAGAACTTCCAGATAAAAACAGTCAAATATTACTCTTATTCTATGAAATCATATGTTTGAACCTTCACTGGGTCACGGTGACAGAGACAGTTTGATTAGTTCTTCCAACTCAGATGATCTTATGCAACAAACGAGTCGGAAAAAAATGTCAACTCATCAACTCATCAATGTAAACTCATCAGCTTGGATGTTTGGATTAATGAAAAAATACATTCTTGGAATTATTAGTGGGAATGAACTGGGACAGAGTTATTCAGCCAATCAGGCCACACAGAGGGCTTTTCCAGCAGAAAGAGCCAGGTTGTAGTTCAGGACCAGGTCTTAAATGAGCAGCACTAAAGAACTGGTTCTTCTTCCACCGTTAACGGAGCCAAATGAGAGTCGCGTCATGGCGTCACTCCAAAACGTGATCCGTCACTGATCTGACTGATCAGCACTGACGGCTCCTAGAAGAACCAGGAGACGGACTGTGTCCATGGTCTGGTCCGGGTCCATCTAGTCCTGAACCTCGGACTGAGACCAGAGACACAAAACATCGAGTTCCTCGTCGCTCTACTGCTGTTTGTTCACATCCGTCTCCGTCCGGAGCCCCGAGTGGCCAGAGAGGAATAAGAATGACGTGAATGAGCTCGGGGCTTATTTTTCACCATTTGGACATTCCATGGTGAATCTCTGCTCCTTTCACTGGATTTCTGAAAGTAACTCCAGAGATAACTCCAGTGATAAGTCCAGAGATAACTCCAGTGATAACTCCAGAGATAACTCAAGAGGTAACTCCAGAGGTAACTCTAGAGATAACTCCAGTGATAACTCCAGAGGTAACTCCAGTGATCACTCCAGGATAACTCCAGAGGTAACTCCAGTGATAACTACAGAGGTAACTACAGAGATAACTCCAGATGTATCTCCAGAGGTAACTCCAGTGATCACCCCAGGATAACTCCAGAGGTAACTCCAGTGATAACTCCAGAGGTAACTACAGTGATAACTCCAGATGTATCTCCAGAGATAACTCCAGAGGTAACTCCAGTGATAACTCCAGAGATTACTCCAGAGGTAACTCCAGTGATAACTCCAGAGAAAACTCCAGAGGTAACTCCAGTGATCACTCCAGGATAACTCCAGAGATAACTCCAGAGATTACTCCAGAGGTAACTCCAGTGATAACTCCAGGATAACTCCAGAGGTAACTCCAGTGATAACTCCAGAGGTAACTCCAGAAGTAACTCCAGAGGTAACTCCAGTGATAACTCCAGAGATTACTCCAGAGGTAACTCCAGTGATAACTCCAGAGAAAACTCCAGAGGTAACTCCAGTGATCACTCCAGGATAACTCCAGAGATAACTCCAGAGGTAACTCCAGAGATAACTCCAGAGGTAACTCCAGAGATAACTCCAGAGGTAACTCCAGAGATAACTCCAGTGACAACTCCAGTGATAACTCCAGAGGTAACTCCAGAGGTAACTCCAGCGGTAACTCCAGTGATAACTCCAGAGATAACTCCAGAGGTTACTCCAGAGGTAACTCCAGAGGAGACTCCAGAGATAACTCCAGAGGTAACTCCAATGATAACTCCAGAGGTAACTCTAGAGGTAACTCCAGAGGTAACGCCAGAGATAACTACAGTGATAACTCCAGAGGTAACTCCCGTGATAACTCCAGAGGTAACTCCAGAGATAACACCAGAGATAACTCCAGTGATAACTCCAGTGATAACTCCAGAGGTAACTCAAGAAATAACTCCAGAGGTAGCTCCAGCGGTAAATCCAGAGATAACTCCAGAGGTAACTCCAGAGGTAACTCCAGTGATAACTCCAGAGGTAACTCCAGACGTAACTCCAGTGATAACTCCAGAGATAACTCCAGAGATAACTCCAGAGGTAACTCCAGAGATAACTCCAGAGGTAACTCCAGAGATAACTCCAGAGATAACTCCAGAGGTAACTCCAGAGGTAACTCCAGAGATAACTCCAGAGATAACTCCAGTGATAACTCCAGAGGTAACTCCAGAGATTACTGCAGAGGTAGCTCCAGCGGTAAATCCAGAGATAACTCCAGAGGTAACTCCAGAGGTAACTCCAGTGATAACTCCAGAGGTAACTCCAGACGTAACTCCAGTGATAACTCCAGAGATAACTCCAGAGATAACTCCAGAGGTAACTCCAGAGATTACTGCAGAGATAACTCCAGAGGTAACTCCAGAGATAACTCCAGAGGTAACTCCAGAGGTAACTCCAGAGATAACTCCAGAGATAACTCCAGAGGTAACTCCAGAGATAACTCCAGAGGTAACTCCAGAGGTAACTCCAGAGATAACTCCAGTGACAACTCCAGTGATAACTCCAGAGGTAACTCCAGAGATTACTGCAGAGGTAGCTCCAGCGGTAAATCCAGAGATAACTCCAGAGGTAACTCCAGAGATAACTCCAGAGGTAACTCCAGACGTAACTCCAGTGATAACTCCAGTGATAACTCCAGAGATAACTCCAGTGATAACTCCAGAGATAACTCCAGAGATAACTCCAGAGGTAACTCCAGATGTAAGCCACACTGAGTTTTAAAAAAACCAACCTCAAATCTCCGAACAAAAAAAATAAGTATAAAATAATATGAGTTAAAATGGATAAAAGAGCCACAACGGCTTGATGTTTTGGATGAATTGAGTAAAATTTGTTATTTTTTCATTTATGTAATTGTTCATTTATTTGTTTCACAAAAAAACAAGAGAAACATTTAGTTTTTCCTTAAATAATTACTTGAACAATTTATGTTCAACATTTATGTTAATCCCCCCCCACCTCCTCCTCAAACCCCCCCAGGAACCCTCTCTCCTCCTAATGGTCCTCCTCAGGGCCTGGACCTCCCTCTCCTCCCCCCTCCCTCCCTCTCACTCCTCCTTCCTGTTGCCTTCTAAGTTCCCAAAGTCTTTTATTCCTCTTCTCGCCATCCCTCTCTCCACTCTGTCACACCATCCCACAGGCCCTCCCATTGCCCCTCTGGATCGTGTCCTCACAGCCCCTCCTCTCCCCCACTATTGCCCCCCTTCCTCTCCCCTCTCTTGCCCCCTCCTCTCCCCCTCTCCTGCTCCACGCGCCCCCGCTGGATGAGAGCGCAGGACGCGTCTGTTCCTCTTTCCCCGAGGAATGGTGTGTGTGTGTGTGTGTGTGTGTGTGTGTGTGTGTGTGTGTGTGTGTGTGTGTGTGTGTGTGTGTGTGTGTGTGTGTGTGTGTGTGTGTGGTGGTAATGGCGGGGGTGGGGGGGGTTGTTACTCAGTCTGGATCCACAGCTGGACCACTGCAGTCCTCTCGTGCGTCCGCAGCGCTGCGCCCTGCAGGTGAGTCCCGCTGCGTCCGACACGTTAACAAAATCTCATTAATGAGAAAAGAAAAGAAAAACCCAGCGACTTAACAGACTAGTGATTGATACTTGAAGGAAAATCCCTTTGACCAACAGTTTACCGTCTGAGAGGCTTCTTTTTCTTCTCAAATAGTCTCGTCTTGGACAACTAATAACAAACTACTTTGAAAACTCTCAATTCAATCATTGATAGAACAAAAATTACTCTTTTCTATTAAAAAAAAAAAAAAAACTAAACATATGAAAGTAAGTTAAAATCTGACTGTAGGAATTGAGAATAAATGTTCTTGTATGTATATGTCACAATCATATTTGGGTTTTTCAGGGTATTTTTTTTAAATTGGACATAAACATTTTTCTAAGTTGATAAAAAAAAATTACTGTACTTTTATGTATTTTATTCCCACCAAGTTCTCAAAACTGTATCTTAAAATTAACATGTGTAATTTGGACCACAAAGAAAAATGAGCATCACATATTGAAATTTGGAAAAGAACCATAATATATCCTCACATGAGATGTGATGGATTAATCAAATGTGTAGTTCTGGCTTTATTATTTCACTATATTGATAAAAATACAGTTTTCTATATGTTGTGTTGAATAGTTCCTCCAGACGCCCTGTGGCTTTACTGTATGAACTGTACTGATGTATTTCTGTATATTTCTACACATTTTTATGTATTTCTGTGCGTTTATATGTGTTTCTATGTATTTATGGCTGTGTCTATATATTTCTATGTATTTCTATGTATATCCATGTATTTCTGTGTATTACTATGTGTTTCTATGTATTTCTGTGTATTTCTATGTATTTCTGTGTATTTATATGTGTTTCTATGTATTTCTGTGTATTTCTATGTGTTTCTATTTATTTCTTTGTATTTCTATGTGTTTCTATGCATTCCAATGTATTTCTGTGTATGTCTGTGGTTTACCAGGGTCAAAGGTCTCGTGATGCGTTCACTGTCTCCAATTGGCCAAAGTGTTTTCAGTCTCTTGTTGCTGTGGACGACCTGGACAGGTGAGACTGACCGGAAACCCAGAGAAGTATGAGGAGACAGTTTTACTGGAAGTGTCGCAGTGAAACTGAAAATATTTGCTCCTGGGAAGTTTTTCCAGCCGCAGATTCCGAACATCAGGTTTCTTTAGACGCAATGGAAGATCTCCTCCTTCTTCTTCTTCTTCTTCTTCTTCTTCTTCTTCTTCTTCTTCTTCTTCTTGTTCCTCTTCTTCCTCTTCTTCTGAAAGTGCAGGTGTGACGTGTTGCGTCGCTCCTCAGGTGCAGACCTGCGCTGCTCCGCCCCGGGTCACCCGGGGTCACGACACCCGGTTGAGGCTCTGCTGGAGCGCTTCCAGGCCGGGCCGGGCTGCGCCGCTCTGGAACCCGGGGGGACGGAAACTCACGTGGTGGCGCTGGGAAGAGTGAGCAACAGCCCTGAGAACGAGGTGAACGAGGAAGAGAGAAAGATCTGAACGTGTCCTTAACATGTGGGGAGTCACTTCTGTTTCATCCAGGGGCCACAGACAAACATCCAGACATTTAAAGTCCCAGTGAAATGTAACACACTACTTTGCAGAAAACGATAGTTGGGGTTCTACTTGTAAGGTTCCTCCGACTCTGCCCCTCCACTGTTGTCGCATAACAAAGTTATTTGAATTTTGAATCTCCAGCCGAGGAAGTCGGGGGAATCCTTCTTCGTGGACGTGACGTCAGGAGTTGTGCAGATCTCCATCTGTTGTGTTTATATCGGCTTGTTTCCTCTTAAATATCCAAGTTTAACAGTGTTTTGAAGTTATAGTCTGCGTTTTATGAGCCTTGACGAAAGATTGAGCCTGGAAGAGACCAGAGAGGAGGAAAGGAGCACGGGTGGCTAGCGGGAGCCGCTAGCTTGGGCGGCTAGTAGACGATCAAGTAATACCTGGACTCATCTCCGGTGATTCCGCGCAGTCAGAAAAGCTCTTGGACGTGTTGGATCCAGGAAGCCGGTCGTTCTGCCAAAAGTCAGGAGCCTCAAAGCCTCAAAGGTGAAAAGGAGGACGAATGGAGGACGAAGCGTCTTCTGCTTCCTCAAACATGTTCCAGACGGGGTCACCGATGGCAGAACCACCTTCTGTGTCTTCTTCATCAATCACTGGGTTTGAAATGATGATGATGATGAAATATGGTTAAATTCAGCCTCTTCGTGGTCAAAACTCTGATCCTCCATAATGTAAACACAACTAGGGCGTGTGCACAACTCGTGATGTCACTCTATTATTGTCAGAAGCTCCGCTCAGCAGAGGAAATACCTGTTTATGGGCTACTTTCTCACAGATTGCCGTGTTTTAACATTTTACCCTTCAGCCAGTTAGCATAAAAATGATCCTAGAAGTGACTCCAGAGTGTTTTGGATCTCGAATCTTCATTTCACTAGGACTTTAATTGTGAATTATTGTATGAAAACACATAATTTTCAAGTAGATTTTATTCCAGGTTTATGGAATGAGTCCCAACATGACATTTCCAACAGTTGGACAACATAGAGAGACTGAGCAGATATTTCTATTGACTACTGGGTATTTATTCTACCTCCCATACTGGAAAACAAATCAGACTAAAAGAGGAAATAGACAGAAGCTAAAGCTAACGATGAAAACACACATTACATAATGTATAACGTGAAACCTGCCAAAACCTGCCGTTTGAACTGTATCCAAGCCAATAATATCACGTAATAGTGAAAGAAATCTAAATGTAATAGAAAGATAATGCTCCAGAACAGTGTTTTTCAACCTTTTTGAGCCGAGACACTTTTTTCTTTGGAAAACTCTGGAGTCGCTCCACCACCACCACCCGAAAATGTTAAAATGTGAAACTCTGCAGCCTCTATTAACAATATAAAGTCATTCTCATCAAAGTTTTATCAACAGGAATCAAATAAATACAGAAAAAAAGTATTTCCCAATGTGTTTTTTTAATAGTGACTCCCTCAGTGTGAAACCTGGACCTGATGGATGAAGAGCTGAGATCCTGGTTCACATTCTTCCTTTTCTAAAACTTCTCCATCACTGTCACTGACACAGTACTTTGATACAAGATGGTAGCAGGAGGTGGAGATGAACCACACTGACGTCTGTCACTTTACATTTCACCGGCAAAGTTCTGTGCTGCCCTCTAGTGGTGAAGAGTATTTATACATGATTACTCTGCAACACACTGTGAGAGCAAATGTTTTTTTTAGAAAAAATGTGAAATTGGATCATTTCCCACGGCTCACCTGACGATCTGGAGGAAACACCAGTGGTTGAAAAAAATCATTAATTTCCACTAAATGCAACTGGTTTTTATTGTACCAATGGCAAATCAGCACATCATTTCATTACATGTATGATGGACAGAATAATTACATCGTTGGTTTCATTACATTTAAAATGGATAAAATTAGTACATTATTCGCCGTATTACATGTTAAAATGAAGCAGCGCTCAGGTTGTCTCAGACCTTCCTCTCGTTTGCAGGTGACGGTGAGTCTGAAGCCTCTGGCTCCGCCCCCGGCTCCGCCCCCGGCTCGTCTCCGGGTCGTCCGCCTGCTGCTGAGCTCCAAACTGCCAGTCACCTGGAGGCTGCAGGCGGAGGACCTGCCGCCCCGCCTCCCGCTGCAGGTGGAGGTCGGTCAGAGGTCACGAGGTGTCACCTGCCCTCCACCTGGACGAGGGGTCACCTGACTGCGTGTTGTTTTCCTCCTCCAGGTGTCGTTAAACTCCAGCGTCCGGTCGGCCGGCCTCAGAGTGACCGTCCACACGCTGCCTTCACTGCCGATTCGTCCTCGAGCGCTTCACCGCTGGGCCGCGAGGAACCACGGCGGCCTGTCGTCCATGACGCACTCTGCACACGGCAACCATGTCTACATCCGCCTGGGCCAGGGTGAGACACACCCCTCCCCCGTCCAGATTATAGAGCATCTTCCTCCTCTAACACCCAGATTATAGAGCATCTTCCTCCTCTAACATCAGATTATAGAGCATCTTCCTTCTCTAACACCCAGATTATAGAGCATCTTCCTCCTCTAACATCAGATTATAGAGCATCTTCCTCCTCTAACGCCCAGATTATAGAGCATCTTCCTCCTCTAACATCAGATTATAGAGCATCTTCCTCCTCTAACACCCAGATTATAGAGCATCTCCCTCCTCTAACATCAGATTATAGAGCATCTTCCTCCTCTAACACCCAGATTATAGAGCATATTCCTCCTCTAACATCAGATTATAGAGCCTCTTCCTCCTCTAACATCAGATTATAGAGCATCTTCCTCCGCTAACACCCAGATTATAGAGCATATTGCCCCTCTAGCACCCAGATTATAGAGTATCTTCCTCCTCTAACATCAGATTATAGAGTATCTTCCTCCTCTAACACCCAGATTATAGAGCATCTCCCTCCTCTAACATCAGATTATAGAGCATCGTCCTCCTATAGCACCCAGATTATAGAGCACCTTCCTCCTCTAACATCAGATTATAGAGCATCTTCCTTCTCTAACACCCAGATTATAGAGCATCTTCCCCCTCTAACATCAGATTATAGAGCATCTTCCTCATATAACACCCAGATTATAGAGCATCTTCCTCCTCTAACATCAGATTATAGAGCATCTTCCTCCTCTAACACCCAGATTATAGAGCATCTCCCTCCTCTAACATCAGATTATAGAGCATCTTCCTCCTCTAACACCCAGATTATAGAGCATCTTCCTCCTCTAACATCAGATTATAGAGCATCTTCCTCCGCTAACACCCAGATTATAGAGCATATTGCCCCTCTAACACCCAGATTATAGAGCATCTTCCTCCTCTAACACCCAGATTATAGAGCATCTCCCTCCTCTAACATCAGATTATAGAGCATCTTCCTCCTATAGCACCCAGATTATAGAGCATCTTCCCCCTCTAGCACCCAGATTATAGAGCATCTTCCTCCTCTAACATCAGATTATAGAGCATCTTCCTCCTCTAACATCAGATTATAGATCACCTTCCTCCTTTAACACCAGATTATAGAGCATATTCCTCCTCTAACATCAGGTTATAGAGCATCTTCCTCCTCTAACCTCCAGATTATAGAGCATCTTCCTCCTCTAACACCCAGATTATAGAGCATATTCCCCCTCTATCACCCAGACTATAGAGCATCTTCCTCCTCTAACACCAGATAATAGAGCATCTTCCTCCTCTAATCCAGATTATAGAGCATCTTCGTCCTCTAAAGTCAGATTATGGAGCATCTTCCTCCTCTGAAGTCAGATTATAGAGCATCTTCCCCTGTTGGTTCTCTTCACAGACCCGACCCAGCCGGCCGTCTGCCAGCTCCAGTCCCTGTTCGTCTCTCAGAACTACATAGTCTCAGACGTGCAGCGTCAGGAGGTCCAGGGCTGCGCCCGCCTCACGGCGCCGGTCCGGTCCGGTCCTGAAGTCCACATCCTCAAGCTGCACTCGGCGGGTTCTGGACTCTGCGGGTGAGAACATGAACCTCCCCCCCCCCCCCCCCCCCCCCTCCACCCAGGCGGATCGGACGGCCTGACGTCGGTCCCGCCGCCTCCAGCTCTCTGCAGGTGGAGGTGGTCGTCTCCCTCCTGCCGCCGCCGGGGAGCGCCGAGGCCCGTCGGGTGGTTCTGGTCCTGAGCAGCTCGGCGCCGGTGAACTGGGCCGTCGTGGCGCGAGGAGTCCGGGGTCACGTCACGGTTCACGTAAGGGGCGGAGTCTCTGCTCAGTGTCCGACTGCCGCCGTGTCACCGCGTCACCGGGTCTTTCTCTTCAGTCTTCAAACAGTGTTTCCCCGCCGCACCCTGCCGAGCCCGGCCTGACCCTGACCAGCACCCTGACCTCTGACCTCGCCACCCTGCCCGACCTTCTCCTCTGGGCTCGCGAGAGCGGCTTCGGCCACGTGACCTCGTACACCGAGGCCGACCTGGCCAATCGCTTCCTGATCCGGCTGTCTGGAGGCGGCGGAGGTCAGAAGCTGTAACACGTAGTCTCCTTCGGGCTCCGCCTACAACTCAATTCAATTCAACTTTATTTATCGAGCACCAAATACGACACCGTCGTCTCCCGGTGCTTTTTACAGAGAAAAACCCAACAAATTCCACCAACACGTTTCGAGCAAAAACCACCTTTACCAGTTTTTGTTTCAGAAAATGTTCACCTTTACACTTCAGCGGGTGAACCCTAGTAATGGTGCATGTGGGGCCGCTAGTGGGCGCTGTTGTTTGTTTTCATAATGAAGCCACACATGTTAAACTCCAGCTACACTCGGTAGAGCGCAGAACTTTACCAACTCCACATTTGGATTAAATTAGCATCGCTAGCATGATAGCCGTTAGCTCATATCGATGCTAACTAGCCTGTCAGGTAGCTAGCTCCATGACTGTGAAACACTGAGCAGGGAGCGTCTCCACGGCAACAGATGCTGATCTCCTTTGAGCTCCATGAGGGGCCTCCCATCTGTTTTGTATAGAATATGTTTTGCAGGTTTCTGGGATTAGGGTTAGGGTTAGGGTTAGTTGGTTTATTTGGAAACGGTTAAACGTTAACGTCATAAAACCTAATGGATTGATCCTTGAAGACGTCATGCAATTCAGTTTAATCATTTTTTTGCAAAAAGTTGGTCAAAAACATACAAACCAATAATTAAATAAATGCAGACGAAAGCAGATCTTTCAATGGAGACATTAATAAGTCCAGTTCAGGGTTGTCTGTGCCGAGCAGTGTGTGTTTTATTTTTTCAAATCAGTTGAAAGCCTTTTTTTCTTTGGTTTTTTTGTTGTTGTTTTTTAAGAAAAAAAAATCAGTTGAAAGCATTTCCGTTGAGGATTTCTTTGTTTTTATTGATCCATACAGAGGAGGGGTCGTGGAGTCCCTCCGCCCCAGCACCGCCCCGGGTGGAGGAGCGCCAGCTGAGACAGTGGCTGAGTGGTGGAGGCGGCGAGCGAGCGGGTCGAGAGAGCTTCACTGTGAACTGTGAGGACGGACGGCTCGGCGTGGTTGTGGAGCAGCACTTCCTGCAGGTCTTTAGATACAAGCATGAAAACATCAAATCAATCCATCAGACTTTGTTCCTGCAGCACAAAAACATGGATTACATTTAAAAACAGCTGGAGCAAGAAAGGTCAATTTTTCAGAGACCGTTTAATCATAAATTAGGAATTCCAAAAATCGATCACACCATCATCCAGCTGGGACATTACTAGTTGGGAACATCCCATTTCCCAGTTCACAGGATTCACTTGACAATAATAAAAAAAGCAACATGGCCACCTCCTGCAGAGACGCTTTATTGTTGTTGTTGTCGAATTCACTTAAGTGGTTTCAGCAAGTGTCAAAGTTTATCAAACAATGATTGAGGACAATAAAACACAAGATACAGTTAAATAACCTGTTTCTGCAGATGTGCTTATCTTAACTTTAACACTTTAAAATTATTTTGAAGCATTTTTTAAAAGTTGTTGTGGGTTTTTTTAGACAGACACCTCCATTGGCCATTTCAATATCATATAAACTGATAAAAAAAAAGTGCAGAATATGATCAAATCATTTAAATTGAAGTGCAGAGACGTACGATGAGGTGCTATGAGGCCATTTGTTGTTGTTTGTTGTATGTTTCACCAAGGTTGAGACGCCGTTTAAAGGGAATTATTCTCCCCAATGTGATGATCTGTTTCGTCTCCTCCTCCAGACTTTGCCCATCCCGGTGTCGGCGGTGACTCTGAGCGACTCGTCCTGCCAGGCTCAGTCCAACGGGAGTCATTTCCTGTTAGTGTTCCCAGTCATTTCCTGCGGGACGGAGGGTCTGCTGCTCCGACAGCCCCGAGGGGTGCAGTACAAAAACACGGTCAGACAAGCATCTCGGACAGAAAATTCTAAATATCTTTTCAGATTCTTTTTTTTGTCTTTCATCGTTGATATGGAGTCTAACGGAAAAACCGTCCCCAAGCCAATGTCATGAGGAAAATAAAAGGGAATGTTTTAAGAGAGAAAAGTGTAGAAACGATGTGATCCCAGCTCATAAAATCAGAATCATGTTGTGCACAATCAACCCTTGAGAGAGTAAAATGGACGTTTCCCCACTGGGACTCATGACCCGGGTCACCACGACCAGAGCAATGCAGCATTAACAGCCTAAAAATGAAACCTGCTGAACAAGCAAATTGTTGCAAGAGATGGGAAGTGGAGGGGAGGGTGATTAAAAACCGTCAGGCAGGAGCACTCAGGGGGACACGTGCTGAAACACTGAGCAACGGACCGCACTTTGTTGTAAAATTATAACAAGCTGCTTTTCATGTCAGGTCACTAGACCTCAGGCATCACGTCCAAAAACAAACAACATGATGAAGTTCTGCCTCCTGATATCAGCTGCAGAAGCGTTTCAGTGAATGAAATACACAAAATCATGTTATTGTCCTGTTTATTACACGTTTTCAGAAAAATTTCACATTTTGAAAAAGATGTTGAAACGCTGAAAATGATGTAGTAAGTATACCAGGTCACAAGGGGGTGCTGTTGTTTGTTTTTGTAATGAAACCATGGAGAGAACAATCCGCTCTAAACATTAAAGGGTCATATTATGGAAAGAAATCCACTTCCTCAAGGTTCTCCAGCAGTTCTACTCGTCTCCACACCTGGACCGACGCCCCAGAAGAAGAAAGAGTGTCCTCTCTCTCTCCTGGCTTGTTCCAGGTTTTAAAAAGTGTGTTGCTCCAAGCAGCCAATCAGAAATCAAACCCTATATAGTGTCATCGGGGGTTCAGCCAATCACAATCAAGGTAGGCTCCTCCCCCTTTGACTCCTCCCACAATCAGGCAGCTCTGCTCTGGCACATGGCACCACGAGAGGAAGTACTTCCTCCTCTTCCCATAGATGGTCATGTGTGGGCGGAGCCAGTCCAGCTCACACAGACACAGCAGATTCTGAATGCAGCTCCTAGGATCCAATATTCTAAGGAGGAGAATCAAGGAGGAGCTGGAAACTTTGAATACGAGGTTTCTGGAGCGACCAGGTGGAGGAGGTGAAGAAGGAGGAGGAGGAGGTGAAGAAGGAGGAGGAGGAGGAGGTGAACTGGAGGTCATGACATCACGGAGGAAACTTTTTCCTGATTGGCTCGACTGAGCATGAGCAGTAGCAAAGTCTCTGCTGTCACATGGAGACGAAACACAAGCCTTTCCAGAGGGTTTTGTTTTCCTCTGTTTCCATGATGACATTTCAGAAAAGTTTCACCTTGTGAGTCATTCTCAAAAAATTGCAATTCTAATAAAGTTTTCCAAATAAAGTCACAATGAAAATTGTGCATTTTCACTTGAAACTTGAAAATTTAAAAAATAATAATTTCTTATGTGATTATTCAAACACGTCTGAAGCTGCTTTCAGGAGTCAGGACTTCCTGTTGTGTAATTTAATCACAATGATGGTCTTTTTTGGAGATTTATTTTGAAAACGTTGCGATCAGGCCTTTACTGGAAGCTTTAGCTTCGCTGTAGTTTGCTGAGTCAGTTGAGCGTCACCACGACTATTTAAATCTAGAACTGCTAAATCTTTGTTCCTGTTGTTTCCGTCTGTAGAGAGTTTTCATGGCAGTTCTTCAACGCTTCCTCCTCTCTGGACAGGTTTTACTCTGGACAGACACTCTTCACAATCAGACAGAGAAGTCCGACACTCCGCTCAGCATTCACGTAAGAAATTAGCCTGCGCGTCTGTTTCATGTTTTGATTATCAGATCAAGGGTTTTTTTATTTTTTTATTTAAACGTTCTTTTCCTTCTCAGTTTAGCTGTTTCGTGCCGCTCCCGCCACCCGCCGCCCGCCCAGCTGAGGTCCAGGATCCCAGAAACTCTTCTCAGGTCGGACTCGTCTCCTGGAAACCAGAAGGTCCGCGATTCAACCCAGGATTGACTGACTTCCCAAAGCCCCGACTCAGATCTGGACCGGTCCTTGTCCTGAAGCTTTCCAGCTCCGAGAGCGACGAGGAGACTCGGGTCGGCCCCTGTGTCGTCACCGCGGAGCGTCGCGTCCACGTCCAGGTCCGTGTCTCAATCTTCTTCCTTCGAAGCCAAGAGCAGAACAGAATCACTCATCTGTGTCGGAATGCAGATTTCAGCGCGAGCTGCAGCCACTCGCTCTGTGCTGGTGAAGTCTTGCATCGTCTCTCCTTCGTCGGACCCCAAGAAGTCTCCGTACTGGGCTGTGATCGGCGGCGGCTGCTCCTCGGACCCGTCGCTGGCCCTCAGTGGGGAAGGGCAGGAGGCTGAAGGTGAACCGGAGGAGGAAAGGCCACACGTTTCTCACTCGGCTGAAAGAAGCACCGGAGCAGAAGAGGAGGTCTCTCCTCTAAGATTCAGCTTCGTCCTGCGGCCGGTTTATAACGAGCCCATGCAGTTCCTCCACTGCAGCCTCCAGCTGTGTGCTTCTGGTCCCGTCCAGGGGAAGGTCCAGAAGGATACCGTGGCGCGTGACTGCCGGGACGGATTACGTATCCCTCCGCTTGTGTCCGGATCGCACTGGGATCAGGTAATCTCATGGCTCGGACACACTCAGGTTTTGTCACAGGCTGTCCTGAGCCTCGGAGGCTGCAGGTGACGCCTGGTGCATCTGTGACTCATCACTTTTTACTTAGTGGACCTGGTTCCCTACAGGGTGCTGACAAGCACATCTAACGTACAGACGTGTGTCTTCTTTCTTCTCATCGCAGTGTGAGATCAGAAACCTCTCCAGACCCATGGTGGTCACCCAGTCCATCAGCTCACTGGCGTCCAGAATACAAACTCCAGCTGGACAGAGAACAAAGAGGCTGAGTGTGAATCCAGTGGGCGGTCCGGAGCCGGACCACGGTAGTCCCCAGTGCTTGAGAGAAATCTCTCATCCAACCTATTGGTCCTTGTGGGCAGGTGAGCTGGGGGTTCCACCCGTCTTCTAGCTCATGTTCCTCTGTTTGCAGGCTCTGGGGTTCGGACCGGGCCGTTCATGGCCGTCGTCTTCGCAGCCTTCGTGCTGGGCGTCGGCCTGATGGGAGGCTTGTGGTGCATCTATGACTATACAGGTATGCAGCTCCACCCTGTGTTGTACAAGTCACTGACACTTAAAGCTCCTCCACCGGAATCTACCCTAGAAAAATGTCAAATGTGAGATCCAGTTTTAGTTGTTGATGATCGTCTATAATATGTTGTCAAAACCTTTCTGAAGGGAATTCATCATCACACTGAAACAAACACGTGTTTCCAGGATTTAGATTTCATGGAAAATCGTCAGGTTTATTGACATCTTAACGTGAAACACAGGACGTCCAGAAGATCCCAGAGGCTCGGCGTCACCAGACCCCGTCTGTCCACTGGATCTCTGCACATCTGGATCCTCTGAGGAAAAACCCTCAGCCGTCACTTTCACCACATTCACTCTTTCCTCGTGGCTTCAAGACTCTTTCTTTGACAAAGTCTGGAGCTTTTTACAATGTTGATGTTCTGCCACATTTCATATCCCACAATCCCTTGGGGCAGGTTTCCCAAGATGGCGTCAGTCAGGAAACATCAACATTTTGATGATTTGTCTGGAAACTTCTGGACTTTGTTGTGAAGGATTTGATACAAGAGAGGAAATGAGAGGAGGAGGTCTGGTTTGAGATTGTTCTGGTGGAGGAACTTTAACTCCTGATTTCTTTTCTTTACATTTAAAATGCTACTGTGAGTTGATTCTCCTCATGGGGGCACCCCGATTTTCAAGTGAAAACACAAACCACTGGAATCATACGAAGGTCCGCGTTCTCCCATCGTTGATGTTTAGAACTTAATGTTCTCTGCAGCATGTGGGTGTGGCTTCATTACAAAAATAGCCAACAGCACCCACTAGTGGCCAAACACGGATACCACATTTTCAGTGTTTCTGTCATTTCTGCATTAAAAAAATGATGTTTTCACTTGAAACACTGAAGCATAAATGAGACCTTAGGCAGGCAGAACCGTATTGTTTGATTCCTGGCTGGAAACTTTCTGTGTGGAGTTTAAAATGGATTTAAGTGCAGGACAAAAGATGACGAGGTAGAGGTGTCATCATTAAATTCTTCTTCTACTGGGCAAAGCTGTTTATTCCAAATCAACAGAACTGCCCGTCCAGATTGTGTGGTCACGTCACAGCAGCTGCCAGTCCAACACAAACATGGATGTAATTCAAATGAGTGTATTTTCTTTGTAAGGGAGACGCTGCGTGTCTTTTCAAGAAGGTCATCTAACGGAGCAGACTCACCTGAGAAACAACACCTGGAGCCCATCGGCCCTGTCGCATCAGCCCACCAGCTCGGTGTAGAGGTGAGACCGGAGGCCCTTTAAACGATATAACGGTCTTATAATGAAGAGTTTTCCTCTCAGTGGAATGTGCGTGAAATGAGCTGCAGCTGCAGTTTCACACTGGTTTCATCACTGACGCCTGAGCAGCTGCAGATCAGAACAGTTCTGGACAGACGTCTTCTTCTGTCTCCTCCTCAGGATTTCCTGCAAATCTGAGAGCCGAGAAGTGTGTGTGTGTGTGTGTGTGTGTGTGTGTGTGTGTGTGTGTGTGTGTGTGTGTGTGTGTGTGTGTGTGTGTGTGTGTGTGTGTGTGTGTGTGTGTGTGTGTGTGTGTGTGTGTGTGTGTCTGTGTCTGTGTGTGTGTGATGCCACGAGAACCCAGAAGAGGCTGAACTGAAACAATTCAGAGTGAAACGCCGGCTGGAGCGGCGCCGGCTTTTCAGAAAAACTAATATTTCCCCTCTATGTTTACAAAAGCAAATTCTTCATTTCCAGGGACCCACATATCCACCTGGTTCAAGGGCTGCTATGAGCAGCCAGCCCTGTAGGGGGCAGTGTAACAAGAAGCACGAAGCCACGACGGCCAATCACAATCCTGGAAAAAAAAAGCACAATGTCACGAATTGTGCCGTAAATCTGCATCTTAAGATGTGAATGGAGACGCTGAGTTTTTCTGAATCTCCACCGTTGCTGCATTTATGTGTAAATGCAGGAAACAGAGAAATGCCATAGTTTAGTAAAAACCTGACCTGAGCTCCTTGTTTTCTCTCCTCGTGACTCGGCGTGTTGTGAAGAAGCCAAACGTCACTTTGTTTGGCGCAGTAATAAATGCTTTTGGCCTCTTGGGTGCAGCAGAGTGAACTCTTCAATCGTCTCTCTCTCTCTCTTTTTTTTTTTTTTTAAATGAAAGTTTCTACATAAAAAGTCAAAAACAGACACAAGCATCTCCACTTTAACTATCAGAACCAATCAGCAGCTTGTTTTTCTTCTTTACCTTCGACAACCTTCGAAAGGAGGGAGAGAAAGATCAAGTTTCATTTATCATTTCGTTTCATTTCATTTTTTATTTTTTTTTATGTCTGTATCAAACCAACTTTTTGCAAAAACTGTTGACCTAAACTGCCTGACATTTTTTTAAAGATTGTTTTGTCATCATCCAAGGACCAATCGATCAGAATTTCTTTTCAAACAAGTATTTTTGTTTGGTCAGTTTAAATCTGATTGATGTCAAATCAATCCCCTTTCCTTTGGTGTAGTGACGTCATCACCCTGGTTACTGGTTGGGGGTCAAAGGTCGGGGGGGGTCACAAAGAAATAGTAAAATATGTGAACATCAGTAACAACATGAATACATGCAAACGACCAGGACACATGATGGGAGCAGTAGTGGATCAATAACCTTATAATCCACTGGTTTCCATGGTGACAAAGTGGCGTTGGCGAAGGTCTGCGCTCTACCGAGTGTAGCTCTATAGTCTAAATGTATTTTTCACCAGTTCATAAACTGTAGGAACTTTCTTTATTGACTTGTCCTTCATAACATCTCAGGACCTTTTAGGTGATTTCATCTGCTGTGCTGAGCACGTCTGACTTGATAAATATTTTTTATTATTTATAAAACTTCACCTGGATTCAGTCATTTCCTGTGTTTTGGATCCGTTAGTGAATCGTTTCCTGTCAGTCAATCTTACCAACAACAGGAGTTTTCAAACATTCCGGCCTCTCTGAAACTGTTATTGCTTGTCTGCTGTAATTTATGTTTAATCCTCTTTTTAGGACTGGAAGCATTGTGTGTTTACTGCCTTTGTTTTTAATCCGTTCATCAGACTGACTTGTAGTTTTTATATGATGGATTCAAACCATGGCTCCTCACTAACACACTGGACCACGAGGGGGAGACACTTGAACATGTTTTTACTCGCCACACTGTCAAACTGCTTGTTGTGTGACTGACTCGTTAAATATTTACTTAAAAAAAAAATGTCTAACTATCCTGAGAGCTGAGAGTTCAATGTCAATGTATTTAAGTGGTGTAATAAAATGCTTAAATTGTTTTCTCCCTTAATCCACAAACACTTGAGCTTAATTTCTTACCCTAATTCCAGAGTGTATGGCTGCTTATTTATAAATACAATGTATGAGGTCCATGACAAATCATCAGTGATTAAAGAAATAAAGTTCAAGCTCGCAGCTTCACTGTGCAGATGATTAGAACTACTGATCATTGCCTCGCAGAAATGTTCAATAACAGAATAAACTGAGTTCCATTTTAAATTATTCCTTGATAGCATGCTTCGTTTTTAATTGACAACTAATTCAATTCAATTTTGAAAAAATAAATAAATAAATCTAGTAATCTTAAAGCACCTGCTCTAACGGCCTGGAATCTGTGTCATGTTACATTTCCTGGTCTCCATATGCTGTCTGAACTTACAAACTGTAGATGTTGAGGTTTCAGTGGTGGTAGAAGTTTTAAAAGAAGAAATAAAGTGAAATGTGACGTGAGTGGATCACAGCTGCAGCTTCCTTTGTCCACTGTCAATCTGCAGATTTCTGATCTCCTGTTATCTTGATATTCTGACTGCATCTCTGGTTCCAGCCTCTTTGACTTCCCGTCCCCGTGTCTGATTGCCGCTCTGATGTGTTTCACCTGCGTCTGATGGTGTGATTGTCTTCACCTGGTGGCTCCTGGTTGTCACTTCCCTCCTGCGTCTCAGAGTTCCTTTCTGCCGTCGCTGCTCTAGATAGATTGAATGAAGTGATATATCTTCTATCTTCCTCCACTGATCTTCAGGTGTTTGGAGTTTTAGTTTGTTTTTCTTGGTCGGGATCGAGCTTCAGGCAGACCAGAGACACTTGCTCTCAGACACACGTGCATCAGCAAATGATCTCTGGAAGTTGATCTTAATGTTCTTGAAAACACACATTCTGGAGAAAAATAGGATTTGTGTGTGCTTTTTTTATATATAGAGTAGAGAGCTTTATTCCTCCCCGGGGGAAACACACACACACACATATTTTACACATACATATATATATATATATATAAATTCATAAAAATTCCCCTCTCGCCCTCCGCAGGCGGTCACCTGTTTTTCTGTTCCAAGCTCGGGTCCTCTACCAGAGGTCTGGGAGCTTGAGGGTCCTGGTCCTCTACCAGAGGCCTGGGAGCTTGAGGGTCCTGCTCAGTATCTTTGCTGTTCCAAGTACTGCACTTTTCTGGACTGAGATGTCCGAGGTTGTTCCAGGGATCTGCTGGAGCCACTCCTCCAGTTTGGGGGTTACTGCCCCGAGTGCTCTACTGTCACCTTCACCTTCCAAGCCCTCTCCAGCTCCTCTCTGAGCCCTTGGTACTTCTCAAGTTTCTCATGTTCCTTCTTTCTGATGTTCCCATCACTTGGTATTGCTACATCCACCACCACGGCTTTCCTCTGCCCTTTATCAACCACCACGATGTCTGGTTGGTTCTCCATTACCATCCTGTCTGTCTGTATCTGGAAGTCCCACAGGATCTTCAACGGTCATTCTCCACCACCTTTGGGGGTGTCTCCCACTGTGACCTTGGGGTTTCCAGACCATACTCCGTACAGATGTTTCGGTACACTATGCCCGCCACTTGGTTATGGCGTTCCATGTATGCTCTCCCAGCCAGCATCTTGCACCCTGCAGTTATGTGCTGGATTGTCTCAGGTGCCTCTTTGCACAGTCTACACCTTGGGTCTTGTCTGGTGTGGTAGATCTGGGCTTCTATGGCTCTGGTGCTCAGAGCCTGCTCCTGTGCAGCCAGGATGAGGGCCTCTGTGCTGTCCTGTAGGCCAGCCCTCTCTAGCCATTGGTAGGACTTCTTGAGATCAGCCACTTCAGTTAAGTTCCGGTGGTACATCCCATGTAGGGGCTTGTCCTCCCATGATGGTCCCTCTTCCAGCACCTCTTCATCTCGCCATTGTCTGAGACTTTCGTTGAGTATGTCATCCGTTGGAGCCCTGTCCTTGATGTACGTATGGCGCTTGGATGTTTCATCCTGGATAGTGGCTCTCACGCTCACTAGTCCTCTGCCTATATATATATATATATATATATATATATATATATATATATATATATATATATATATTAAGATCAGCTATCATAATTTCCCAAACCAACTGGTATGCTTGAGGTGACGAGAGTCTAAACATGTGACCCAGAGTCAATCAAACTGCACTTTAACTGCAAGGCATTCATCCGACCACCAGAGGCGCCCTTTAGTCAGGTGATCAGCATTAACTACACAGATGTAGCAATGTGTCCACATTAAAGGTAATTTCTAGTCTTTGACTAGTTATACTGATCATTATATGAACTCACCGACTATATTTGTGAGTTCCAGCTTCAAGTGAAGAAATGTTTTCTGCCTTTGACAATGTTTATAATTTGATAATAATCCATAATAATCCAGTGTGATCTTTGAAAAAAAACTGTCTTCTGTGGCTCCGTGCACCGCTGAACCCCGAGACAACCAAAGTTTAGAGTTTTCACTTGCAAACGTCGTGTAAACAAAGTGAACTGGTTCTGTACATAATGTTATTACCTACTTGTCCGACGCTTTAAGATGAGTTTGACAGACCTGATTTAAACTAAGTCACTCCACTTTATTACAATACAACTTACATTGTGTCACTTTCCAGGAGTAGTTTAAATGTTTGTTTTTTCAAAACTTTGACAGCTATATACAAACGCGGTCAGGGTTGAGTGTAGCAGTGTGCGTAGCCGCACGGTGCCTGCTGGTGGCGCTGCAGCTCGGCCCGGCGCTGGAAGCAGTGCTGGCAGCGGGGGCAGCTGAAGGGCCGGTAGCTGCTGTGCTTGCGGCTGTGGGTGATCAGGTTGGAGCTCTGGCTGAATCCCTTCCCGCACACCTTGCACACGTGTGGCTTCTCACCTGCGAGTCAGACCACAGGTTGCAGGAGTACCACGGGACCACACACACACACACACACACCCAGCGGAGTCCACCCACCTGTGTGTATGAAGGTGTGTTTCTTCATGTCCGACTTCTGGTGGAACCTCTTGCCGCAGTACTGGCAGGGGTAGGGCCGGGTGTCGGAGTGGATGAGGAGGTGCGTGGACAGGGTGGACGAGCGCTTGAAGACCTTCCCGCACACCTTGCAGCCGAAGCTTCGCTCCTGGAGACACACGGCGAGACTCTTTACGCCGGCGCCGGCGGCCACTCGGCCCCGGCGGCCGTCGCTGGACTGTACCTTGGCTCTGCCGAAGCCGCTCGCCGCTCTGAAGCCAAAGGGAAGGTGGGACGTGTCGGCGACTGCCGGAGACCAGAGCCAGGGGACGGAGGGCGTCTGACAGCCGCGAGGCGGCGGCGGCACTTCTGACAGAGACTGGAGCAGACCGGGGCTCAAGTCAGAACAAACGTTTTGCATTTACAATGCAACGCTTTAAAAACAAGTTCTCAGGTCGGACCACTAGTTGGTGCTGTTGCTTGTTTTTTCCCCGTAATGGAGCCGGACACGTGGCACCTCAGGCCACGTTTACACGGACCCGCATGTCCACCTGGTTCGGAGCTGCAATGAGCAGCCAGACCTGCAGGGGGCAGTGGAGCGAGAAGCATGAAGCCACGATAGCCAATCACACGACGTCACGAATTGTAACGTCAATCTGCGCCTCCCACCTTTAGATGCAACCAGAGAGACACGTCGCTGGTTTATCTGTCAATAAAAGGCTTCAACGTAGAGAAATGTCACCCTTTTTTTTTTTCAAACAACCAGGTACGTGTAAACGTGGCCTCTGTCTTTCTGTTGACGTTATGAAATTATAGCAGGACCTTCACACAGTTGGAAACAATTAGTGCATCACTTTATGATGCATCACTTTACCCAAATGGACATTACAATTCAACCGTTCAGTTACTGTCTAGTTATTCTATTTCATGCCCATACTTTGTCACTTTACTGTCTATATGATTATATGGTGTATATATTCAAAACATTTTAAATTGTTATTTTTAATATTATTGTTACATGCCTTTTTGCACTGTGGGTCCGAGAGGACTGAAATTTCATCTGCGCTGTATGTCATGCATATCAGCACACTTGACAATAAAGCTGACTTTGACTTGACTTATAAAAACGTGCTGGACTTTCTGCAGTTTTCATTGCTTTGGAACATATTTATGAACTAGAAAGTTTGCATTTCCTGAAGAGCGTGAGAGGTGTGAAAGTTGGAGCTGAATAAAGCTCAGCTGTAAAGGAAGGAAGTGACCAGAGGCTGGTGTCACTTTAATTTGAAAGGATCTTGCCGGTGTTTGCGGAGTTTCCCAGAAGCTCGTCCCACCTTCTCGCAGAGCGGACAGGAGCGGTCCGGAGACTTGAGGTCGGTGTGAGTGGTGTGGTTCAGCAGCAGGAAGACCAGCTGCTCCAGCTGCTGCTCCCTGGCAGACGCCTGGCGTCTGGCCGCAGGCCACAGCCCGGCCAGAGGGGGCGCTGTCACTCCCTGCCGGGGGGCTTCTGGGGGGAATGTGACAGGAAGGAATTCACTGAAATAATTCATTGCAAATGAAAAAAAAAACAAACCTGTTAATTTCAGAGCATCGTCTTAACTAATCCTCTAAAATATCTTTAAAAAATAGTCCAATAACGTCTCAAAAGCTGAGAAACAATTTTACAGTTGTCTGATTCTCCTTCAACTATTTACAGAGTTCGAATTACGGGGGAGCTAAGGGGAGCTGGGCTCCCCTGAAAGGGACCTGAGCTCCCCTGAAAGCCTAATTTGAAAAATTTAGGGGGAGCTCTAAAAACATGCGGCATACCTATTCTACAAACTTGAGAGGTCTGATCGGAAAATAGGGCTCCCCCGAAAGCCACGTTGTAATTCGAACCCTGACTATTTAGTTTAAGGAAAAATGGAACCCACATTCTCAGATCTGCAGCTCATCCCACAAATGCACTGGGGGAAATGCAACTCTGCTGAAACGCTACTGGTCATGTGACCACGGCCTGAGTTCCCAGTTCCTCTGCACATGCTCAGTAGAGCCAATCAGAGCAAAGCTTCCTCTGTGGTGTCAGGACTCCCAGTCCTTATTCTCCTGGACTTGGTACTTTATTTTGACAGTCACCGTAATAACAATCCAACTTGGTGGTTTTATTTTGACAGCCACCATAATAACAATCCGAAATGGTGGTTTGTTCACTAGAATGTCCGTGTTCTCCTATTGTTCATGTTTAGAACTCTGTGTGTGTGTGTGTGTGTGTGTGTGTGTGTGTGTGTGTGTGTGTGTGCGTGTGCGTGTGCGTGTGTGTGTGTGTGTGTGTGTGTGTGTGTGTGTGTGTGAGTTCAGTACTAGAACTAACAACAGCGCCTGCTAGAGGCTCAACATAAAAACTCCATCGTTTTCAGCATTTTTGTCGTTTCCATGAAAACTGACATAATTTTGAAAACGTTTCTGTGTAAACATGAAACTGTCTAATTGATCTGGCGACCAGCTAATACCAACAAACAAACAATCCACCAAAACCAAGTCATGACGCTATAATTGTTGTGACAAAAAGTTTTAAAATTTGCTTTATTATTATTATTATTATTTTTAAACTTTTTTAATTTCCATACCTGAGGGCCAAAGGTCATTTGGAGGGTCTCTGTGGGGGGGGTCTTCAGCTGGGAGGTCTTTCCCCCCTGATGGCACAGCCTGCGGCCCGTTAGCAGGTTGGCGGAGTGGCGGCTCCTCGGCGGCAGCGGTGGCGGCGGCGGCGGCGGCGGCAGCGGCGGCGGCGGCTCGGCGTCCGGCCGACTGCGTCCGTTTGGCCCTGACAAGGAAGGAGCGCGGCATGGCGGGGGGCTGGGCGGGTGGCCGGGTGGGGCCGAGTGGGGAGCCAGGCGGGGGGGCCGAGTGGGGGGCCGGGCTGGGCCGGGCGAGGCCGGGTGGGGGGCTGGGCGGGAAGCCGGGCGGGGCTGGGTGGGGTCCGGGTGGGGTCCGGATGGGGCCGGGCGGGGGTCCGGGTGGGGCAGGACGGGGGTCCGGGTGGCGCAGGAGCAGGGAAGAGAGACGCTCCCTGCAGGTCCTGAGTTCCCCCCGAAGTGTGACGCTGCAGACGCTCGGCTGCACCTGCCTTCAGTTGCGGCGCCAGACGCTTGAGGTTTCCTCAGCGAGCTCCGCAGACACCTGCAGCAGCGCCACGGGGCTTCCTCTCAGGACAACCCTGAGCCAGGAGTGTTTGAATCCACGGCAGCAGAGTCCTGGTACTCACTTCAAATTAGAGTGAACAATTCAACTTTACTACAAGCTGGTGTCAAACAGGAAGAGAGTGAATATCCAAACATGAAGCTAGTTCATGAATCAGGGTTTTATTCTTATATATGTGTGTGTACATAAGGCGAGGGAGGTTCACTTCAATAAATACATACAGACGTGTATAGATGTATATAGTGTGTATATCTAATCTCATGGTTTCACTATAAAAACAACCAGCAGCACCCACTAGTGGTCTGGCATGCTCACTACATTGTTTTCAGCATTAAAACAGAGAAAATATTCCAAATGTTGATGCATAAATGTGAAACTTTTCTGAAGCGAAAACACAGAAAGGATGTGTTTTCAATCCAAAGAGGCAGGTTATACTTCGTCCCAGTGTTTTTCACACAGGATGTATTCTACTTTCATAGTTTGTTTGTTTTTGTTGTTTTTGTCACTTGTGTTTTTGGAGACTATATCTATTGAAAAGTATCTACAGTGTGTATTATCTTTCTACCACCTTTCTGACATGTTGAACTCAATCTGTGTTGTGTGTGTGTGTGTGTGTGTGTGTTTGTGTGTGTGTGTGTGTGTGTGTGTGTGTGTGTGCGTGTGTGTGTGTGTGTGTGTGTGTGTGTGTGTGTGTGTGTGTGTGTGTGTGTGTGTGTGTGTGTGTGTGTGTGTGTGTGTGTGTGTGTGTGTGTGAACATAGGTATATATTTACATAGATACATTTACATCAGCATAAATATATTTTTGGGTGTATATCTGTATTTTGAATGTTTTGACGTGTCCTGAACGAATTAATGATTTTAAATAATCAAAAAATAAATCTAGTTTGACTTTTTTTAATAAAAATAAAATTTAAATTATTCTAAATAAATTATTTTGATTCGAGGAAAATGTGACTTATTATTGTAACATTTTCTGCAATAAAACAATATGAATATGAATGCAAAGTGAAAACAAGCATGTTTTCCTGTTGCTCTGCTGTTGATGAGACGTCACTGAAAATAATCGGAGATAAACTCAAAAGGAAAACAAGGTTCAGCAAATGTATCGTCAGTCAGTTATTTCTTATGGTGCTTTAAGCAAATTCGACATGAGAGTGGATGTAGATTACATTAATGCATTACTTATTTTATGCGCTCAGAAATAATCTCTGCATTCCCTCATAAATCAGACATTTTATTCTGTATTCTGCGTCACTCTGCTCTCATGGTGCCAATATTATTTGCACCGGCTTTCTAAACCAGAGGAAGTTAATTGTCATAAAATTCAACACGTGGCTGTAAGAAAGGTGTCAAAACAACTGAGGCGAGAAATATTAGATGAACCCACAAATATATGAGCTTTAAATGTCGCCTTCTGGTTACACACAAAGAGTTTCATATTATAAGGAGGAGAAAAACGTATTTAAAAAACCCAGCAAAGACAAAATGAAAAGGTACTTCAGTACCCCGATTATCTCTTAAAATATATAATTTCAATCCAGTTTTAATTCAAGTTATTTATCCCCGGGTGGCAAATCAAGTCAAAACACTTTGGATGTGTACAGACATAAATCACAACATCAGACCAGCATGTATGAAAGTATAATAGATAGAAAATATAGAGTATAGTATAGATATATAGAATAGAGTAGAAAATTTGAATTAGGATAAAATGATTCTGTTCATCTCATGTCTACCAGCCATAAAGTTGGAAATTAATCAAAATTCAAAATCCAACTTTAACTACATGACGTGTAATTATAGATCTGATCTGATGTGTTTATTTACTCAGAATTATACTTTTTCATAACAAAAATAAACTAAAGCCGCAGCATGAGAGAATAAATAAACTGACATTATGAGAAACATTACAGATTTACGAGAAAAGCGACTTATTGTCTCTTGTTTCTTGATTCCTATATGTTTTAAAATGTTGATGAAACAAAATATTCTAACTTTAGTTTTTGCAGCTTTGTGTCTCTTATGGACACGAAGTGAAAACTGTCGAGACGAGAAATACAGACTTCATGCAGGAATGTTAAGAAAAAAAACTCTGAATAAGTGCCCCAAGCGTGAAAGTGGAGAAAGTGTATTAATGGATGTGCCTCGATAACATTTTATAACCGTTTAAAGATTGGAATTGTGAATTTTAGCAGGGTTATTAACGCATAATGACAACAGAGACGAGGATCCGACGCAGAAACGACGTGAAAAAGTATCTCTTGTTCTGTTTGAGTGATGAATGTGAGTGAGTGTGATGTTCTTACCTCTGAGCTGCCGAGTGACGAGTGTTTGTGTTGCTGCTCGTGGCCTCGTCCTCTTTCCTCCATCACCACCACCAGCGCCACGCCACACAACACCCCACTTGGTTTTTAGAAAGAGGATCGGTTGTGCACCGGGGAGCCGAACGCTCCTCCGCATTCTAAGGATCTCCACCTTTTCCCCCGAAGGCACCGGGCCTCGTCTGGGTCAGACTGAGAGGCGAAGCCTTGCAGACGACGTCTCGATGAACCTTCATGTTGTAAAATGTTTGTTTGAAACCACAGTGAGTCTTTCATGTGGGAGTATCACAGAAATACGACGAGCTTTGGAAAGTGTGAATGTGTGGCAGTTCTCATGAGAACATGAGAACCTTTACTATCCACTCTCTTTGTGGGTGTTTGATGCCACCCAATGAATATCTGCCTTTCTTTTTTTTTTTAAAGTCCATCACCTCCATCACCTCCAGGTCACCCTGGAAACCACCTTGTAGTTTTTCTCTTTGAAAACATTCTGTAGGAGTCATCAGAACTTTACTCCACACTGTGGAGCGTAACGTCACAGTAACAGAAGCTCAGTGTTGCCACAGTTTAAAAAACGAATCCGATTCCTGGTTACTTCCTGTCATTGTGAAGCAGAATTCACCAGCGCTGGATTGTTCACCCACTAATAAGGAACGTGAGCTGGTTTACACCATCGTGAGACAGGCTAGTTTTACCCTCCTGATGATGTGTTGTTGCTATAGTAACTGCAACAACAGTTACTATTGCATAACTACCGATTACAAGCTACTTCTTTTAAAAACTTTGTTGCGTCACCAGTTACTTGTTTACTTGTTTTTAAAAGTAACTAAGTTAGAGTACAAGTTACTTTTTTAATCACTCTCAGCAGCTGCCGACAACACCCTGCATCGTCTGAACATACAAATTACAACCGGTTTGGCCAAAAACTCTGCTGATCCCTGCCTCCTGCACCCGATGGTCCATATTTAACCTTTCACCTCCTGCTGGTCCATATTTAACCTTTGACCTCCTGCTGGTCCATATTTAACCTTTGACCTCCTGCTGGCCCATATTTAGCTTTGACCTTCATTCTTCACTCGCTTTTATTATCAGATTTTTACTATTACTGCTATTTATTTACCCAGAGATGTAGTTGTTGTCTGTTGTTGCACTATTTATTTATATATACATTTATTTGCACTGCCTGCTCTATGAGACTTTATTTGCCCCCTCCTGGACAAATAAAGTCTTTCATTGATTGATTTATTGATTTAAAAAAAAAAAAAAAAAGTCGGGGGGGGGGGCTTATTGCAATTTTAAGGTTTATTTTTGATGATGGTTCTTTCCGATTCTTTTCTGTTACCTGAACGCACCATTAGAGTGAGTTGGGCTGTGATTGGCTGAGAGTGGAGAAGGGGGCGGGTCGTGCAGTGTCTGCATGCCTCTGTGTGTCTGGAGCGGTGGGTTCTGTTTAATAAAATAGCGGCTTTGCAGACAAGAAACTCGTCTTATTGGACACTGTAACAGTAACAAACAGTGATTTGGACAAGTAACTTTAATCTGATTACTGGTTTGGAAATAGTAATGTGTTGCTGTGATGCTGCTGAAGCAGTTTGTTCACACGCTTTTGGCCAGTTTGTATTTTCGATGTCGCGCCATCAAATCTCGCGGTGATCGCTGAAGGAACACGAAGTGATTGGTCACAATTTGTTGTTGTTGTCTATTTACAGGATTCCGATTGGCTGGCATGGATTTTTTTTCGTCTGGTTACGGGTTTGGGAGGCTCATAGGAGCTCAGTTTGTGAAAATGATAGAATTTATTTTAAACGATCTGATGTGAGCTGTGTTGTTTTTGAAATGGCAGAGGGGGAATAACACTTTTTGTAAACACCCAGTGATGTGTAATTTCTGCTTTCAGACTCCTTGACTTCCTCGCCTGGTGTCTGATTGCTGTTCCTCGCCCTGATGTGTTTCGCGGGTGCCTGAGTGTGTGATTGTTGCCACCTGGTGGCGCCGGTTTGCAAATGAGTTTTCTTGTGTTTTGTGATGGTCGTGTTTCAGTGTGTCTGCGCGACTCTTCCTCCGCGCTTCAGGCCACATTGAACCCGGTTATTTAAAAAAAAACTGTGATATTTCTCTGGGTTTCTTGCTTTTACACATAAACGCGCCTTCGTGTCGCCACAAACGATTCCTGAAAACCCTGCCCACAGTGGAGATTTACAAAAACTCTGTCTCCATTTACATCGAAAGAGGAGAAGACGGAGATTTATGTCACAATTTGCGATGGTGTGTTTTTTCAACTTTGAATTTGGGATTTTCGGGTTCACGTTATTTTGGCAAGACAATTTGTTTCTTCATCAACATCGGTGATGTCAGGCGTCTTAAGTCTGCCTCCAAACAAACATAACAAAAAATGACATACTTTTGGGAATCAGGAGTTAGACGGCGGTGTTTGTTGCAATTCACTCCCCAGATCTGCAGCTCATCCCACAAATGTTAGAAAAAAAAGAAAGAAAATCTTACAAACACATTTCCTTTAGTTTTTGTTATATTTACTACTTTTTTTTTAACTTGTTGCTAGAGGACTACTCTAAAATTGTATTGCATACAACATCTGTTACATTACTTCTTTCACTACCCTCATTACAAAAAGTACTTGAGTAAAAGTGTGTCTTTTCGAGAAACTGCTAAAAGCACCAGTTTCTTTTCAGCTGTATTTAATTACACTGACAGACATTTGATTCATTTTACCTGACTGAATTATATACATTCAAATCACATTTCTCAAACAATAATGTATATTAAAGGTGTACAGGAGGATTTTCCCGAATTTTAGGAAAGAACCGCCCTCTCCACCTTTTGAAAAAATGCACATGTGCAACGCTGTACCTGCTCCCGAGACGGAACGCCTACTAAAACGTGTGCGAGAGACGTGCACGAGCCCAGTTCTCCTCGTGCACGCTCTGTTTACAAGTCGGCGTCGCTCACACAAGCAGTAGTAACTACTGACGATGCAAATTACAAAATAAACTAATCAACCCTGGAAAGTTACAATATAGACGTAGATCACTTTTACTGGAAGTGATTTGAAATGGATTTCTCCAAATAGAATGCCAAACTTTACCTTCAGCGCACGCCATCGTGTGAAAGAATCTCCCAGAAACACTCTGGTCTTCTTTCTCTCTTCCCAAGCCTTTCTCTTCTTCTCATACACTTCGAAGACACTTTTTCTCTTGCGACCCTCTGCCATTTTCAAAGTACCCGGTGAGAACTGCGAGCTAGCTGAAGGCGTAGCTCACCATATACACCTGAAAGCGCGCATGCACAGAAAGTGAAAACTAATAGATCCGCGCTACCTCGGGACGAGCACGTACGACGGCCTTACGTAATATATCACCAGAATGATTGACAATTGGGAGGACCAATAGTCTTGATGATCCACCCGGAAGTATAACATCCTCCTGTACACCTTTAAAGCAGAAATGTGTATTTGAAAAAAATGGAAATATTATTTTTTTTTTGTAGAAATGTATTTAAAATGACAAATGAGGGATAAATATGTTGCATTATTGGGTTCAAACTAAATCACTAGTTAATCGATATGCAGACGATTCTCTTCTTTACCTCACAGAAATGTTATCATATTAAGTGGTGTTGATCACTGTATATCTTTCTGTTATGAGCTTTGTGTGGATAAAATGTTCAGGTTTACATAGAAAAAGTCCCCATTAGTCCCCTGGTTCAACGTTGAACTGTTCCTCGCAGTAATTCTACTTGACGATCTTTGACTGACGGTGTTTAATTCTTCCCGGGTGAAACGTTTCATGTCGACTTCATGTGATTAAGCCTGAATCTGACTTCAGATTGAAATCAGATCATGTGACGTGTGTCTTCTCGTTGTGGCTGCAGCCGTGCAGGCGTCAGGTTTGGATCCCGATGCGATGCTGAGACTCGGAGCATGAGAGCGCCGGTGTGCCAGAGCAGCGTGGTTGATGTGGCGGGGGGCTGGCAGCCTTCTCCCGGGGGCCGCCGGGGGGAGCGGGGCCCAGCCGAGGCGGGCTGGTGGGTTCGGCGGGTTTCTGTTCAGGGGCTTCTTGTTCCTCTCAGAAAAAAAACCTAAAACAAAACAAAGAAAAAAAAAACCTTTCTAGGAACCCGAGGAAGAGGAAAGGAATGAAAAAAAAAAAATACCTGTGAGACTTTCCAGACGCAGTAACTTTTTTGCTTTCACTTGCTTAGTTTATCAAACAGAGAAAAAGAAGATGTTCTGAAGACGTGATGTCTGCTGTTTGTCCTCAGTGGGACAGAAAAGATGTTTGATTTGTTAACTTTTAACCTGGTTAGCTTTACACAACACACCTGGGACCGTCCCGGACACAAGAGCCATCACAGGTTCCTGACGTCCACCAAAGGACGGAGGAAAATAAACGTTTCTGTATCACCTCCAGATTTCTGATCTAAACTTCCAGGGCCTGTGGGGAACTTTTCAGCAACATCCGTCCAGCAGTTTTGACTTTAATATTCGTTATCTAAAGATAAACAAGCGGAAAAACAAAGATATGTTGATGATTTTATTACGTCCTCAGTGGATGTAAACATCCAAATATCCACACGCACACAAACAAATAATCATACCTCCCTCCCAAACAACAATTCACACAAACACACACGAACAACCATCTACCCTATGGGAGCAAACGTCCATCCACCCAAATTAACAAACATCGACACAAACAAACAAATAAACAGCTGTACCTACCTCCCAACCAACAATTCACTCAAACAAACATCCATAACCAAATGAACAAACATCCACACTTACCTCCCAACCAGCAATTCACACAAACACCCACACAGACAAACAAACATCCATCCATACAACCAACCAACCAACCACCACAAATAAACAAACACCCACCCAAACAAACAAGCAAAACTACCTGCCAATCATCCACCAAAACAGCTACTTGTCCACACAAACAAACAAAAACAATCCCGTCTACTCACCAACCTGCCGTCCATACAAACAAACAAACACATCTACTCACAACCACCCACACTAAATAAAGAAATACATAATAAAACCATCCACCCAAACAAAGAAGTAAACAACAACACCAAAACAAATAAGGAAAAAAATTCCGTGTCTTGTACTTGATAACGGTTATTTTCCAGAAACAAGGAGAAGCCCCCATCGTGGCCACTTCCTCCTTCAGAAGGTCGCCGTATGTTGATCTGAATCTCTTTTGTTAATTTTCTCTGTTCATGATGTTATTATTCATGTGAGGATATTTCCTTGCAGAAACCTCGATGCATCGGGGCGCCGCCTGTGTTTTCTGTGTAGTTTCACAATGGTGCTGCTTGATATTACATGACATCAGAGTGTGAAATGAGTCACGGCGGTGTGGCGTCCTGCCCGGGGTCAGGCGGAGGACGCCGCGCTCTGCTTTATCTGCCGGCGGTGGTTTCGCTCGGCAGACGAGTGCAGCGCTCTGACACACATTCTCACGGTCAGAAGCTTCGCTTCTTCTACGCCTTCACCCCCCCCACCCACCGGACGTTCACCCACCCCCCATCCCCCCCCCCCCCCCCCCCCCCCCCCGGGCGGCAGGATGTCCTGGCCACTCTCTGACCACCAAGTCATAACATCTCCATTAAATGCGTCCACGACAACTGCGGCCTCTCCCCGATGCGCCACATGGTCGAGCACAAGCCACGACTCTGTGCCACCCACTGAACAGGAAGCCGGCGTGGCTCTGAGGTACCTGCCTTGCTTTGTTGCAGCTCATCACATCTTCCTACTGGTTTCAGGGTTAGGGTTTCAAGGGTTTCATCGCTGTCAGATTCAGAACGTCACTGATTCAGATTCAAAGTGAACCCGGGGAAGTTTTGCACCGGAGGGAAGTGGGCAGCAGGCCGGCGTCGGTGGCATGCAATGACACAGAGTTTGGCATGCAAACTCTGTGATGGATTCTCAGATTGTTCAGGGAGACGGAGGCACGAACTCCCACGCATGAAGCCACCTGAGATTTTCAGGGTTCCAGAGAGCTGAGGAGGTGTGAGAACGCTGGCATGCTGCGAGACGGCCGCCGCCGCCGCCGCCGCTGATCGAAGACAAGAATGGATCAATCTGCTGGTTAGAAGTGGTAAAGAACATCGCAGGTCTAACTGGTGGGCCAGTTAAGACCCGTGAGCCAAAACCGGCCCACAAGAGGCTCCAGTTCCTCAAAATTGTAAAGATTTCAAAGAAAATATTGTTGTTTTTAAAAAAAAACAAATATCATAACAGTAGCGCCACAGTGACGCTGGCATGAAAGCTAAAACACCAGCATTCGCCTCAAAGCTGCGCTGCCAGGGTGCGTTTGTAGAAACTCCCAGAATGCAACAGCTGTAGGAGAAGATTTTGTTTCACTGGATTTTGCAGCTGAATGTTTCATTAAAATCGGCTTTATGTTGAGGTTGGAGTATTTTTGGTCATAATTGCTTGGTTTTCCTGAAATATAGATGTTTTCCTCACATATATTTTGCCACAAAACATAATAATCATCTTAACTGGGCTGTATTTGACCTCCGAACTGAAGTTAATTCGACAACCGCGATTCAAAGGCTTTATAATTCAGGATTATATTAAATAGTAAACCTCTTTGTTTCACATCCTGCAATATTCAGCCAGTGGTTATTTTTTGTAATTTGTTGTTCTTGCAGGATGTATGTATTACGTAACACGACAAAGCTCCATACATCCATACACACGCGGTCCTTTACTAAGAGAAAGATCATTCTTTATATGTTACGAGTGTCGAAATAACTGAGAAAAACAATCAACTTCAATCATATTCTAGTTTATTTACAGTGCGTCTCACTCTGAACATCCAATACATCTTTGTATTGTTCTTTGTTTGGTTTTTTTCAAGCTACAGGACTTAAACCTGTGAGATGATCTGCTGATCTCTCCAGGATGGAGCCTGAATTCGACAGATGTTATCAGCTGCAGACGTCAAACCGAGGGTGGAGAACGCTTCACCGGACTGATGAATCGACGAAGAGCAGTGAAGAGCCTTTTCAACAGCTTTCCTGCACAAACACAGTCGACATGTAGTGCAGGTTTAGTACGACATCGCCTGGATCGCCGGAGTCCTCTGTTCTGCTCCGGAGGCTGAAACATGCCTGGTTCAGTCATTATGCATATTTATTTGATATATATTTAAAGAGATTCTTCTTGATATGACCGACTATACTCGTGTCCCGGAAAGAAAAATGTGTTTTTATTAGGAAAAGTGACGTTTACCTCCACTGACATGACTTCTTGCCCCTAAAAGACGTGTTTGGCTGTAAAGATGGTTGAGATATTGTTTTAGTGGAAGTTCTCCTGGTTAATGCAAAGTGCAGCACGACTGTATTTGTGCTGCAGCGGCAGATTCGGTTGCAGATTTTGCTGCGCCGCCTGAAATCGATGCGTCGTGTGAGTTTGTGATGTTCGCCCTCAACGTGTGAATCCTGCCGAAGCCTCGCCCGACACACCCTGGACCCCGGGCATTAGTGTGTGTGTGTGTGTGTGTGTGTGTGTGTGTGTGTGTGTGTGTGTGTGTGTGTGTGTGTGTGTGTGTGTGTGTGTGTGAGTGAAGAAAGGTGTGAAGCCGCAGACCTCCTCGCTACACCACTCGGAGGTGTTGGTTGGACTCAGGCCTTCTCGTGATGCTGATCTCAGAACATCTAAATAAAGAGCCACGTTTCCCTGAAAGCGATGCAAATGATCCTCCTTCGCCTTTCCTGTCATTCAGGGGGGAGAAAAAAAAAATCACATTCTCGACGTTAAGACTTTAAGACATGTTAATATTGAACATTTACATGTAATTGGCCATGTTTTGGAAAAATTTCCAATTTCTTTCATGTGATTTCAAAAGAGACTTAGGATATCATAGTTCAGAACTGCAGGAGGGATTTATGAATAAATTGGTAGCAGTTAGTGAGCCGGCCTGGCCAGGGAGTTCCACCCGTCACTATCCACGTGCCACACAACAACTTTGGACCGCCGTGAAACAGATCTGTGTCGTGCTGCCGCAATATTTTTCACTTGTGTTATTAAAGGAAACGTCAGAACATAAGATATTTACAAATGAACCCCAATTATAACATTTCCTATAATATTTCCAGGTCGCAACACAGACTTGAGGGCTTCGATGCTAATGCTACCTGGCTACGTCAGGCGGTTGATTTTCCCTTCAGGGGTCACGGTTCTTATCTGCTGCGCAGTTCTGGCTTCCTCAGCCTTGCAGGTTTAACAAGCGTCTGGTGGTTTTCACTCCCATCTAACTAGAAATGTGTTGTTTCACGACTTTATAGGGGGAAGTGACTATCCCTTGACTATCTTTGGTAACTTCTGCATTTCTTCCAAACTAATATCTGATTCAGTTGAATTACAGTCCCAGTCGGCGCCTACGGCTGAAGCATTAATATGATGGAATTAATTAAATGTGCTTGATCACAGAGGACTGGTGCATGTGGAAGTAATATTTATGGTTATTTTTGGTAAATTGTGTAGAAGGACAGAGTCTTTATCCAGCTCAGGGATTATATATGGAAGAAATTGTCACT
>NC_137665.1:21270001-21300001 GCF_963422515.1 Blennius ocellaris | reverse complement strand
AGAGATGGCTTCCAAACGTCAATACAATAATAATAGTAATAATAATAATAATAATTATTATTATTATGTTATTGGAAGGGGGCCGCAAAATAAAATCCTGCCTAGGGCCCCCACTTGGCCAGGGGCGGCCCTGTCTATCAGTGTCATAAGATATACTAAACAGTTAATCAGGAATTTGAATTAATAGTTAAATTAATTACTAATGACCAGAATTAACAGTAAAGAGTGAAGGATTTTCGAATTCTTGACACAGAAGAGGTCGACATTTAATTCACCTTTTACTGTTAATTCTGGTAATTGTAATTAATTTGACTATTATTTCAAATTCCCGATTAACTGTTTAGTATATCTTATGAGACTGATACAAAAATGTATAAATTGTTAACAATATTAATAATTATCTTCGATAATTATTAATCAATATCGATAGCCAACCACAACATAAATAGTGATCCTTACGAGGTAAGAACTCCCTACATATTGATGCCCCGTGTGAGGCGTTGAGGAGTGAAGGCCCCTGGTCACAGGCCTCTGGTGTTAGCTGTATGCTAACGCTGGGGGCATGCCTTCAGCAACCTCCCGACTCGGGGGCCGAGTCTTGCAAGAAAAAGCCTTTTGCTACAAGTGTGGAGTCAGAGGTGTTTCACTGGGTGTGAAAGACAATCACATTCCTGGGTCAGAATTCACATGTCATGACTGTGTATCATGACATATGAGAATTGTCTTGTCCCCAGAAATGAACAAACGTTCCGTGGTCCTGTGAGATCCCAACACCACCGAGCCTCGGCCCCACCGATGAGTCCCCGACGTTTTCTGTGTTGCGTCTCTCTCTCTCTCCCAGCTCCTTGCGGCGGTACTCCTTCCACTCTGCCAAGGACCTGCGCTCCATGAGAGACGTGCCCGACCTCCGCAACGACCTGGCCTTCCTCATCCACATGCTGGACCAGTACGACCCCCTGCTGGTGCAGCGGCTGTCCGTCTTCCTGTCCCCGGTCAGCGAGAGCCGGCTGCTGGAGGAGAGCCTGGAGCGGCGCTGGGGGGAGGAGCAGCTGCGCGGCCTGACCTCGGCGGACGCCGACGGCCGCTCCACGCTGCGGCTGGTGGCTCTGCCCCGCCTTCCCCCGGCGCTCTTCACCCTCGGCCAGCTGCACGTCCTCAAGCTGGAGCTCATCGCAGAGGCCAGGTTCACCGCGCAGGTGGCCAACATGGCGGCGCTCAGGTGGGACTTACTCGTTGACCTTTAACCTTTTAGCCCGGATTGAAGGGCCCCGTTGTATCAATCAATCTTAAGTCAGGCTGCAAGAGGCTCCAGTCCGGCTAAACCGTCAAGCAAACTGTAAACATTTCAAAGAAAACTTCTTAGAAAAAAAAGAACATTTCTTAAAAGCGACGCTGAGACCGGAGCTGAGAGATGACTGAAGCTGCCGGAGAGACGCTCACCTCTCTGCTGTCAGAGAGAGGGTTTAAAATAAAGAAAGCATATCACCACAGCTGTCGGAGACCTTTTTTTTTACATTTCGCTTTATTTCACACCACAAGGTTTCATTACATTTTACTCCATGTTGACATTGTAGAGCTTTTTGGTACTAATTGTTTTGTTTTTGCAAAAACATTGACTTTTTAAAAAACTTCTCCTCGGCGCTACAACATAGACAAAACTGTGAGTTTGAATTTAAAGATCATTGCGACACTATTTACACCACAGTAGGATGAAATCGGGCCGTTTGAACTAAAATGCGTTTGACACTGCTGAAAGATGCCTCCATTTGTTTGTTTACTATTTATGCTATGAATGTTGTCTGCGCTGATTAAGAGCTCGCTCCTGGTTGTTGCAGGGAGCTCCACCTCCACCACTGCACCCCGGCCGTGGATCCCACTGCACTGGCCGTCCTGCAGGAACGTCTGGAGGTCCTCCAGCTCACCTTCGGCCAGGCCTCGGAGGTCCCCGGCTGGGTGCTCTCCCTCCGCGGCCTGCATGAGCTCCACCTCTCGGGTCGTCTGGGCGGCGAAGGTGGAGTCGGGCGGAGCTGGGCGCTCGGGAGCCTGCGGCAGCTGCGTCACCTGCGGGTGCTGGTGATCAGAGGCCTGCTGCAGAGGATCCCGGCGGAGCTGTGTGAGGTGGCGGGCAGCCTGACCAGACTGGAGATCTGCAACGAGGGCACCAGGCTGCTGGTGCTGACGGGCCTGAAGAGGGTGGCGGACCTGACGGAGCTGCAGCTGCGGGACTGCAGGCTGGAGCGTCTCCCCTCCGCCCTGCCGGCTCTGACCCGCCTGCGCACACTCGACCTCCAGCGCAACAACCTGAGGACCCTGGAGGAGCTGCTCAGCCTGGCTCACCTGAGACGCCTGTCCTGCCTGAGGCTGGGCTACAACCGCGTCTTGGCCCTGCCGCCCGGCGTCGCCGTGCTCCGCGGCCTGGAGCTCCTGGACCTGTCCAACAACCGGCTCCAGAGCCTTCCCCCGGCGCTCTTCACGCTCCGCCGCCTCCGCCGCCTCCTGCTGGCCGGCAACCTGCTGGAGGAGCTCCCGGCCGAGGTGGGGGCGCTGCGGCTGCTCACGGAGCTGGACCTCGGCGGGAACCGGCTGGAGGGGCTGCCCCCCGACCTCTTCGGTGGCTGCGCGGAGCTGCGCGTTCTCAGCGTGGCCCGCAACTCTCTGACTTCCATCCCCGGAGGAGTGGCGGCGCTGACTGGGCTGAGCAGGCTGGACCTGCGGGGGAACTGTCTGCGGGAGCTCCCCTCCGAGCTGGGCTGCTGCTCGGGGCTGCATGGCGGGGGTCTCCTGGTGGAGAGCTGGCTGCTCCTCTCTTTACCTCCACCCGCAAGGAACCTCCTCAGCCACTCCTACACCCCGTCTGCCGCAGAGACTCCACCCAGGCCGGAGTCTGACAGCTTCCCCTTCTTCTGTCCCACACAGTGGAGCTTCTCCTCGGCCCTGGAGTCACGCATCTGAGAACAGACCGACGGCAAGCTAATGCCAATAATCTCGTACGGTGGCTCGTTGGCACTCTAAATAAAACGCCACACAATGTAGTGGTTAACGCCTGGCGTCATGAGAGAGTCCCTGATGGAAATCTGGGGAATCACTCAGCAAACACAGTTTAAAATATGATTTTCATTCAACACCGTCAGAATAAATTCAAGAAGATAAAGTGATAATACAGATTTATATAATACCAATATTGATGTATTGAAAGGGAAATGTTGAGTGCTGGAACTATCAGCTAGTAAACTAACAACAGTAATCCTCTAATGTATTTCTGATTATACACCTGAAACAAGGTTGGTTTTTTTTAATAGATTTTACATAACATTTGATGTCCTTTAAAATACCCCACTGATTTATTAGTGAAAATGTTGTGAGAAAAACATAAAACATTTTTTAAGCATGGTATTTGCGTTAGCCCTCTAACCACCAGAATAGAAAAGTTGTTTTTTTTAATTCTAGCCACAAAATGAGAAGCTGCCATATAGAAATGCAATTGGCACTGCAAAACTATGCAATTTTTCATAGATATAATGTCAGATTTTGATCGATAAATGTAATTTTTCAAATAATATTAGGCTTTACTTTATTTGATTTCCTATTGTATGTAAAAAAAAAAAAGTCCAATTAATTCAATAACTTGATTCATAGTTCTTTATGGAATTTCACCAGCATGAAGCAGTGAGGGTGTTTATCTGTTAATTTTGATCATATCCACAAGTTGGCATGAGTTGATCATTTGTACAAATCGATAAATATAAGTCAAAGATTATGGATATTATTTATGGGGTGCCTCAGGGGTCAGTATTATCACTTAAACTGTTTATTTTAAAGATCAACGATCTGTTCAATCTATCAATTATTTAAAGTGTGTCTGGTCTGCATATGATAATCTCTTTTTTTCTCTGGAGAGAATATGCAGCAGACCAAATTATTAACAATAAACACATCTGGAGTTTAGAGATATTTACAGACCATAAAGGATGTTTTCAGCAAAAAGAGGGGCAGTGATTATTTGAATACACTGTATAGGTGGTGTGGTGTTGTTTGTGCAGGGGGAATAAATGTCACATGACAGTCATCTGTGTTCAAAGTACAGACAATAATATCCACCCACTGCAGCTCCTTCATGTTTGTCATAATATGACCATCAAAAACCACAACTGTATCACTTCTTTAAAACACTTTATATTCATCTGGTCCAAATCATACAAGTGAAATCCTGCACAAATCAATCTTCAATAACTCAATGCATGAATACGTGAATGGATACATCATAAAATATCATATGAAATGCAATATAATTCTTATTTTGATTTTGATTTAAACTATTACCAAAGTGCAATTTGTATGACAATGTATGACCATCCGTTTTTAATAAGGATTGTGTTTCCTGTTGTTTTTGAAAACAATTTTTTATGGCAACTGTATTGGATTGATGGCATTGAATGAATGAATGAATGAATTAATTGATGAATTAATGAATTAATATCATTTAAAACATTTTTCAATTTAATATGTAATAAAGCTCTGATATAACTATTGATGTAAATTGTCTATGAAGCTGCATTTTCTCATTGTGTTTGTTTATTTATTTATTTATTTGTTTGTTTTTTGAATGTCCCTCGCGAGCTCCGGTAGGCGGAGCGCAGCACGGCTCTGTCCCGCTTTTTCAAACTGCGCCTTACTGCGGTATACCTCTCGTCCAATCAGCACCCTGCTCTCATAACAGTCTTGTGGATTGACCAATCAGGATGCCCAGCTGCCGCGGGGGCGGGACTTCCTGCTGCTCGTATAAACCAACCGAGGCCTCCCCATGCGGTTCTGATCTGTCGGTGTACACGAAGCTAAAGCGAGACGGTAAGTAGAGTTTAAATGCATACTTTTACCCGCTTTTGAGCGGATCCCAAACCTTTTAGTGGTGTGTTAAAACGCGCAAGTTATATCTGTTGGGGATTGAGTAATGAAGAATCGAGGAAACTCCGCCGCTTATTGTTCGTTCCCCGGGAGCAATTAGCTTGCGTTTTGTAGCTTAGCATGGCTACCTTAGCCGGCCCGGCACTTACTATTAGGATAGGAATCTGAATTAAATGTAGGGTATTTAACAAGTATGACGCGTGCAGCGTCCCTATTAACTGCCATCTCAGCAATTGTATTAACAAAATAGGTAAATATGTTATTTAATTGTGTAGTGGGTTCATAGGAAGTTAGCTCGCCACGTTAGCATCGGTTATGCAACACAATGGTTAGCATTGAGCTGAAGCGAACCGGTAGAAATGTCTCACCGAGTCGGGAAAGACTACCGGCTCGTCTGTGTTGGAGCCGAACCTCTTGTATGTGGAGATCGTACCGGCCTAGTTTCGCGTTCCGTCAGGGAGTTGGCTCGTATATCCGAGGCACCAGGCCAGCTCTTCACTTTCTGTTGAATGAGCTCGCAGCGGGTTTTACTCGCTACAACCACGACTCATACAAACTCCCGTTTTTATCTTCCTGAACTCGATCTCCACATATTTACAACCCGGGAACGATAAAGAGCAACACGTGTGCGCCCACTTTCAATAATATTCATGTTCTGTTGTATTTTTTTGGTGCTCCAGACAAACACACACACACACACAATGGCCGAGAACGACGTCGACAACGAGCTTCTGGACTACGAGGAGGACGAGGAGCCTCAAGGAGCCCCGGAGAGCGCAGCTCCCGCGGGCAAGAAGGAGGTGAAGGGGTCCTACGTCTCCATCCACAGCTCCGGCTTCAGGGATTTCCTCCTCAAGCCCGAGCTGCTCCGTGCCATCATCGACTGTGGCTTCGAGCATCCATCTGAAGGTGAGGAGTCCCGCTTACCTGAGCCATTTTGTGCTGAAGTGGTGTTTCTGTCTGTTCTGCATGGCATCAGGGTCACATCTGGGTGAAAGCAGGCCTCTTGGATTAGGATAGGATGCAGGTCTCAAACGAATCTTTTTTTTTAAAGAAGGAACTTTCACTCCCCATCAAATGTATGCATATATTTTTTTTATTATTATTAAAATCCGTTGACTAATATTGGCTCAGGGTGTGCATGTTCCCCGAAGGGATGTAAATGTCACCAGACAAGTGGAAGACCGGAACAATTACTGAATACAGGTTTCCTTTTAAGTGCAAAGAACATTGGTGGTTCACATCTGGTGTTGTGTTTTCATAAGGGGCTGAATCTGGTGGAATGTTCGGGAACAAATGAAGGCAGCGCAACGTGAAGTATCCAGAAACCTCTTTAGCAGATTATATTTCTCATCATTTTGCCTTCAAAAATGATTCCGCCTCATCCTTTGTTCAGAGCAGATAGTGGTGAAATGTCTGTCCCATATTGGTTGACACTGTTTGTGAGGACAGCAGTAAGTTGGTGTTTGTACTCGTCACACTACGAAGGGTTCTCCTGTGGACTGAGTTCACAGGTTTAACCCCTTGGGCTGTATGTTTGTCACTTATGTTTTAGGTCGTCATTCAACTTGTGAATTTTTGTTGTTCTTGCCGATTAACAACCATCAAGATCTGATATATTGAGTGTGAAATGATCTTTGAATCTTTTCAACATTGCATGAGACAAAACTACTTTTGCACTTTTGAATGTTTAAGTTTGTGGTTGTTTGTGTTGACTCGTTCAGTTTGTGCTCACACTTGCGTTTTAAGCACCGGACCAGTGGGTGTAAACAAAACTGCGGGACGCTGTCGTTGCATGTAACCTGCAACCTGTGCTCCAGTGTGGTATTTATGCACACTGTGCATAAATGCGCTTCATAAATATGCATTATTGGATATTATTATGGAATTATTATACACTTTTAAGCTTGCAGTGCGCTTTCTTGAGCTAAATTTAGACAAACAAGTTGAAATTCAGTTATTTTATTTATAATCGGGTGTGAACACGCCTGAATACTTTGATGGGTCACTCACGGTGTGGGTGCAGGTAGCAGCTCGTCATTTAAACTGTTTTGTAGACACAGATTTCTATACGGCCGTTGTGCTTCCTGTGTATTATTTGATTTGCTCTCCTTGCAGGAACCTTGTGCCTTGACTACTGAGCTTATCTGTTTGTTGGTTTGTGTGTGTTTCCTTCAGTCCAGCATGAATGCATCCCACAAGCCATCCTGGGAATGGACATCCTGTGCCAAGCCAAATCGGGAATGGGGAAAACGGCGGTGTTTGTGCTGGCGACGCTGCAACAGATCGAACCCGTCGATGGGCAGGTCAGTTTTCATATTCAACTCTTCCGTTTTAAATGTGAATGAGTCTTCTGGTTGCTTTCTGGTGCAAATCGTGTGTCTGTTTGCATTTGAAGTGTTCATTCACACCCAGTCTTTATTTGTGGAGAGTGGGATTTGTATTCTTTTGTTCAATAGAAATCAGGCCATTTGTTTTGCCAAGGCTGTTTAAACTCCTCAAACAAACCTTTGTCATATTTCCTCGGCATCTGACTGAGTGATCTTGGTACAACTGTGTGGGTCATTTATACGATCAGAGTTAACGATGCTCTTGACTGGTAGAAGCAGATCGTGTTCAGTGAGGAAACACTCCTGTAGAGGGAAGTTTAAACGTCTAGATGTTTACATTTCACCTTGAACAGACCATAAAAGAAAGATGTGCATTAAGTTGTCTTGATTCAAAATGTCTGAGGTTGAATGTCTGCGTCTCCTCCTCAGGTGTCTGTATTAGTCATGTGCCACACACGAGAGCTGGCCTTCCAGATCAATAAAGAGTACGAGCGTTTCTCCAAGTACATGCCCACCGTGAAGGCCGCGGTGTTCTTCGGTGGCCTGGCCATCAAGAAGGACGAGGACGTGCTGAAGAAGAACTGCCCACACATCGTGGTCGGGACGCCCGGGCGAATCCTGGCTCTGATCCGAAACAAGACGCTCAGCCTGAAGAACGTCAAGCATTTTGTCCTGGACGAGTGCGACAAGATGTTGGAGCAGCTCGGTGGGTTTCCTCTCCGTCTGCTGTTTCACAGTGCTTTAGGGTGCCTGTACGTTTACCTGCTGCTCGGCGTGTTCCTATCACGACTTTTTATTCAACTGGTGTGTGTTTAGAGCTGGGAGTCTTCATATTTCAGACAAAATGGCCCTTAAGCAGGATTTCGTACATCAAATGTCCCTTTTATACAATGTTTTCCCTGGTTCATATGGTTTACCTTTGATTTGGGTTTTTATGCAGACGAAATGACGTAATTATCACTGCGTTTGTATTTTTAGGAATATTAATGGAGGTGAATGGCATGCACTGACTCCTTCACATGATTTATTTAAGCATACGACTTTCTGGAATATTCTCACCATATTGCCCTCTGACTCAGACGTCATGTTTGATAATAAAAAGCGCCACCATGCAGCCTCCAACTGAATGAAAATGGCAGAAAATTCCAATTTGGACCTTTTTAATGTTCACAGGTGCTCCGAGGTGTCTGATTTTTAAACAAAACAAAAAAAAGTGACTTCACCAGTGAGAATCGTTGTTCTGACCTTAGAGGGATTGTTCAGTAAGACTGCGTTCTCTTAATGCATCTGCTTTTCCCTGGAAGCAACAGACTTGCAATAACACACTGTAGTGGCGCCTCACCATAACGACGCTAAAAGGTCTTTACTCTGCTTGGTAACATAAAGTCTCTGACAGACTGGATCATTAAATTCCAGTTCTTGTCCTGGAGGTTTGCTGCCGTGTGTCTTCTGGACGTCTCCCAGCTTCATAGTGACACTTTGATTCAGTACCAGTGTTGTACGCTTGGTGATTTTGGCCATGTTGCACAAAAAATGAGTTGTCGTGAACAGTTTGGTGCACAGGAGTGTCAACTGCAGTCTGAGCATTATTCTACATTATTAATCCCTCAGTGCATGTTTTAACGGCGGTCAGTCTGAGGTTCAGACCATCGGGCCTGTCAGGAGCTTCACCACCGCCGTCTCCTGGAAGGTTCAGTTTACATGAGAACAAATGACAAGACGGGGTTAATCACCGTACACACAGATACACCACAAGTTCTCAACTCTGCCTGCGTGGCAGAACACTAGTTGTTTTGTAACGTGGCCAGTTTGTGTGTCCTGAAATATCTTAAAAGAAGGAATCCTCCTTTATTGATCTCCTTGGTTATTCTTGACTTTCGTCTCCTCTCTGCTCTCCCAGCGTCTCGGCCTTCAGGAACTTGTTCATGTCAGAAATGTCTCCACCAGTTGAGAGGGTTGGGTTTTTTCATGGATGTTTTCTTCTTGGTTGATCAGAAAATAACTTTGTGTTGAGCTCAGTCACTCTTAAGTATTCTGAGTGTGGTACAGCCGCACCTCTACTGACCTGCAACTGGGTTTTATATTGTTCTGGGTTTCTTGGAAGACGTTCTATTTGTTCACCTCCCATCTTTACTTTCTCTATTGGAATGTTTCACCGTCTGGTTTCACAGACTGTCGTGCTCTGCTTGCGCTCTCTCTCTCTCTCTCTCTTTCCAAACCGTGTCTTTCCACTGACTTGTTGTCAAAAGATTTGATCTGTTCCTCACCTGCCCCTCTCTCTCTCTCTCTCTCTCTCTCTCTCGCTCCCTCTGGTGTTTAAAAAACATAAATGGGCAAAATGATTTTGGTGTCGGTAAAGTTGTTGTATTGCCCAGGCCTCATGTGGCGTTTCTTTGGGGTTTGTCTGACGGGAGCGTTTGTGTGTGGCAGACATGAGACGTGACGTTCAGGACATCTTCAGGATCACGCCTCACGAGAAGCAGGTCATGATGTTCAGCGCCACACTGAGCAAGGAGATCCGACCAGTGTGCCGCAAGTTCATGCAGGACGTAAGTCACCTGTGGCCCCACCGCTGTTATTGTTATTTTTAATAAGCATTTTTCAACTGTTCTGCTGAGACGCCCGTCGCCCTGTACGCTCACCCGGCCCGTTGTGTCCTCCGCAGCCCATGGAGGTGTTTGTGGACGACGAGACCAAGCTGACCCTCCACGGCCTGCAGCAGTACTACTGCAAGCTGAAGGACAGCGAGAAGAACCGCAAGCTGTTTGACCTGCTGGACGTGCTGGAGTTCAACCAGGTACCACACGCTGCCGCCACATGAAGCTACACGTGAGACTGTTGGGATTCAGTCAAACGTTTCATACAATCAATCTCATCAAAGCACCGGCACCCTTGTACTCTGTTGCTTAGCAACAGGTCTTCACAGTGCAACAACTCCATCAATCCACACTGTTAAAAACATCAAGGGAAACATTCATGTGATGAAAGATGAAACTGGCAAAAAGATTTGAATCCTGAACACTAATTTATTTTCCAAGTTTTGTGGAATGAATTTTATTTCAAAGCAGACGGTAGATTTGATGGTGACGTGAGAGAAATCCACATAAAGCCCCAAGTTATTGTCTGATAGTCGCATGATAGAAATGTCTTGGCATGAAGTTTCTGCTGCTTGTACATTTTTTTCCATTTTAAATGTGTTGGAGTTTTTCTGTCAAATGTTTATGGCCAACTTCAAACATCATTTCCACCTTGATATTTAACGTAACAAACCATCACTTATTCAAAGCAAAGCTTGAAATCTTCTCTTTTGGCAGAACCCGTTCGGTTCTAGATAATTGTTGGTAAAAGTGAATTATATTCCTGATCGGTCTTTTGCTGCCACATCCAATGTTTGACTTTCCGACCAGGTGAGTGAGCGACGTTCTCGTCACACGTGATCATTAACCTGATTCAGACAAAGGTGGAAGAGACGCGTTTCCTTTACTTGAGGGAAAAAAACCGTTTTCCTTGAGTTCTGAACTCGAACCTTCGCTCACAGCGGTCGTATCAGACGCTGATTGACGCAAGCGCAATGCCTCTGCTTGGCCTCCAGGTGGTGATCTTCGTCAAGTCGGTGCAGCGCTGCATCGCTCTGTCCCAGCTGCTGGTGGAGCAGAACTTCCCCGCCATCGCCATCCACCGCGGCATGGCTCAGGAGGAGAGGTGAGGCAGAGGGTTGAAGACGCGTGGCGGCGCCTTGCTTCACGGCCCCTCCAGCAGCTGTGGTGTTAATCCTCCGCCCCGCCGGGCTCTCTCTCTCTCTCTCTCTCTCCCCCCACCTAGGCTGTCTCGCTATCAGCAATTCAAGGACTTCCAGAGGCGGATCATGGTGGCCACCAACCTGTTTGGCCGAGGGATGGACATCGAGCGGGTCAACATCGTCTTCAATTACGACATGCCAGAGGACTCTGACACATATTTGCACAGGGTGAGAACCGCGGCGGCGTCACGGCCCGACACTGGGATCGTGTTTGTGCTGCAGAATCTGCGCGCTCGCGTTAAGACGTCTGGCCTGAGCTGCTCGTGATCGGAAAGTTTACAAATGTTGTTAATGTGGCCTTGAGTGGTCCCAGATACTGAAAGTTCAGTCTCGTTGGGTTAAGGGAAAAAAAAGGCAGACCAGTTTGATTGTTAGTCAGTAAATTCTGCAGCCATCCAAATCATAGGAAAGTAAAAAAACACAATGAAAGGAAAGTCTACAGACTTTCATGTTACGTTTCATAAATTCTTCCTGTTTGTGGGCTCGTCCTGCATTCTGTTTTCTAACACTCGGTCTGGAAATGTGGTTTAAATCAAACTGGTGGAATCCTTTAGTTTGACACTGAACCCACAGTTTCTGACCTGGTTCCAACATGCAAATCACTAAACAGTTGCCATGTATTCCTATTCCACCAATTCAAGGCCATTAGTTAAAATGTAATTAGACGGCTCTAATTATTTCCTCCAAGCTGATGATGTGGTAGAACTGGAAGAGACCAGGAGTGAAGGACTGACTCTCTCTCTCTCTCGCCCCGGCAGGTCGCCCGTGCCGGCAGGTTTGGGACCAAAGGCCTGGCCATCACCTTCGTGTCGGACGAGACCGACGCCAAGACCCTGAACGACGTGCAGGACCGCTTCGAGGTGAACGTGGCCGAGCTGCCGGACGAGATCGACATCTCCTCTTACAGTAAGTGTCCGAGACGCCGCGTCGGAACCGTTGTCATTTATGGATTCAAGCACCAAGCTTGTCCAAACATGCCGCTAATGCTCAGGTCTGCTGCGGAATCCCCCTCCCCCCCTCCCTCCCCCACCGCATGGTGACCCAGCATGACAGACCGCCGCTCATTGACAGTTGCTGCCGTCCTGCAGACGAGACGCTGTCCTCGCATCGTGTCCAACCTGCTGCTGAAACGTCGGTATGCTCAGCTGTTGCCGGGGGCGCTGATGTCTCACGTCTCCTGTGTTTCCCCCCCCCCCCCCCCCCCCCCTCTCTCTCTCCCCCCCAGTCGAACAGTCCAGATGAGTTCCTCCGGCCGAGCTGAAGTCTGAAGTCTGAAGTCTCCTCTCCACCGGCCTCGTCTCGTGTCTGGAAGTAGACGTACTCCACTGTCGATTTTAAAGCTCTGCGTGTTTCCTACCTTCACCAAACATTTATTATTTTTATTGTCAGGTTGGGGGGGGGGGGGGGGGGGGTTGTGGTTTTAATTTGTCTCTTGTTTTTTGCTTAATTGAATTAAAACTTTTTATAAAATGTCATTTTACTGTGGTGGTCTCTTGCGAGGCTGTTTAGTCTCTCCCGTGTTTGAGTGTCGAGCAGAGCTTCAGGGAAACATTCAGTCACAGGAACCAGCTTTTTCTTTGTTTCATGTTCATGCTAGAGATGTATAGGAACCTTTTTTTTTTTTTTCCCCTCCCTCTCCCCTCGAAGCAAAAACAGTTAATCTGTAGGTAGAATCAAGTAGTGACGTTTGAGTGAAGAGACGAATCTGGCTCTTAACGGCAGCTCTTTCTATGACTTTCTCACTGAATGCCTCCAATAAATGAAGTCACCAAGTGGAGTCCTAGTGGTGAATTTGAAAAAGTATTTCACTGTATGAGAATGACCTGATCCGCTATTGTGTAATGTTGTGAATCAAATGAAAAATAAAACCACAAAACATGAGGGACACATCAGGTTTAGAGTGGGTACTTTAGTTTCCTGCCAGTGAAGAAGTGATTGTTTAATGTTGATGTTGGTTTTAAGAGCTCTGGTATCTGTACTATTACTGAACAAGTAATCCAGTATTTCTAAACTATTTAAAAATGTATTTTCCAACAAAAACTGCCAGAAGGGTTCAAATCTATAATTGGGGTGAAGAAATGAGACTAATATCAAATCGTAGTTGGTATTTTTCTACAAAGAACATTACATCACCATTTAAATGTGACCTAAAGGGTTAAAGATGATAAATTAATTATGTAAACCTGAAGCCCTTTTATATATACATATGTAGTCTCATCTTAATGGAATAAAATGTATTGATCTCCGAGGGAAAGTTTAGAACATTTCTCGTAAAATATAGATTATTCTTGATAAAATCCCAATAAATCAAAATGAAGCGTCTATTTGAGATGTATATTGGAGAAAGTTTTATTTAGTTGTGAAGAGTTTCTGGGAGAGATACCACAACACTTAATTTTCTGGGCTTTAAGCAGTTTGTCATGACCTTAATCCATCTATTTTCAGTACGTATGAAGTAGTTTTTCACCGACGCACTCATTAAAGAGCAGGAAACCCCGAGACGCTGCAGGTCGGACCAGGAAGTCACTCAGCAACTCCACTTACAGGCTGGATTCAACTTTCTTCTTCTTGCAAGCATAAATGAAGTGACTGATCATCGAATACATCCCATCATGGAAAGTCAGTCTTCATAACGGTTTATGAAAAGCTTCGACATTAAACAAGATGAGGGGTGGAAATGTCTTTATTCAAAAGGAAAGGTGAACATTTAACACATCCAGCTTTACAACATGAAAACAAACAAAACAAATCACTTGTTTTTCGACAAAATGGTGAATGTACAATCGTCTTGCTTCCAGATTGGCTCGTAAACGATGGGAAAGGATCCAGACTGCCTGGTTCAGGTCTGAACTCCTCGTAGGTCTAATGATACAGCAGGTTGACCATGCATCTGTACATAGCTGCTCTATAGTGACGACACGACGACACAGTCCCACAACCAGCCATTCACCGGAAGCACAGTTCTTTGTTTACAAAAAAAAAAAAACGCATCCTAAAGCATCTTTTATGGTTTTTGAGGGGAAGCAGACTATTATTACAGCACGATTGAAATATAACATTGCTTCCACTAATGTCCAATAGACAATACAAATAAAGTCAGATTATGAATCAAGGCTATCTTAAGGTGCGTAATCTAACCCAAACACCGGTGAAGGAAGAGTCTTGGGTCCTTCAGTCTCAGCCCCCCCCCCCCCCCCCCCCCCTCCCCCTACATGTAGTCGTCGTCGTCGTCCTCCGTTCCGGCGGCTCTCCGACGCCACTTTAACGCGATGGGTTATCGTTTGGTTTCACCGAGACGCCACACGGCTCGATTACAGGCCGGATTACGAACACCAGCGCGGTTTCCACCCGCAGGTCCCAAATTGCATGTTTACCTCAGCGCACACAGTTTGGGGGTTTTGTTTTTTTTTTTTTTCAGATTTTATTTTTACAGTGAAAACCAGAGGGTGGCTGGTTCCTCCTTCTCCTCCTCCTCCTTCTCCTCCTCCTCCTCTGCCCGTCGGAGGCAGGATTGTAATTTGCGTGGAATTAGGTGGTCGACTCCTCGACGCCGGAATCCCAGGCTTGTTCTTCTGGTGCTCGCTAAATGTCTCGGGTCCTTGCGGAGGGAAGGACGGGGACGAGTCCAGCTGCGTAAACAACCTTTGACATACAACGACCCCCCCCCCCCAAAAAAAAGCCTCGTCCGGCAGGTTGGCCTCTGGCTCTCTCCCACGACAAGCCTCGCCTTTCTCCCGTAACCCTTCGTCATCCATCATTTGATCCGGCGCTCTGACCGCCGTGACCCCCCCCCCGACTCCCCCCCGCCAGGCCGGGCTCCGTCCCGGTCGTCCTCTCATGACTGACGAGTCTCAGCTGCTTCGTCCCGCCGCTCCAAGCATAGCGCCCCCCCCCCCCCTCCAGCGGCGGCGGCCCGCCGTGTCATCGTGTCTGCCTCCGCAATAAATACCAGTGAATAAATACCATAGAGAGACACGGGACACGTTCCTGTCGGAATGTCTGCCGTCCTCCCCGGAGACTCTCCGTTTGGCTCGAGTCCAGCTGGTCGGCGTTCAGACCAGCTTCCTGTCGGCGTGAATCCATCAACCGAGAAACAAAACTTTAAAGTGTCTTTAACCGTCGCTCCTTTGTTCCCAAAGAAAAAGTCCAAGAGTTCAGGGAACATTTGGCGCCTGGCGACAACATGGCGCCTGGATTCATCCACGTTTCTCTCGACAGAGTTTGAAATCTTTACTTCATTTTTTTGTTGTTTTTTGGTTTCATTAATCTACACTAAAGCAGGGGCTGGTCATTTCACTGATTTCCACGTTGGAAGTTGGCCCTTCTGATTCTTTCCCCCAAATGATCTTCCGGAGAAGATGTTCTGACGTGTGCACCTCGCTTCGTCTATTGATAGATACACTAAGGACAGCTACTCTATAAAGGGCGTTACTACGGGGGGGGGGGGGTTATTGTCTGTTTTTTTTTTTTACGAAGGAATGTATTTGGGGCGGGATCACGCCACTAGTCCTTGAACTTGTGCGTGTCGCCGTAGAGCCACCGCTGCGGCGGCAGGGCGGCCTCGTTCAGGTGGTTGCACTCGTCGCTGCACTTGCAGGACTGGACGAACATGACGGAGCGGCTGAAGCGCTCGCCGTCCGGACAGGCGAAGGTCACGTTGGCCGTGCGGGTGCGGCGTGGCGAGCAGCAGCGGCCGTCCCGGCACACGCCGCAGTAGTTGGGCCTGTAGAGGCGGGTGCTGCGGCAGCCGGCGTACGACAGGCGGTGCGGCTCCGGGGCCTTGTGGGTGCGAGAGCACTTCCTGCCTTTCTGCGGGCGGAGAAAAGAGAGGGTTGACAAGACGTTCGGACAAAATCCACGACCGAGGCGAGAGTTCATCAGCCGGCGTCCTGGCTTATCCAGTCTCCTTTAGATGATCTCGGAATCAATTCTTAAACTTTACGTGGAGTTAAAATCAAAGTTCAGTCTGACTCCTTTTCACATTGCGACCGATTCGATTTGACTTGATTGGCCGCAGGAACCGTCAATCATGACGGTAGCATAGCGGAAGCTTAGCTAGTCCTTTGCCCACACAAAATGTTTTATTAAAAAACGACGGCGTCTGCAAACTTCCAGGCCGCAGAGCAAAAAAGCAACCCGGAGATTTAGAATGAACTACAGGATCATTTGTAAATCACACGGGGTTAAAAATTCCTATTTGTGCCGTTAGCGGCTCGTGGCTAACGTAATTTAACAGACGTTAAACGTTGGCGACAATCGAAATTTCCCCGTTTTGTGGTGGTGCCCCCTTGTGGGCGCGTCTGGTTTGACCAAAGAGCCCAAAACGCAAAGGACAACTCACTTTCAAACGTCATGATGTGAAAACTCTCTGGTTGACCTGAACCGGCGAGGTCGCGGGACGTCACGCCATCGCATTAAAACGCTCCCCGTAGTCACGCTCTCTGAGAGCTATTCTGAGTTTATAGCGTTTTTCATGGAGTGCTAAGAGGACGGCTTTCGCAGAAGAAGCGAGTGATTTGGTGAAATGAAATTACAAGCTGGAGGCTCTGTGGTCGCCGTGCCTCTGGGGCTTCGCTCTCATTAAGGCTGGCGGAGCTCCGCCGGTCGTCATCAGGCTGCAAACGTTCAAGTACCGGGGAAGTATGGAGGCCATCACACAGCTGCTAAAGGTCTTCACTCATTTTCGACAATAATGCAAAAAAAAAAGTGGATCATTCACATATTAAATGTTTAATTTCTTAAAGAATTCTGCTTTATTTCAACCTGTTAACCTTCCAATGTGATTCGTACTGTAGTTCTCGTTAGATGGACTGTGAAATAAATCTCTAAATGATTATAAGCTCTGCGTTCAAATTGAGCATTCGCATAATGGATTTCTTTCTACATTCTTATATTTAGACTTGAAAGTAAGCAAATACGTTGATAGAAAACACTGGTTTTGATTCATTTTGATTTAATTTACTTGATAAAATTGAAAGGCATTCCTAGTAATTAGGATGATTTCCCAACAACGGCTTTCAATGTAAAGAGACATTGTGTTTCCAATTCAACATGCCGTGTTTGTGTTCCAGTCTTTAGGGGAAATTCTTTTTTTTTTTTAAAGGGTGGCGTTACTTTACAGAGCACATGTCTGATTCAGTCCAATTTTCAAGATTAATTTTGAAAGAGGTGATTGTGGTGTAAAGGTTCCTGGTGTCGTTTCAAGATGGCAGGTCAGTGACAACATGCTCCCATGCTGCCTCCTCCAATAGACAAACAGGGGCGTGGCCGCCCATCACCCTCTCTGCAGGGGGCGGCAGCGGAGTGGGCGAACCAAGCGCCCTTCAAAAAGGTTGTTAAAAATCTAGATGCTGAATTACTTTTGGGTTACGGTCACGTCGGACCCAGTAGACGTGAGGCAGAGCAGAGGACAGTCGCTCTTATTGACCCGACCGGATCCACATCGAGGAGACGGCCGATCACGTCGTTTGCTACGACCAAAGCCAGAGACTTTGTTGTGTTTTTGCTCCACGAACGCCTGGTTTGCATGACGTATAAAATGAAAACTGTCAGAAAATGTTTTTAAAAATCTGACATATACACAGCAACATTTTGAAGAGGATGTGCTTTTACACTGAAACTGCAGAAATGCTAGAAATGATGTAGTTGTCATGGTGGGCCACTGGTCAGTGCTGTTTTTTGTAAAACACTAACACACACGCACACAAAATAAAACCACCAGGTTAAATTGTTATTACGATGCCTGTCAAAATAAAACTACCAAGTTGGATTGTTATGACAGCGACTGTCAAAATAAAAGTACCAGGTCCAGGAGAATCTGGACTGTGAGTCATGACATCACGGGGGACGTTGTTCTTACTCTCCATCTACTGAGCATGTGCAGAACAAACTATTTCTTACGGCCGTAGTGCGCAGTGACCAGGAGCAACGTTAAAGTTGCATTTTCACCCGGTTTCCATGGAGACCAAGTCCGAGCATTTTCAAAGATTGTCCATTCCGAGTCATTTTCAAGGAGTTGCGTGTTTTCAGTGACTCCGAACCCCGTTGTCAAGTAAACAGACCCTCAAAACACAAGAAACGTTTTGTGTTTTTGATTGAAAATGCCTCAGTATGGTTTGGTTTTTCTCAGTAAAAGTGTGTTGAGGTGAATGTGTTATTGGCCAGATATAAATAAAGTGGAATTGAATCAACACTCTGGATTACGAGCGCTCTCGGGGGACTCGCCTTCACACCACCGCAGACAACAATCTGATGGAGACCTTTTGTTTACACCAGGGTTCCCCAATTCCGGGCCTGGAGGTCCGGTGTCCTGCAGGTTCTCTCTCTCTCCCGGCTTCAGCCTCAATCTGATGTTGACGTCATCGTCAAGCTTGTAAACAGGCCAAGTGACGAGGCCCTTATTGTATTCAGGTGTGTTGCAACTGGGAGAAACCTAGAACATGCAGGACACCAGACCTCCAGGCCCGGAATTGGGGAAGTGTGGTTTACACTGTGAGGGGAAACTGCCCAAGTTTGTCTTTTTAATGGCTGCTTCAAGAAAGGGCTTTCCTTTAGATTCAGATGTCTTAGTTTGCTTTTGTTTCTGAAGAATCATTGGGGAAAATAATTTTTGGGACGCTGTGGCGATAAACCAGGGATCTGAAGCTGTATTAAGGTATTAATAGACGCTATTAGATAATCTTATTGTGAAAACATCACACAACATACAAGTGGCAGTGACTCTAAGACTCACTGCTCAACCACCAAAGGAACTATATAAAACACTGGATCGTCTCTTTGCCGTTAGCTAGCTGCAGTTCCATCACCTTCGTATGTTGTGAGACGAGCCTGGACTAAGTGGGCCTGCTGGGATGTTTCCACTCAGCAACAGGACCGTGAATAGACAGAAAGCACCGGAACGGGAACTTCAGCTACTGGGAGATTTGGGGGTTGGTGGTGGGGGGGGGATACATGCCATGATATTAATACCAATCTGACCCCTCGAGAGCAATTCTTTCCTGAATCTATTTAGCGCGGTGCGTGGCGGCAGGCCATTAGGCGGCATTTTGCCTTCATAAGAATCTTAAAAGCAGTGAAACACATTCCTCACCTTAACGGGGATGGACATGGAGCTGCAGGGCCGGATGTTGCACAGGCGCGTCTCCTTGATCAGCTTGCACCGGGCATTGTCGTTGGTAACACGGGAGGACACGCCCATCCCACAGCTCCGGGAGCACTGGGACCAGGAAGTGGTCTGAACCACGCACTGATCCCCCACCTGCTGCCAGGCTGGGAGAGGCGGGACGGGTAGAGAAGCACACGTGAGGAAGAACGGCGAGAAAATATGGAAAGCGAGATGAGAGAGGGGTATGATCAGTGAAAGTTCAACCTGGGGGGGGGGGGCAACGGGAGCAAGAGGGGGAAAAGCAGAGGCGTAAAGCACACTGGCCTTATTCAGCCAACAGGCAACACTGACGCACAGAGAGGGTGATTGCAGAGCGGGAAGCCGGGTGACAGAGGTATGTGCTGTGAGGGAGCGGAGAGGCAGAGCACCTCCGGTGTGCAGGGAGCCAGTGGAAAACAAGCCTCACAGAAAACGCCAGGACCCAGACGCTCACAGTGAGGCCGTTTGTGCGTCGGCGGGCCGAAGCACAAACACGTCTGGGGAACAGACGCCGCCCTTCACGCGGCGGCGGCGGCGGCGCCCCCTCTCACCTGCCAGGTGCTTGTTTCCGCGGGGCCGGTCCCACTTGCGCCCCGACTCCACCAGCTCGTTGCCCAGCGAGTCTTTGTCCTTCTTGGGCTTGTACGGGAAGAGCTTGCGGTACGGCTTGGGGTAGGGCTTGGGGTACGGGTACGCCGGGTAGGGAATGAAGGGGTAGGGCGGGTAGGCCGGGAGCTGGGGCCGCCGGTGCGCCGGGGGCACGACGGCGCTTCCCTTGTGGCAGTCGATGCTGAGGCAGCACTGGCCCGGCACTTTGACCAGCTGCGGCGCCGGGCAGGACGGCGAGGCCAGCGGCACGTGGCTGGGGCAGAGCGCCACGCACCCCACCGCCCCGTCGATGCAGGTGCACTGGTGCTTGCAGCCGGCGCGGAAATTCTCCCCGTTTTGATAAATACGGCCGTTGTATTCACAGGAGCGGCCCTCCGCCTTGGCTGCGGAGAGAAAGAACAAACCGCCCGGTCAGACTCTGGAGTTTAGATTCACTGAAGTCGCTTTGATCCACTTCAAGAGCCGCTTTCATGTCTGACGTGTCGGGGGTCGATACGACCAGACGCTCACTCTGATGGCTCGTGGTAAACAATCATGCAAACTCGACCAGGAAGTGGACTCCATCATGCCGTCTTCCAAAACTGAGCAAAGAATCATGAGTCTGAGTGAGGACGACGACTTCCCCAAACACCCAGAGGCCACGCCCACCCTCACTGACGTCTGAAAGCTTTCTGAAGCTATCCGTCTGAATTTAAAAGTTAGTAGCTATTTTCCCTGGGTGGCATCTGAAGCCTGGAAATGGTCTTCTTTCTGGCAGCAGGTTAATTTGGACAAACTGAGAGGAGGCAAAGCCTCGATGGCTCTGCCTTTCAGATTGTACCGACTTACACTTGCAAATAAAAAAAAGAGAGTTTAACTTCAGGTCGACTAGATGAAGGCAGTGTTTGTGTTTGTCACTCATGATATAATGGAAACTTCAGGAGCGCAAACATCAGTGTGGGAGGGGGCTTCTCTGTAAATGCATCATTTTATTGTGTGTTTGAAGCCGGACCGACACACTATCTCAACATCTATGAAGCAACTTTCTATTCTTAGACCAGCGGAGAATTTTGACTTGTTTAGAGTGTCCCTCCCCTGCAGCTCCTCAGTGGGACTCCCCATACAACACCCCAGATACCCCCCCCCCCCCGATCCCTGTATATAGAAACACCCCCAAATAAACACACACGTATAAATACCAGTGTGTGTGCGTGTTTGTGTGTTTCATGGGGCTGTTTGTGTACACACTGAAGTACTTATATAAATCCTGCAGTTGGCCGCGTTTCAGTCGCAGCTCTTGAAGGTGCTGTTTTTGAAACGTGGCACAGGCTTCAACCCCCCCCCCGCTACCCACCACCCCCTCCACCCCACCCCACCCCGTCCTATCAAAGAGAAACCCCAGCCACTTGGCTCAGAAGCCCAATTCTCCACCCTGAAGTTACACATTCCCTCACTCAACCCTGCCCAAACTAAACCCAAAACACCCCTTCCACCCCCCAACCTTCCTGCCCCCTCCCTGGGTACGACCTCTCTCCACCCGACCCTCCTGCCCCCTCCCTGGGTACGACTTCTCTCCAGCCGACCTTCCTGCCCCCTCCCAGGGTACGACCTCTCTCCACCCGACCTTCCTGCCTCCTCCCAGGGTATGACTTCTCTCCACCCGACCCTCCTGCCCCCTCCCTGGGTACGACTTCTCTCCAGCCGACCTTCCTGCCCCCTCCCAGGGTACGACCTCTCTCCACCCGACCTTCCTGCCTCCTCCCAGGGTATGACTTCTCTCCACCCGACCCTCCTGCCCCCTCCCTGGGTACGACTTCTCTCCAGCCGACCTTCCTGCCCCCTCCCAGGGTACGACCTCTCTCCACCCGACCTTCCTGCCTCCTCCCAGGGTATGACTTCTCTCCACCCGACCCTCCTGCCCCCTCCCTGGGTACGACTTCTCTCCAGCCGACCTTCCTGCCCCCTCCCTGGGTAAGACTTCTCTCCACCCGACCCTCCTGCCCCCTCCCTGGGTACGACCTCTCTCCACCCGACCTTCCTGCCTCCTCCCAGGGTACGACTTCTCTCCACCCGACCTTCCTGCCTCCTCCCAGGGTACGACCTCTCTCCACCCGACCTTCCTGCCTCCTCCCAGGGTACCACCTCTCTCCGGTACGACCCTCCTGCCCCCTCCCAGGGTACGACTTCTCTCCACCCCGACCTTCCTGCCCCCCCCCCCTGCGTACCGCCTCTCTCTGGTACGACCCTCCTGCCCCCTCCCAGGGTACGACCTCTCTCCACCCGACCTTCCTGCCCCCTCCCAGGGTACGACCTCTCTCCACCCGACCTTCCTGCCCCCTCCCAGGGTACCACCTCTCTCCGGTACGACCCTCCTGCCCCCACCCTGGGTACCACCTCTCTCCACCCGACCCTCCTGCCCCCTCCCAGGGTACGACCTCTCTCCACCCGACCTTCCTGCCCCCTCCCAGGGTACGACCTCTCTCCACCCCGACCTTCCTGCCCCCTCCCAGGGTACCACCTCTCTCCGGTACGACCCTCCTGCCCCCTCCCAGGGAACCACCTCTCTCCAGCCCGACCTTCCTGCCCCCCTCCTGGGGTACGTACCCCTGCAGATGCCGTGCGTCCGTCCCACGTCGTTGCCATAGTTACACTCCAGCCCCTTGTGGTGGTCACAGGGACGGCCCTCGTAGCAGTCCTGGTTGAGCTGCGCAGCGCACACCTTGCAGCAGCCGCATCCATCGGGGACGGAGCTGACCCCCGGGGGGCACGACGGCGGCCCCGACGGGCACTCGCACACCACCGGGCAGTCGGCCATCACCTGCAGGGACAGTGGACACACTTCAGCTGCAACTACTTCCTTCCAATAGTAAAAACCCCGCGGGACGATGCTTTGACTCATGTTACCCAGATCAGAGGAATTCCTGTGTGTGTGTGTGTGTGTGTGTGTGTGTGTGTGTGTGTGTGTGTGTGTGTGTGTGTGTGTGTGTGTGTGTGTGTGTGTGTGTGTGTGTGTGTGTGTGTGTGTGTGTGTGTGTGTGTGTGTGTGTGTGTGTGTCTTGACGATTGCCTGAATACCCACCACTGTCCTGTCCCCACAGGGGTATCTGTAACCCTCTGTCGCCTTCCACTTGGCATTATTCACCAAGGGATGAAAGAGACGCCTTCCTTTTGTTTCCACACACACACACACACGCACGCACACGCACGCACACGCACGCACACGCACGCACACGCACGCACACGCACGCACACACACGCACACACACGCACACACACGCACACACACACACTAAGGTAAAGTCACCTGTAGCCTCGTACTTCTGCCGTGGTCAAACCGAAAGCCACTGTTGATGTTTGAGGGCTCATGGAAACCGGACGTGTATTTTTATCTTCACTAGAATAACTGCTGGATATTATTGCTGCGGTTTAACTTTAGGCTCACGGGAGGGTAGAGACACAGGTACTAATAACTTTGAAGGTTATTCGTTGAACTCGCAACAGAATTTCATTCTCGATTGTGAAAGGTTTCATCCACAAGGTGGAAAAAAAATAATAAAGTGGTGGACAAGGGGGTCTACGCTCCTCCTGCCATTGATGCGCCTCATTCCAGGATGCAATATCAATTTAAATATTAAATAGTAGAAACTCATGACACTTGAACCAACAATATTGAATGATATTACATATGAAAAGCTTTAAAACAGCCGGCAAAATAAAAACTAGATTTCTGACTATTTATGGGACTCATTAACAATTAAAACTGTATTTTCATGGAATAAGTAAAAAAAGAGATAAAACAGGAGAAATAATCTATGTGAATCCGCCAGTTACAGTTAACTGGCTTTATCAATTAATCTGTAAACTGTACTGGAAGATGACCTTTAATTAGTGATTGTTCATAAAATATAAAAGATCATAGAACATCTATATAGAAAAATGATGAACCATTCTCATGACATATGAGCATTTCAACTAATTTAGCTGACCATCAGTCACATTTACACCAAATGTATCAGGACTAAGATGATTATGTGTCAGATAAACAGATAGTGGGAGAATCCTGTTTTTGATGGTCAAATCAGTGTTTTCAAGCTGAATTTCGGATCTGACACGGATCTGTTCGACACAGCTCCAGGTCCACGAGCCTCATGTTGGCAGCCAGTGAAATAAAAGCACTGAAACCTGTAATAGTTATTTACAATCAGAGTTGTGTGGTTGGAGGGAGAGCGCGGTTGCAGTGTGTGGCCCCAGTCAGCAGGCTGGTGGGGGGGATTATAAAGTAAAGTGAGGTGCAGAACAGGCACGTGAGAGTTCAGTCTTCACTGTTTGCATGGAATAAAATCAAAATGCATCCAAGTTACTCACCAGACCGGCGGAAGCAGCTTGCCACACCGCCAGTAACACGAGTATCCCCATGCCGCTGCAGCTGGTCCACATGCAAGAGGAGAAACAGAGTGGTAAAATCCTCCAGACGGCTCTTTTCTTTTCTTTTCTTTTTTTTATCCACACGAGTTAAATCCGCACAATTCGGGGGGGGACATCCTCACTCGCCCTGCGGAACTTTGTAAATCCTCACAGTTCAGAAGTTTGCGCTCCGCTCTTTATACGAGCGCCGCTCTTTTCAGGCTGGCCACGCCCCCTCCGCGTCGCCTTCAGCCAATTGGGGTGCAGGCGCGCCGCCAAGGGCGGTGGGCGGGGCTTGGAGCCCCAACAAGCAATCGGTGGGGAGGCGAGGGGGCGTGGCGCGGCATGAATGCAGTCATTCATAAAAACGGAGAATTACTACATTCCGCGGAGGAGCGGGCTCTGGGCTGTTTATTTATTTATGTTCCAGCGAAAATAATATTTTTGATGCTTTAAAGTTCTTTTCACACGCATTCCTCTGTCCGGCCGCTGCTTTGTGAAAAGTCAAATAAATATACTCAGCTGCTAGTTGGAGCTCCATTAATACTCGAGGCAGCCATGGAAAACAGCTCGGAATTTCCTTCCAGCTCCGTCTTACTTTAAGAAAATAGTCCCGGACAAGAGGCGGACAGACGCGGGACAAGCGGAGCGGAGACTTCCCTGGGGCTCGGCGCGATTTGACTGATAGTCGTGTTGAAAATGGTTGTGATAATCTCCAGTGGAACCACATCCTGCCTTTACCCCCCACATCTGAGGCTTCCCGGGCCAACATCTCCCTCCGCGTGAACCTGGCCGCTGCAAGGTTTTTATTGGAGCCGCAGAGCGGAGGTGGAGATAATCTTCCTGTCATCCGTGTAGACACGCACACAGGAAACTGCGCCACCTGAGCCGGTGTTTGACGCACACTGCTTCTCTGTGTCCGAGGCTTAAATACACGTTTTACATCAGTGCGCCATCAAACATGACATAAAACTGCACACCGGCGACAGAAAGCCTTCTGTTTTCATTCCCGTCGGTGTAATCAGAGGTCTGCGTGCGTAAAACTGCAGCGTGTGTAACGTGTTAAGTTTGTGCATAATTAATTGTGTGCACGCCCGCAAGGGAGGGTCGGACACATTTATTTACCCTCAGTCTAGACCTACAGGTTCATTTTTGTCAGGCCTGAGCCTATCTGGGTCCTGTGACGTCACGACTTCAGCTGTGTTTACATGGACACCAACCATCAAAAAGAAAAAGCTGATCTGACAGAAAACGTTTCATGTACACAAGTCTAGTATTTATATAGTGAAGAACTCTTTCGTTGTCGTTTTGCACAAGTGAAGCACCACATTCATGAATCAAACGTTGGTTGTCCTGATTATCTCAATCAGGGATCACAAGAAGGTGAACAAACTTTACAGTTGTTGGAAATTCACTCTGAACTGTTCACTCTGGACTGATCAGTATGGACTGTTCACTCTGGACTGTTCAGTCTGTACTGTTCACTCTGGACTGATCAGTATGGACTGTTCACTCTGGACTGATCAGTATGGACTGTTCACTCTGGATTGATCAGTCTGGACTTTTCATTTTGGACTGTTCATTCTGGACTGTTCAGTCTGGACTTTTCATTTTGGACTGTTCACTCTGGACTGATCAGTCTGTACTTTTCATTTTGGACTGTTCAGTCTGGGCTGTTCACTCTGGACTGATCAGTCTGGACTGTTCACTCTGGATTGATCAGTCTGTACTTTTCATTTTGGACTGTTCAGTCTGGGCTGTTCACTCTGGACTGATCAGTCTGGACTGTTCACTCTGGACTGTTCAGTCTGGACTTTTCATTTTGGACTGTTCAGTCTGGACTGTTAATTCTGGATTGTTCTGTCTGGACTTTTCATTTTGGCCTTTTCAGTCTGGGCTGTTCAGTCTGGGCTGTTCAGTCTGGACTGTTCACTCTGGACTGATCAGTCTGGACTGTTCACTCTGGATTGATCAGTCTGTACCTTTCATTTTGGACTGTTCAGTCTGGGCTGTTCACTCTGGACTGTTCACTCTGGACTGATCAGTCTGGACTGTTCACTCTGGACTGTTCACTCTGGACTGATCAGTCTGGACTGTTCAGTCTGGACTGTTCACTCTGGACTGATCAGTCTGGACTGTTCACACTGGACTGTTCACTCTGGATTGATCAGTCTGTACTTTTCATTTTGGCCTGTTCAGTCTGCTGTTCACTCTGGACTGTTCAGTCTGGACTGTTCACTCTGGACTGATCAGTCTGGACTGTTCATTCTGGACTGTTCACTCTGGACTGATCAGTCTGGACTGTTCACTCTGGATTGATCAGTCTGTACTTTTCATTTTGGACTGTTCACTCTGGACTGATCAGTCTGGACTGTTCACTCTGGACTGTTCACTCTGGACTGATCAGTCTGGACTGTTCACTCTGGACTGTTCACTCTGGACTGATCAGTCCGGACTGTTCACTCTGGACTGTTCACTCTGGACTGATCAGTCCGGACTGTTCACTCTGGACTGTTCACTCTGGACTGTTCACTCTGGACTGATCAGTCTGGACTGTTCACTCTGGACTGTTCACTCTGGACTGATCAGTCCGGACTGTTCACTCTGGACTGTTCACTCTGGATTGATCAGTCTGGACTGTTCACTCTGGACTGTTCACTCTGGACTGATCAGTCTGTCCATTACAGTGTGTACCTGGAGAAAACCCACCCAGATGCAGAGGGAGAACCAACACAGTCCAAACACAAATGAACACGACACTTCAGTGAAAAACAAGTTGCATAAGATTGAAAATACTGAAGTGAAGCACTTAGAGAGAAGAGCTTCGGTCAGGAGGCTGTTTGCATATCAGGAGCTTTACTCTACAAGCAGACAGAGAAGAGCACCACACACACACACACACACACACACACACACACACACACACACACACACACACACACACACACACACACACACACACACACACACACACACACACACACACACACACACACACACACACACACACACACACCTGTACAGAGAGCCAGGTTATGTGTTCAGCCTCCATCCTCTTCCCACACAGTCCCTCCCTCTCTGTGGGAGCGGTGGAGGTGATGTAACGGCCTCCGGTCAACAAGCGCCACACCAGAGAAAGTGAAGCATGTTTGGCTTGTTTTTAGTGTTTGAGTTCCATTAACTCATCAAAGAATTCATCCCTTCCCACTTTCGGTGGGACGTAATGAACAAACACACAGTTTTTCCAACACAAGCCAAAAGAGGAGGCATTCATTCGCTCCCTGGAGACGCTGAGACTCACTGTGACCTTTATAGTCTGTCGCTGACACATCATGGGTCAAGTGACACGGGTCTGGCTGGAAAAGCTCAGGGTCAGGAGAAGGAAGGAAGGAGAGAGAGAGGGGGGGGAGAGGGGGAGAGAGAGAGAGAGAGAGAGAGAGAGAGAGAGAGAGAGAGGCAGGTGAGGAACAGATCAAACCTTTGACAACAAGTCAGTGGAAAGACATGATGACAGTTGGTTTGGAGAAGACAGATGGACGGGATGGGAGAGTGAGGTCAGTGGAACCAAGGTGGTCAGAGGAGGAGAGGCTCCACCTTCAGGAGGAGAAGGAGGAGCAGAGGCATCATCTTCAGGAGGAGAAGGAGGAGCAGAGGCGTCACCTTCAGGAGGAGAAGGAGAAGGAGGAGCAGAGGCGTCACCTTCAGGAGGAGAAGGAGAAGGAGGAGCAGAGGCGTCACCTTCAGGAGGAGCAGAGGCGTCACCTTCAGGAGGAGGAGGAGGAGCAGAGGCATCACCTTCAGGAGGAGGAGAAGGAGGAGGAGCAGAGGCTTCACGTTCAGGAGGAGGAGGAGGAGCAGAGGCGTCACCTTCAGGAAGAGGAGAAGGAGGAGGAGCAGAGGCTTCACCTTCAGGAGGAGGAGGAGGAGCAGAGGCTTCACCTTCAGGAGGAGGAGAAGGAGGAGAAGCAGAGGCTTCACGTTCAGGAGGAGGAGGAGGAGCAGAGGCGTCACCTTCAGGAAGAGAAGGAGGAGGAGCAGAGGCTTCACCTTCAGGAGGAGGAGGAGGAGGAGGAGCAGAGGCTTCACCTTCAGGAGGAAGAGAAGAGGAGGAGCAGAGGCTTCACGTTCAGGAGGAAGAGAAGGAGGAGGAGCAGAGGCTTCACCTTCAGGAGGAGGAGAAGGAGGAGGAGCAGAGGCTTCACCTTCAGGAGGAGGAGAAGGAGGAGGAGCAGAGGCTTCACCTTCAGGAGGAGAAGGAGGAGCAGAGGCTTCACGTTCAGGAGGAGGAGGAGGAGTAGGAGCAGAGGCGTCACCTTCAGGAGGAAGAGAAGGAGGAGGAGGAGGAGGAGGAGCAGAGGCTTCACCTTCAGGAGGAGGAGGAGAAGGAGAAGGAGAAGGAGGAGCAGAGGCTTCACCTTCAGGAGGAGGAGGAGAAGGAGAAGGAGAAGGAGGAGCAGAGGCTTCACCTCAGGAGGAGGAGCAGAGGCTTCACCTTCAGGAGGAGGAGGAGGAGGAGGAGCAGAGGCGTCACCTTCAGGAAGAGGAGCAGAGAGGATGGAGATGCTCCTCTCCACCTGCTGCAGACTCTCTCACTCACCAACGAAAGAAAAGGAGAGTGTGAAGGAGCAGCAGGAGGACAGAGGAGGAGGAGGAGGTTTTCCACTGAAGGAAACACAGGGAGGTGAAACACCAACCAGCCTGACTGCACCTCCTAGCAGGAGGTCACCATGGGCCTTTGTTTTGTTCTCCTTCAAAGTAGAGACACATCAACACTGACAGGAGTAGGTGGGGTGAAGCATGGCTGCTGGGGGAGTCTGAGAAAACACCCACAATGCAACACCACAAGGTTTCATTCAGATGTGCTCCATTATGCTCTAAGTTAGTTTTATGATTTGTTCGCAGCCATGTTCAGTAGTAATCTTCGTTATACGACATCTATATTGTCTGTACCACCAAAACAAACTTTAAAGGTTAAATGTAAAGGTTGACGGTACAATCTACTGGTCCAGCCCTTCATCACATCATAGAGCATCTTCCACCAACGCCAACTTCAGCTGACATCCGGCTTGTAGAGCAGCTGAAATCCAACAATTGATGTAGTTTCAGATTATATAATCACAAATACTAATTATTAGTAGCATGCCTTTATAACTGATCACCTCTGGAGGAATACAGAAAGTCCAACTCCCTCTGAACACAGACTTGTGTTGAACGTCTTGGTTCAGATTATTGACTTGAAGAAATATGTTCATCCTGCACTTTTCTTTTTTTTTCTTTTTTTTCAGGGAAAACATCAAAGAGTAAAAACATGAAGTTCTGTGGTGAAACTAAATCAGCAAGACTTACATGTAACTATATGTTACTACTGGCTGAGTTCACATGATGGAGGGAGGAGGAGGAGGGGGGAGGAGGAGGAGGAGGAGGAGGAGGTGGAGCTGGAGGGAGGAGGGGGAGGAGGTGGAGGAGGTGGAGGAGGTGGAGGAGGTGGAGGAGGTGGAGCTGGAGGGAGGAGGAGGTGGAGGAGGTGGATGAGGTGGAGGAGAGGAAGAGGAGGAGTTGGAGGGGGAGGTGGAGGTGGAGCTGGAGGGAGGAGGAGGAGGAGGTGGAGGAGGTGGAGGAGGTGGAGGAGGAGGAGGAGGTGGAGGAGGAGGGGGGTGGAGGAGGGGGAGGAGGAGGAGGTGGAGGAGGAGGTGGAGGAGGGGGAGGAGGAGGAGGAGGAGAGGGAGGAGGAGGAGGAGGGGGAGGAGGTGGAGGAGGAGGAGGAGGAGGAGGAGGTGGAGGGGGAGGTGGAGGAGGAGGGGGTGGAGGAGGGGGAGGAGGAGGAGGAGGAGAGG
>NC_137665.1:21186305-21269801 GCF_963422515.1 Blennius ocellaris | reverse complement strand
GAGGAGGAGCAGAGGCTTCACCTTCAGAAGGAGGAGAAGGAGGAGGAGCAGAGGCTTCACCTTCAGGAGGAGAAGGAGGAGGAGGAGCAGAGGCGTCACCTTCAGGAGGAGCAGAGGCGTCACTTCAGGAGGAGCAGAGGCGTCACCTTCAGGAGGAGAAGGAGAAGGAGGAGCAGAGGCTTCACGTTCAGGAGGAGGAGGAGGAGCAGAGGCGTCACCTTCAGGAAGAGGAGAAGGAGGAGGAGCAGAGGCTTCACCTTCAGGAGGAGGAGGAGGAGGAGGAGCAGAGGCTTCACCTTCAGGAGGAAGAGAAGAGGAGGAGCAGAGGCTTCACCTTCAGGAGGAGGAGAAGGAGGAGGAGCAGAGGCTTCACCTTCAGGAGGAAGAGAAGGAGGAGGAGCAGAGGCTTCACCTTCAGAAGGAGGAGAAGGAGGAGGAGCAGAGGCTTCACCTTCAGGAGGAGAAGGAGGAGGAGGAGCAGAGGCTTCACCTTCAGGAGGAGAAGGAGGAGCAGAGGCTTCACGTTCAGGAGGAGGAGGAGGAGGAGGAGCAGAGGCGTCACCTTCAGGAGGAAGAGGAGGAGGAGGAGGAGCAGAGGCTTCACCTTCAGGAGGAGGAGGAGAAGGAGAAGGAGAAGGAGGAGCAGAGGCTTCACCTTCAGGAGGAGGAGGTGAAGGAGAAGGAGAAGGAGGAGCAGAGGCTTCACCTTCAGGAGGAGGAGGTGAAGGAGAAGGAGAAGGAGGAGCAGAGGCTTCACCTTCAGGAGGAGGAGGAGAAGGAGAAGGAGAAGGAGGAGCAGAGGCTTCACCTTCAGGAGGAGGAGGAGAAGGAGAAGGAGAAGGAGAAGGAGGAGCAGAGGCTTCACCTTCAGGAGGAGGAGCAGAGGCTTCACCTTCAGGAGGACGAGGAGGAGGAGCAGAGGCGTCACCTTCAGGAAGAGGAGCAGAGAGGATGGAGATGCTCCTCTCCACCTCCTGCAGACTCTCTCACTCCACCACAAAACAAAAGGAGAGTGTGAAGGAGCAGCAGGGGGACAGAGGAGGAGGAGGAGGTTTTCCACTGAAGGAAACACAGGGAGGTGAAACCCCAACCAGCCTGACTGCACCTCCTAGCAGGAGGTCACCATGGGCCTTTGTTTTGTTCTCCTTCAAAGTAGAGACACATCAACACTGACAGGAGTAGGTGGGGGTGAAGCATGGCGGCTGGGGGAGTCTGAGAAAACACCCACAATGCAACACCACAAGGTTTCATTCAGATGTGCTCCATTATGCTCTAAGTTAGTTTTATGATTTGTTTGCAGCCATGTTCAGTAGCAATCTTCGTTATACGACATCTATATTGTCTGTACCACCAAAACAAACTTTAAAGGTTAAATGTAAAGGTTGACGGTACAATTCTACTGGTCCAGCCCTTCATCACATCATAGAGCATCTTCCACCAACGCCAACTTCAGCTGACATCCAGCTTGTAGAGCAGCTTAAATCCAACAATTGATGTCATTTCAGATTATATAATCATAAATACTAATTAGTAGTAGCATGCCTTTATAACTGATCACCTCTGGAGGAATGCAGAAAGTCCAACTCCCTCTGAACACAGACTTGTGTTGAACGTCTTGGTTCAGATTATTGACTTGAAGAAATATGTTCATCCTGCACTTTTCTTTTTTTTTCTTTTTTTTCAGGGAAAACATCAAAGAGTAAAAACATGAAGTTCTGTGGTGAAACTAAATCAGCAAGACTTACATGTAACTATATGTTACTACTGGCTGGAGTTCACATGATGGAGGGAGGAGGAGGAGGAGGGTGGAGGAGGAGGAGGAGGAGGTGGAGCTGGAGGGAGGAGGTGGAGGAGGAGGAGGAGGAGGTGGAGGGGAGGTGGAGGTGGAGCTGGAGGGAGGAGGAGGAGGAGGTGGAGGAGGTGGAGGAGGTGGAGGAGGAGGAGGAGGAGGAGATGGAGGGGGAGGTGGAGGAGGAGGGGGGGTGGAGGAGGAGGAGGAGGAGGAGGGGGAGGTGGAGGAGGGGGAGGTGGAGGAGGGGGAGGAGGAGGAGGAGGAGAGGGAGGAGGAGGAGGAGGAGGAGGAGGGGGAGGAGGGGGAGGAGGAGGAGGAGGAGGAGGAGGAGGAGGGGGAGGAGGAGGAGGAGGAGGAGGAGGAGGAGGAGGTGGAGGGAGGAGGAGGAGGAGGAGGAGGAGGAGGAGGAGGGGGAGGAGGAAGAGGAGGAGGAGGAGGAGGAGGAGGAGGAGGAGGAGGAGGAGGAGGAGGAGGAGGAGGAGGAGGAGGAGGAATATAAGTCTAGTTATTTTTAAACTAAGAACAGGAACTCTACTGTTGACTCCCCAAACACTGAAACATAGATGGTATAAAGCATAGAGCAGCATTAGTGTGTACACACTCACACACACACACACACACACACACGCACACACACACACACACACACACGTGACACGTGTGTGTGTGTGTGCGTGTGTGTGTGTGTGTGTGTGTGTGTGTGTGTGTGTGTGCGCTTGGACTCCAGCGTCTCCTAAACCACAGCTCATCATGGAGCTTCTGGTGAACTCAACTCTTCACTCTAAGTCCCGGCAGACACTTTTACTCCCGTGTGTACATTTAGTTTGTCCCTTATATATCTCTATACACACACACACACACACACACACACACACACATATATATATATATATATGAGGAGTTCAGTTCTAAATCTGACAACAAACCAGAAAGAGGACGAGTATCGACAGGAAACAGTTTGTGACCAGCTGGAACCAGTCTGAGGTCATTAAGTGGGATTTTAATCTGATCAGTCGTGGCGACGCTCACCGCTGGCCCGTCGGTGTCAAATACCACACACACGTGTGTGTGTGTGTGTGTGTGTGTGTGTGTGTGTGTGTGTGTGTGTGTGTGTGTGTGTGTGTGTGTGTGCAGCAGCCTCCTCAGTGGCTGCTGTATTCCCGACCCGTGCGGCGAGCAGGAAGCGCGTCGGGACAAACAGGAGAAGCCGTCAGGTGCAGCCAGTATCCAGAACAAGATGTACGGTGCAGTTAACCCCCCACCCTCCACCCTCCACCCCCCCACCCGCGTCAATGAGTGTCGTTTGCCCCCGTGACCTTTGACCCCGGGCTCCCTCCTCCGGTGACGAGCTGGGGTCGGCCTCGGCACGCCGGGCCGGGCGTCCCGGACAGCGCTCGGGTGAAACTGGGTCACCCTGTACCTGTTTGTCGGTGAGACGAAGCCCAGCAACCACCCAAGGCAGGGGTCACCCCCCACCCCCCACCACCCACCACCCACCCCCACCCCCACCCCCTCCACCTCCGAGGTGTCACAGAGAGCCGCCTTGTTCCTGAACTCTCCTCCTTTCCACCAGAAACTCCTCAAAAATCCCAGATATCCCTGCAATTTCCGGTGCAATGTTTATTTGGTGGAAGGACGGCAGAAAGAGCCTCACTCACAAACAGTTTGGAGGGTAAACAGGCAGGGGGGGGGGGGTAAGGGGGGGTAGGGGGGACAAGCCAGGGGGGGGGCGAGTGGTAAGTAGCACTGAGGCCTATGTGTTCGGCTTCCTGACACACTGATCCCACCTCAGCAGGGACACACAGCGCCGCTCTGTTCAGACCCCAACCGCCACAGGCTGACGACCCCCCCAGCCCCCCCTGTCTGCCCCGCGGACAGCACCCTCTACTGGCCGCCACAGGACATTGAGTTAAACCTCTCCAATCTGCAATAACAAGTGATATTTTCCAAACCAATAATGACAGTGAAGTTCCCAGCAGCACAGGGCTACTGGCAGGGCCGCCCCTGGCCAAGTGGGGGCCCTATGCAGGATTTTATTTTGGGGCCCCCCCTTCCAATAACATAATAATAATAATAATAATAATAATAATAATAATAATAATAATAATAATAATAATAAATTACAATTACTAACGAATCAAATGAACAGCCTCTATCAACAGTGGAACAATAACTTTACAGATGCGCGTCTGAAAAAACTTTGTGGCATAAACAGTTTATGCCACAAAGTTTTTTCTTTTTTCTTTCAACAACATCCCACCTTCAAGTGAAGCACGAGCCTCTGACTGTTTGGACTTTTTCTTTCTTTTGCTAGCTCCCGAATCGTATTGACGTTTGGAAGCCATCTCTCTCTCTCTCTCTCTCTCTCTCTCTCTCTCTCTCTCTCTCTCTCTCTCTCCTGCCTCAGGCTGACTTGGTGGCGGTGTTCTACGCGCCTCTCGGCAAAATGCACGCGCATCCTTTGCGCATTTGCAGAGAATGATGATACTTTATTGATCCCGAGGGAAATTCAACTCATTTGCGCAAAATGTGGCCCCCCATGGATCGCGGGGCCCTACGCACAGCGCGTGTTCTGCGTGTAGGGAGGGGCGGGCCTGGCTACTGGAGCAGCAGATTCCCACAAACGTGACTAAAAACCCAGATCAACTCATTGAAGCATCATAATTCATCAGAACCGGAACATCTGAAACTTTTCTTTAATGGACTTTATGAATCTCGGACGTTCGATGCCAACAACACATCTCGGACATGTTTAGCTCCTCTTTTGATCCGTCAATCCATCCTCCACCTCCTCCTCCTCCTCCTCCTCCTCCTCCACCTCCTCCTCCTCCTCCTCCTCCTCCTCCTCCTCTTCATCCAACCGCCTGTCTGTTCTCTTTCTTTGTTGCAACACAGTCACAAGAACAGAAAGGAGGACGTGAGAAGACTGAACCGTCTATTAGGAAAGTCTTCATATCGACATTTCTTACATATGTAACAATCACAGGGTTCTTTCATTACAATAAACAACCAGCAGCACCCCCTGCTGGTCCAACAGGGAAACTACATCCTTTCAGCTGATGCGCTCATAAAAAGCACTGATTAGGAGCAGCAACGTTTCATCACAACAACAGGCTGCTGAGAAGACATGGAGGAGGAGGAGGAGGAGGAGGAGGAGGAGCAGCAGGTTGTTGTAGAGAGGAGGAGGAGGAGGAGGAGGAGGAGGAGCAGGTTGTTGTAGAGAGGAGGAGGAGGAGCAGGTTGTTGTAGAGAGGAGGAGGAGGAGGAGGAGGAGGAGGAGCAGGTTGTTGTAGAGAGGAGGAGGAGGAGGAGGAGGAGGAGGAGGAGCAGCAGGTTGTTGTAGAGAGGAGGAGGAGGAGGAGGAGCAGGTTGTTGTAGAGAGGAGGAGGAGGAGCAGGTTGTTGTAGAGAGGAGGAGGAGGAGGAGGAGGAGGAGGAGCAGGTTGTTGTAGAGAGGAGGAGGAGGAGAAGCAGGTTGTTGTAGAGAGGAGGAGGAGGAGGAGGAGCAGGTTGTTGTAGAGAGGAGGAGGAGGAGGTTGTTGTGGAGAGGAGGAGGAGGAGGAGCAGGTTGTTGTCGAGAAGAGGAGGAGGAGGAGCAGGTTGTTGTAGAGAGGAGGAGGAGGAGAAGCAGGTTGTTGTAGAGAGGAGGAGGAGGAGGAAGAGGAGGAGGAGGAGGAGGAGGAGGAGGAGGAGGTTGTTGTAGAGAGGAGGAGGAGGAGGGGTAGGTTGTTGTGGAGGGGAGGAGGAGGAGGAGCAGGTTGTTGTGGAGAGGAGGAGGAGGAGCAGTGGACAACATGTGGTGGATCCTCCACCCCACCGGGTCACAGCTCACCACCCTCAGCACCACCCTCAGCACCACCATCACCACCACCCTCTGACGTGAAACTACACAACCAAACTACAGCTGGTAATCCTCTGTGAATATGCACTGGGTTTTTGTTGAGTTAATTTTTAAACTTAAAAACACTTAAAAGCATAAGAAAATACTTCCTGCGACTTTTGTATTTATAATTTTTCACATATATTGCTCTTTAGTATCTGCTGTGATAACTAACATCGTATTCCATCTTATTGGATTTCATATTGTCGATATTCGTGTTGTAAATTTGATTTATATAAAGTTTAAAGAAGCTTTTTAAAGGGAATATTGCAAGACACGTTTTGCACCTGGTCGTTTACCAAGTTACAGCTGCACATGGAACCATGATGGGCGCGTCACCTTGTTTTATTATCGTCCAACTCTTATTTTGGTGACCCGAAACAAAATTCATTTCCGTCAGACGAACTGCCTGCCTGCCGTTCTCCCGCCCGGCCACACGATGGCGCCACTCGCGGCAGCGCGCCATGTCTTTATCATGTGCGGCGGCCGGAAGTGGCTCCGCGGGTCACCGCTAAAAGAGGCAGAAAGGTAAGAACCGAGCCCTCCGACACCCCCGAACCCCCGTCGAGTGTCCTCCGTGAAGGTCCGTGAGGGAGACGCTCCCTGGTACCCAGGCCGCGAGTTTGACCGCGAGAGGAGGAGGAAGAGGAAGAGGAGGTGAAGGTGAGGAGGAAGGGGAGGAGGACGAAGAGGGCAAAGTCACAGAGAGCGAGGATTAATGGAGGAGGAGGAAACAAGACGGTCTGAGCAGAACGTCACACGGAACAACGTTCCTGTGGGGAAACTCTAGAAATGTGTGTCCTGGGAAACCTCGAGTCTGTTTTAATACCGAGGAAGTGAGAGAGTTGATGGCTGACGAGCTGCAGACGCATTTAATAACTTGAGTTGTTCTTCTCTAAACTTCACTCTAACAACTCGTGAAGACAATTATTCAGCCAAAACAGATTAAATGGAGGTTATTATGTTCAGAGTGTGTTTTGTTGGGTCGACGGTGGCGACATTCATGGTTTGAGTTCAACTAAATATAGATGTCAAACTTATATAAACTTTTATTTCAGCCAGCAGTGATTAATCCTTCTGGGATTAACGAGGAATTCTCTAATCTGAGGTCTCCATTAGACCAATTAGAATATAACGGCTCTCTAATTGGTCTTAAATTGTTCAATAAAGAAACAAATGGTAGGTTGTTGCTGTGCAAGACTGCACTTTACTCTTCTTACTCATTAGTATGTATTTTAATCTTTAGGCTCAATATGAAGGTGATGGTTCTGTCTTGTGTTTGGACATTTGGCACTACTTACTGGAGACTGTCGCGGAAGAATTTGACCCGATTTTAAGCATTTTAAGAGATAACTGCAGTGTTTGTGCTAATCCACCAGTGACAAACAGAAAAAACTCATTTCAATGAAAGTAACACAACTGGAACTGTGCATTGGTTGTTGTGAGTCTGTAAATGGTCTACATCAGGGATAGATGGATAGATGGATGGATGGATAGACTTTATTCAGGGGTATCCAACATGATGCCTGTGGACCAGACCCGGCCTGTAAAGGTCCTGCAGACTCTCTTTCTGAAGCAAAGAGAAAGTTCAGCTGTGACGTCAGCCTGGACTGTTCATACTCTGAGGAGAAGCTGTCAAACTCGTAGGCCACGCCCCCTCACAGCAGGACACGCCCCCTCACAGCAGGACACTGTGAAGCGGCGTTTTAACTTTTCAGCTGCCGCTTATTTCTCGCCACAAGAGAGAGTTTGTGTCCGAGCCGCCATGTTGGTCCGGTTTTAACTGCAGGAGCCGAGTGAGGCGTTCAGGGGCGTCACGTAACTCCGCCCTCCGACATGTTAAGGAGCTGCAGGGCTCACACGGTAGCGAGGCTACAAGCTAAACAGGAATAAAACATGACTGATGACTGACCGCCCGGGAACTGGTTGACATTTCCAAGAAAACACAGATTTATAATAAAAAAAGAAGAAGCGTTTAGAATTCCAGACCGAGACCTGAGACTTCAGTGATCCAGCCTATTTAAAAAAAAAAAAAAAAAAAAGTACCTGGTTGCTATGGAACCAGCCTGAAGCTGGGCTGGCAAGGGCAGTTTGTTAAAACTCCCACAATGCAACAGCAGAGGTTTACTGTATTTTACACCAGAAGGTTTCATTAAAATCGCCTTTATGTTGAAACTGGAGTCATTTCCTGTCGTGCTTAAAATGTAAAGTGCTTCAAGGTGTGTTGGTCGCTGCCGTCCAGCTCCAGGAGGGACGTTTGTGTCCTAATTTCTCTTGAAACGACACCAATTAGTTTATTAAGTTGAACTGTTCCAGGGTTTAAAAGCACACTGGAGGTTAATTTGATAGATTTTGTCATGGAAAAGAACGTGTGTTAAAATCCATCATGGTAAGAAAACACTGATTAGATTTTTTTTCTTGATTTTTCCCAACATTTCTAATTTAAGCTAAGATATGGTTTTATTTCTCAGCAGAACATTATCTGACATCAGGATGTGCTCCCCAATAAATACACCTCCCTTTTGATCAGCTGACCTGAAGAATCATCTTCTATTTAACACAAGCAATGTAGTGTTTTGCTGTAATTCCCTAAAACAGGATCTGAGGTTTTTCTCCCCCGGTGCTCGCTTCAACAGCTTCCATGTTTATCATCTACTGGGAATAAAATGTGACTTTACATTAATTACGCATCAATTCTTTCTGTGTCTATAGTTTTGCAACCTTTTTTAATTAAGGTTCATTGCTTGTAAATTTCTCAATACAATAAAATTTTAAGAATAATCTGGCTCTCGGACATTTCAGCCATTTTGTTCCTGTTGGTTTTCTATTTCTTCCTGGTCCTGAGGGGTTAAACCTGCTGCTCCACCATAAATCACAGCGGGGGGTGGAGGGGGGGGGGGGGGGGGTTTAACGAGCGTCTGTAGGGTCTCTTGTGTCTCACACCAACCAGGACGTCCTCATTGTGTTTGTCCTCTCAGATGGCCCACCGGCTGCTTGTACGCAGGATCTGTTCGCTCTCTGCCAAAGATGTCTGCCGCCTCCAGTCCCCGGCCGCCGCCGCCTCCTTCTCCACCTCCCTGCACGCCACCGCAGCCCGGCCCTCCTTCCTGTCGCCGTCGCGCTCGCTGCCTCGCACTTCCCGCCGCGCCGTCTCCTTCAATGTCCAGGACAACGAGGACTTCACGGAGCGCGTCGTCAACAGCGAGCTGCCGGTGCTGGTGGACTTCCACGCCCAGTGAGTACTGCAGGACCAGCCGGGCCGCTTCTCGTGGCTTCTCATGGCTTCTCACGGCTTCTCGTGGCTTCTCATGGCTTCTCATGGCTTCTCATGGCCTTAGAATGGCTTATGGCTTCTCATGGCTTCTCATGGCTTCTCATGGCTTCTCATGGCCTTAGAATGGCTTATGGCTTCTCATGGCTTCTCATGGCTTCTCATGGCCTTAGAATGGCTTATGGCTTCTCATGGCTTCTCATGGCTTCTCATGGCCTTCAACACTTCTCTCTGATTTATGTTCAGTCTTCGTCTCAATCATGTCTGAAACCTGTTTCACTGCAGTGTCGGAGCATTAATGGTTATTGTTTCAGGTTATTTAAGATTGTTTCAGGTTATTTAAGATTGTTTCAGGTTATTTAAGATTGTTTCAGGTTATTTAAGGTTGTTTCAGGTTATTTAAGGTTGTTTCAGGTTATTTAAGAGTGTTTCAGGTTATTTAAGATTGTTTCAGGTTATTTAAGATTGTTTCAGGTTATTTAAGAGTGTTTCAGGTTATTTAAGATTGTTTCAGGTTATTTAAGATTGTTTCAGGTTATTTAAGGTTGTTTCAGGTTATTTAAGGTTGTTTCAGGTTATTTAAGGTTATCCGAGATTGTTTCAGGTTATTTAAGATTGTTTCAGGTTATTTAAGATTGTTTCAGGTTATTTAAGGTTGTTTCAGGTTATTTAAGGTTATCCGAGATTGTTTCAGGTTATTTAAGATTGTTTCAGGTTATTTAAGATTGTTTCAGGTTATTTAAGATTGTTTCAGGTTATTTAAGGTTATCCGAGATTGTTTCAGGTTATTTAAGATTGTTTCAGGTTATTTAAGGTTATCCGAGATTGTTTCAGGTTATCCAAGATTGTTTCAGGTTATTTAAGATTGTTTCAGGTTATTTAAGGTTATCCGAGATTGTTTCAGGTTATCCGAGATTGTTTCAGGTTATCCGAGAGTGTTTCAGGTTATTTAAGATTGTTTCAGGTTATTTAAGGTTATCCGAGATTGTTTCAGGTTATCCAAGATTGTTTCAGGTTATTTAAGGTTATCCGAGATTGTTTCAGGTTATCCAAGATTGTTTCAGGTTATTTAAGGTTATCCGAGATTGTTTCAGGTTATCCAAGATTGTTTCAGGTTATTTAAGGTTATCCGAGATTGTTTCAGGTTATCCAAGATTGTTTCAGGTTATTTAAGATTGTTTCAGGTTATTTAAGGTTATCCGAGATTGTTTCAGGTTATCCGAGAGTGTTTCAGGTTATTTAAGATTGTTTCAGGTTATTTAAGGTTATCCGAGATTGTTTCAGGTTATCCGAGATTGTTTCAGGTTACTTAAGGTTGTTTAAGCCCCGTTCACAAAAGGTTTCAAGGGAAAACTTGTCATTTTTATTTGAGAAAAGGTTTGTGTTTACATGGCAACGTTTTGAAAACTGTGTAGTTTTCATGTTGGGCCACTAGTGGGTGCTGTTAGTATTAGCATGGAAAACACATGCAGCAGAGAACATTCTAGTGGACGGACCAAGTTGCATTATTACAGTGACTGTCAAAATAAAACCACCCAGTTGGATTGTTATTACAGTGACTGTCAAAATAAAACCACCCAGTTGGATTGTTATTACAGTGACTGTCAAAATAAAACCACCAAGTTGGATTGTTGTTACAGTGACTGTCAAAATAAAACCACCAAGTTGGATTGTTGTTACAGTGACTGTCAAAATAAAACCACCCAGTTGGATTGTGATTACAGTGACTGTCAAAATAAAACCACCAAGTTGGATTGTTGTTACAGTGACTGTCAAAATAAAACCACCAAGTTGGATTGTTATTACTGTGACTGTCAAAATAAAACCACCAAGTTGGATTGTTATTACAGTGACTGTCAAAATAAAACTACCAAGTTGGGATTATTACAGTGACTGTCAAAATAAAAGCACCAAGTTGGATTGTCCCTACTGAGCATGTGCAGAAGAACTAGTTATGAGGGTGGTTGTCTTGAGCAACATCAGTCGTTTTAACGTCATTTCCAGTTTCCTCCGGCGGCGGCGTCTAAACCGTTTCCTAAAACACGACCAAGTTTTATCTTTTCACTTTAAAACGTCGTAAACAAGCCCTGGAACCCCAAGAACTGCTGACTGAGTGGAGACGAAGGAGCAGAAGCAGGGCAGGCTGTGACACGAGCATTCATGTTGGAGCAAATAGAGGATTTTCCTCCTCAAGTCACAGAAAGTCCTGGTCGGTTTTTTCCTCCATGACCTTGGACACGACCTTGTTGTTCCCGCTTCAGACGGCTCCGGTGTCTCCGTGGTAAAAATAGTGACGTGTCAGCGGCCCACCAGGAAGGTTTCACAACAAACTCCGACGCTCGGCCGTCTGGCCTCAAAGAGTAGTAATATGTGATTTAGGGTTTTAAATTCGGCTTGTTTTTTATTTTCGATTTAAAAAAAAAAAAATTTTTCTCAATGCACTTAAAAATGACTGCAAACATCATATTTCTTGTCAAAAGTGCCCCTTTTGTTGCCATAACTGCCCTCGGAGGTCAAATGCATATAAACTAAAATGAAAGAACCTAATTGAGGCTCCGTCATTTAATGAACTGTAGTTTTAACTCCAGATTGAGCCGGACTGTAGGAACGGAATCCTGAAAAACCTCTTCGTTTGAACTCCCAATTCAATTAAACCTGTTGTTTTTGTAAAGAAATTAAAAAAATCTCACATCCTTTTCCCTCCTTTTACATTTGTGGTTGTAGAGAAAGTTCTTCTCTCAGTGTGACGGAACGTCAGTAGAAAGAAATCCATACTTGTGTTGGACTGAGTGAATGTTGTCCGACGGCGGTGGACGTCCCCCTGATGTCCCCCGTGATGTCCCCCTGCTCAGGTGGTGCGGTCCCTGCAAGATCCTGGGCCCGCGGCTGGAGAAGGCCGTCGCCAAGCAGAAGGGCCGCGTCGCCATGGCGAAGGTGGACATCGACGACCACACGGACCTGGCCATCGAGTACGGGGTGAGAGCGCGCCTGCAAATCACACGTCGTCCACGTCCAACGCTCGCCGTGTCTCTGAACCCCCTCCCCCGCTGTGTTTTCCAGGTGTCCGCCGTCCCGACGGTGCTCGCCATGCGCGGCGGCGACGTCGTCGACCACTTCGTGGGAATCAAAGACGACGATGAGCTGGACTCATTTGTCAGCAAAGTCATTGGACAATGAAACGGCGGTGGTTCGTCTGGAAGCCCGTTCAACAAATGCGTAAACAAAAAACAAACTGTCCAAGCGCCCGCGCGCTACCCGCTAGCGTGGGCCACCAGCTCCTCCCCCCCCCCCCCCCATACTGTGACGGATCTGTGAGTCTTCATACTCCAACTGCAAAAGCTTTTTATTTCTCTCTGCTGTAAAAGACGGTAAGAAGGAAATAAAGGCGTCGATAGATTTAACTTGGAAAAAGCTGAATGAGGTTTGTGACTGTGTGAACTGCAGTTCCTGCGTTTGTCCACCAGAGGGTGGCGTTCCTCCACGGAGCCACGTGGTCTTTTTTTTTCTTTTCTTTTTTCTTCCACCATTCTGCCTGAATACTGTGAGAGAGAATCATCCGAGTGTGTGTGAGTGTGTTTGAACTGCGTGTTCCAGGAAACAGACCAAGTGAAGTAATAAAACCAGGAACGATGTTCTGAAACATGAAGCTCTGGAGCTTTTCTTTTCCTCGGTGACGCCGAACTTCAGTCCAACGCTGGACTTTCCCAACCTCCGCTGTGACCACCAGGGTCAGACACGCACTCTTAAGCTCCAGTTTGGCTTGTTTTGAACTATTGATTTTGAACAAATGCCAGACGAAGTCCAGTAAATGATCAACCACACCCAGTTAAAGAACAAACTTTCATTTTCAAGCCTCATTTACTGATTTCTTTCGCTGGTAAAGTGGATAGAGGAGCTCACAACTTGGAGTTTGTCTAACCACACATAAAATACTTGTATTCACAATTTCAACTCTTAAAAAAAAATGTAATGAAATGTTTTGCTGGCCTCTTTGAATATACGTTTCTGTAGATTAAAACCAAAATTTAAAGTTTTCCATATAAATCTATAGGAAAAGACATTAAACAATAAGATAGTATGTGTAATAAGATTTAGTTTCGGAGCCACAACCAGCCCAGCTTCATCGTACAGTGAGATGATAAACTTTAAAATGTATATTTATAGGTTTTTCTTTCTTGCGAGCACAGTGAACATGGTGGAAATTACTGTGGAAAATGTTAGTATTTTAATATAAAGCAAATTTTTATTAAATCTGGTATAAAATACAGTGTAATGTCAAAGAAAAACCTCTTTAGCTGTTGCATTATGGGCATTTTGTACAAACTGGCCCTGCAGCGGCTCTGAGGCTGGTTTGACAGCAACAGTATCTCAGCTCCGGTCTCTGTGGTTTCTTGTGTCGCTACTTTTAAGAATTTTTTTTTGTTTTCTGGCAAAAGTCTCCAGTTGGCTGGGTGGTTTTGTCCAGACTAAAGTTCTTGTGGATGATTTTGTGTTTGACATTCCTGCTGTTCAGGTTTATTTCTAGAATCAACTGATGGAGCTTGAAATGCTTAAAAAGTTATTGTATGAAAAGTGCCTGATTATGTCAAAATGAGATCCAGATTATCCTTCAGCTAGAATGACTCCTCTGAATGATCAATACTTCAGCATAATTTGATCTCGTTTTTGTTGCAGGATCAAGGTGATTCATGGACATTTAGTTGTCAGTTTGCATTCTGGCTCACAGGTTTAAAGTCTATCATCAGCGTCTAGAACACTTCCAAGTCGTGGATTGACAGTAAGCGAACAGGAGGTGGACGGACGAAATAATAACTTTCTTTTTAATCCAGTGTAAACGCCAATAATCGGTTACTCCGCCTCCAGAAGTCGCCCCTTCACCTCGGATCCCTGGCTGCCACCGTTCACTGAACTGTACTTTTCACCTGTAGATCCAGATCAAAATCCCCCCATGACATCATAAAGGTCTGGTGGCCCCGCCCCCTCCAGAGAGGACGGAGACTCAGGTGGCCCCGCCCCCTCCAGAGGATGGAGGCTCAGGTGGCCCCGCCCTCCAGAGAGGACGGAGCTCAGGTGGCCCCGCCCCCTCCAGAGGATGGAGGCTCAGGTGGCCCCGCCCTCCAGAGAGGAAGGAGACTCAGGTGGCCCCGCCCTCCAGAGAGGACGGAGGCTCAGGTGGCCCCGCCCTCCAGAGAGGAAGGAGACTCAGGTGGCCCCGCCCCCTCCAGAGAGGAGGGAGGCTCAGGTGGCCCCGCCCCCTCCAGAGAGGAGGGAGGCTCAGGTGGCCCCGCCCCCTCCAGAGAGGATGGAGACTCAGGTGGCCCCGCCCTCCAGAGAGGAAGGAGACTCAGGTGGCCCCGCCCTCCAGAGAGGATGGAGACTCAGGTGGCCCCGCCCCCTCCAGAGAGGAAGGAGACTCAGGTGGCCCCGTCCTCCAGAGAGGAAGGAGACTCAGGTGGCCCCGCCCTCCAGAGAGGATGGAGACTCAGGTGGCCCCGCCCTCCAGAGAGGATGGAGACTCAGGTGGCCCCGCCCTCCAGAGGGGATGGAGACTCAGGTGGCCCCGCCCCCTCCAGAGAGGAGGGAGGCTCAGGTGGCCCCGTCCTCCAGAGAGGATGGAGACTCAGGTGGCCCCGCCCTCCAGAGGGGATGGAGACTCAGGTGGCCCCGCCCTCCAGAGAGGACGGAGACTCAGGTGGCCCCGTCCTCCAGAGAGGATGGAGACTCAGGTGGCCCCGCCCTCCAGAGAGGACGGAGGCTCAGGTGCAAAAGCAAAGACACCAAGGTGTGAATTAAAGGAGGCCGGGGTTGGGGGAGGGGGGGTGGGGGGGGGGATAGACAGACGGAGTAATTTGCTGGCGGAGCAGTGTAGCTGATGAGAGGGTGGAGGCTGTGAGTAACACCTGGATGTTCAGACAGAAACCAGCAGAGTAGGACGGGCGGCGCCTCCGTCCATCTCAACTGGGAAAATTCCCACTTCCTGTTGGGAAGTTCCCGTACCTCTGATGCCAGGGCTGTTCCCGTTTCCCTGCAAACATCCACTTGTCTTCTTGTCTTCTTGTCTTCTTGGCTGCAGCTTCAGTCCGTCTGTCGTTGGAACGTCACACACGTGGAGAGAAGACCAGCCTCCATCAGCTCTCCTCCCACCTCACCTGCATTCTCACCTGGACCCCCGTCGTTACAGGTGGGAACCTGCTGACGGAGGCACTGCAGCCCTCAGGGCGCTGTTCAGCTGCTCCGTCACGTTTCAGACCAGCCGTCATCAACTCACTTTATATGTTCACTGAGACAAACAAGGGAAATGATGACGGCTCAAACAGCAATAATGTAAAGTAATATACTGAATGTCAGCATTGTAACAACTCTGGCTATTTTGAACGTTATGAAGCCAATTGTGTAATCATTTGTTTATGATGTTAATAGAATCAGAATTTTTTTTTTTACTATTTTACTCCATTTTAGTGTCTTTAGTGTCTATTTTAGAGTACTTTCAGTGGATTCTGGAGTACTTATATCCACTATAGAAAGCTTTCAGTGGACTTAAGGGTACTTTTACTGGATTTTGGAGTATTTTTAGTGGATTCTAAAGTACTTTTAATCCATTTTAGAATGCTTAAACTGGATTTTTGAGTATTTTTAGTGGACTTTAGTGTTCTTTAAGTAGATTCTATGAATGATCTACATATCACATGGCATTTTTTAAATTTGGTTGTACTTGTTACAGTGATAGTGTTGGCCTATAACCATGACTGGTTTTTGCGTTGGCTTGTTCACCACTAATCGAGAACGTGAGCTTCAGCCTGATACATCATCAATGTATGAGTATGACGATCCCGTCCGTTATTCTTGTATTTCCTAGGAGAGCAGCCCTATTTAGGCATTATTACCACACTGGCTTCAGTGATTACATTGAGAAAGGAAAACGTATCATGCAACTTTACAAAACGTTGATTTGACTAATCTTTTAACAATCCTGTCCAACACGATGTTTGTAATGAAGCCTCTCGGTGTAACATCCAGAGAAATGCTCCTGAATGCCCTCGTCTCTGCCTGGAACTCAGATCTGCTCCACCACTGTGACCCTCAGTCAGTAAACACTCAACAATCCGCCGGGCTGGATCAGATCCCCTGGCGGGCCGGTTCGGGCCCTGGGCCGAGCGTTCGATTCCCCAGCATTAGCATCATCACAGAGCGGCTGGCAGCTGACTCACAGCAGGGGGGTGGGCGTCGGGGAATTCCACTGGGATGACACACTCACACTCACTCAGGTATCAGGGATCACATGGACAATTGTTGTGAAATCCTGTGGAGTTCAGAGACGTCTGGGTGAGTGATCTGCAGAGCTGAGCACATTCACCAGCAAGCCTTTGTCCTTCGTACTGCTGCTGTCCAGCTCAAACCCTGGACCGGACGCAGAGAGACAAGCGGCCACGTCCACAGGACATTTACAGTCGTCAATTAATCAGTCAGCCTCAAATGCGTGTTTTTGGATTGTGTTTGGAAATGTGCAAACTCCACAAGCTCTCAAACTAAACCCCCCACCCTCCCAAAAAAAAAAACGGCAGAAAGAAAATAAATCAAATCCAAAATATAGTTTCTTATCGTGGCGTTCTGAAAGTTCTCATCCTGATGATTATATATACTTTACTCTTTATAATTACGGCCAGTGTGAGACCTCCTCTATGTGTTTATCTGCTGAACCTCCAGGCCTTTAGGCTCATGAACCAACACACACACACACACACACACACACACACACACACACACACACACACACACACACACACACACACACACACACACACACACACACACACACACACACACACACACAACCATAAATACCACATGGTATCCCTTAAACACAAGTTGAATAACACGAGGCCCCTACAATTGGGGCTCGACAGCGACATCTAATATTTAATGCCAAACATGAAGGTAAACTTCAGAGCCGCCGCCACGGAGCTCACACCCCCAGCTGTCACGTTTTGTCGGAATCCAAGTAACATAGTCAAGAAGCTTACGTTCAATCAATGTGTTTGATTAATCACCTTTCATACAACACATGTGGCTCAGAATGCTTCAGAACAACAAGCCTGAAGCGTCTCAGCGTCACGGCCAGTTTGCGGCTTTAAAGACTTGTTTTGTTTCTCGCTGGTCACAGCGAATAGGCCCTGTCTGATTTAGGAGACATCCACCTGACGAGAAAACGATCTTTATTCGCCCCACCTTCTCTAAAAAACCCTCCGTCCACACGTCACTATGAACTCTTCTCAACACCAGGCTTCAGGACATGTAGTACACATATTCAGGCCTTTAGGGGCGCTGTGACTCACCAAACATACCAAAACCACAGAAGAAGACAGAACATAGAAATTTAAATTCATGCTCATAAACCTCTATATAATCCTAGTTCTATAGGTCTATGGCCCTGCTCCTCCTGCTAGCGTCAGTAGCTTCTAGTTCTATAGGTCTATGGCCCTGCTGCTCCTGCTGCTAGCGTCAGTAGCTTCTAGTTCTATAGGTCTATGGCCCTGCTCCTCCTGCTAGCGTCAGTAGCTTCTAGTTCTATAGGTCTATGGCCCTGTTCCTCCTGCTGCTAGCGTCAGTAGCTTCTAGTTCTATAGGTCTATGGCCCTGCTGCTCCTGCTGCTAGCGTCAGTAGCTTCTAGTTCTATAGGTCTATGGCCCTGCTCCTCCTGCTAGCGTCAGTAGCTTCTAGTTCTATAGGTCTATGGCCCTGTTCCTCCTGCTGCTAGCGTCAGTAGCTTCTAGTTCTATAGGTCTATGGCCCTGCTGCTCCTGCTGCTAGCGTCAGTAGCTTCTAGTTCTATAGGTCTATGGCCCTGCTCCTCCTGCTGCTAGCGTCAGTAGCTTCTACTTCTATAGGTCTATGGCCCTGCTCCTCCTGCTGCTAGCGTCCATAGCTTCTAGTTCTATAGGTCTATGGCCCTGCTCCTCCTGCTGCTAGCGTCAGTAGCTTCTAGTTCTATAGGTCTATGGCCCTGCTCCTCCTGCTGCTAGCGTCAGTAGCTTCTAGTTCTATAGGTCTATGGCCCTGCTCCTCCTGCTGCTAGCGTCAGTAGCTTCTAGTTCTATAGGTCTATGGCCCTGCTGCTCCTGCTGCTAGCGTCAGTAGCTCAATAGTCTTGCAGTACTCCAGCCTGGTCTCAGGTACTTGATTCGGACTCGGCCCCTTTAAAGGCTCGTCTTGTCCCTGTACTCAGTGCTAAACGTGTAGCCGCAGATAGCCGAGCTAGCATTAATGTCATCATCATGAAGGTCAATTTAAACATCACTTAAATGTAGAGCTATCTATCTGTCTGTCTGTCTGTCTATCGAGTTGAAAAATTAAGCTTTTTTCAAGATACATTTTGAATTTTAATCAATTATTTAGTACATTTATCCTTCATGTATTTATTTTATGTCTTTATTCTTATGATTCTTTCACAAAAAAATTAAAAGGAAAAGTCACTCCCCTGACCTCCAGACTTCACCTGTTGGTGCAACTTGCCCGAGGCTCTCTGGCGCCCCCCAGAGGAGAACCACTGAATTGTTAAAGCCACACTGAGATCGCTCCGATTTAAAATCCGACTTCATAACCAGAATTGACTAATTTGTGAAAACTGCAGACACACACACACACACACACGCACGCACGCACGCACGCACGCACACGCACACGCACACGCACACGCACACGCACACACACACACACACACGGTGATACATCAGACAGAGTAAAGTCTAAGAGGTGACTGACTGGATGACGACAGAAACCAAAGGTCCGAGGATGGCACGTAACTCTACACCTCTTCCTCCAAAAACAATAGACCACACCTCCTCCCTCCCTCCCTCCCTCCCTCCTCGTCCTCCCTCCCTCCCTCCCTTCCTCCCCTGCTGTCTCTCTCTCTCTTACTCAACCACTCTTGTGACCATATAAGGCAAACTAAAAAGTCAGGGGGAAGCCGGCCGTCTGCTGCTGAACAAACGGGCTGAGGAGGCCAGAGTTACCAGAATGTCTCTGCTCTGCCTCTGTTCTCTCCGATTCACCCGCCTTCGCCTTCAGAACCTCCGACTCTTCATGTTTGTTTCACGTCTAATCACCCCGTCACCGGGCCAAGAGAGAGAGAGAGAGAGAGAGAGAGAGAGAGATTCTCTGAGATGTGAGGAACCCTGGCCAGGACTGCAGTTGTTGATAGTAAATACCTCACTGTGTTTGTACTTCAAACAGCCTCCTGCCCTCCACCTTGTTTGGCCTCCACCCTGCTCCAGACACACACAGCGCGGCCCGCCGCCGCCGCCGCCGCCACGCCAAACCTCCCAATGTCACATCGGTGGGATCAGTCCATCGAGCAGGAGAGGAGGACAAACTTTCCCTTCACTTCACATTCCTCCGTTTCTTGTCTTATCACTCCTTCCTGTGTGCTGATTGCAGAGGAAAGGAAGGAGGGAGGAGGAGTTGGAGGTGGAGGAGGAGGTGGAGGCGCTTGGCCAGATGAAACACCGGCGGCCCGGGAAGCCGACAGCAGCTCTTAATTATTCTTGGTGGTTTGGGCCATTTAGCTAAAGACAAACAAACACTTTAGCCTGATCCTGTGTGAGAACTGAGACAGGAGGGGGAGGAGGAGGAGGAGGGGGAGGAAGAGGAGGAGGAGGAAAACACTGAGGGCTTTAGCTGCGGCGTGCGTCAGGTAAGAGGTTACAGCTGCAGGATTCGGGTCAGACGGCGACATCAAACAACATATTGAGCCCCAGATTTGACACACATCTGAGCAGCATACATGTCTGGAGACGTGTGTGTGTGTGTGTGTGTGTGTGTGTGTGTGTGTGTGTGTGTGTGTGTGTGTGTGTGTGTGTGTGTGTGTGTGTGTGTGTGTGTGTGTGTGTGTGTGTGTGTGTGTGTGTGTGCGCACAGTCATGCATGAAGACACACACATGAATCCACAGCAGTAATTACATGGTCAGATCGGTCAGTGAGTTAACATGGCAGTCTCTTTTCACCGCGTCGTCACTTGAATGGGTCCTTTTCTTTTTTGACTGGATGATATAATGACCTCACACACCCTGAAGTACAGACACACCCTGCTGCTATTACAACCGACTGAAGGGGGAAAAGAAAGAGAGAGAGAGAGAGAGAGAGAGAGAGAGAGCTGGAGAGAGAGAGACAGAGAGAGAGAGAGCGGGAGAGAGAGAGAGAGAGCGGGAGAGAGAGAGAGCGGGAGAGAGAGAGAGAGAGAGAGAGAGAGAGAGCAGGAGAGAGAGAGAGAGAGAGAGAGAGAGCGGGAGAGGAGGGAGATAGTGAGGTCAGAAGTGTCCATATTTGGTAATTCATGCCTGTGTTTTAATCTTGCAATTCTCTCTTCGCCCACTTGTTTGTTTTTGTGTCTTTCTCCAGCGAAAGAACGTTTTGTCGTCTTGAATGTTTCCCATGTCCATCTCCTCTGCTGCTCTCCTCTGCTGCTCTCCTCTCTGAACATGTGGTCCTTCTTAAGCAGAAGGGCGACATGGAGACCTTTGACCTCTGCACTTGGAGATTTGGGATGTATCCCATCTATCCCAGAGACAGACAGAGGCAGAGACAGAGACAGAGACAGTCAGAGACAGAGACAGAGACAGAGGCAGAGACAGAGGCAGACAGAGACAGAGGCAGAGGCAGAGACAGAGACAGAGACAGAGACAGTCAGAGACAGAGACAGAGACAGAGACAGAGACATAGGCAGACAGAGACAGTCAGAGACAGAGACAGAGTCAGTCAGAGGCAGATACAGAGTCAGTCAGAGACAGAGACAGAGACAGAGACAGAGTCAGTCAGAGACAGAGACAGAGACAGTCAGAGACAGAGGCAGAGACAGAGACAGAGACAGAGTCAGTCAGAGACAGAGACAGAGACAGTCAGAGACAGAGGCAGAGACAGAGACAGAGACAGAGACAGAGACAGTCAGAGACAGAGGCAGAGACAGAGACAGAGAAAGAGGCAGAGACAGTCAGAGACAGAGACAGAGACAGTCAGAGGCAGAGACAGAGACAGATTCATTGATATTTCCAGGCCAGCCCACTGATCAGTCAATGTTTGGCCTCTCTTACACACACATGATGTCCATCTGCCAAACATATAGGAAAACACACATTCCCGTCATAATGACACACAGCCAGCGTAAATCACACGTCGTACTCAAAATGTGAATTTTCCTACCCTTTTCAGAGGATGCCGGTCATTCCTGAGGTGCCGTTGTAATATAAGGCCACTACTGAGGGCAAACAGGCACAACCCTCGCCTTTGTGTGGCGCGTCAAAACCTACACTGCAATCTTTGCTTTGGGGTCTCGTGGAAAGTTTGTTATTCCTAAAGACATGAGGAAAACCGCCTCTTTAGTTTCATATCCACGTCCAATATCCATCCCCGCTGCTGATAGGTGGAGAAGAAACTGAAGCAGGCAAACGTTCTGCTTGTCAGGGTAGAAATACCTGAAGTTAGTCTTCTGGCTAACTGCAGGTTGCAATGCAGTGTTTTCTAAAACGTTGCTCTGGTCACTGGAGGACTGGCTGCTGCACCAATTGTCTCTCAACAAAGAAAGACAAACAGTCATGAAAGCACTCTTATACCAACTTAAGAGTCAATAATTAACCAGACGAGCAAGTCTTGGGATTGTCAGAGGACGACCGGGAGGAGAACTGGGAGAACGCTATTTGAAGCTGCCATCTTTAGTTAAAAACATTCACAATACCCTAAAATGTATTAGGGTGTAAGAAACAGTCATGTGTTTTCTTTGTATTGAGCTGAAAGGATATTTACCTCACTGCCGGTGAACTTAATTCTGTAATACCACTTGCTCCCACAAGGTGGTGTTATGAGCCACTTTAGCAGGACTGAGGTGACGTAGCGTGTCGTCTTCCTCCCCGATGCTTCCCAGCTGTGCCAAATCTTACTGAATGGAGCAGCGTACGTTTATTGAAATGATGAGATCTGAGCTCTCTAAATGGTCTGGGGATACTGCTACCATAGCCGAACTGCAAATGCTTTTGATTGTAGATGATGTCACAACTGAGAAAAAAACATAGATGGTCATGGTATTTGATGTTTCGATCGATCGCCACCACGCCAACACTTTCCAGTAAGAGTAAGGAGTGACGTTGCACAAGCCATGTCTCACCACTTTTGGTGCTGCGGTTAGCAATCTCCCTTTAATGCAAGGAGTTCCTGTTGGTGTTGAGTTTGCGTATCCTCCCTGTCCTTGTCTGGGTTTTCTACCGGTTGAATAGTTGGAAACAGGAAACTGCCCATGGCCGATGGTGTGTCTCTGGTCATCAGACAACCCACATTTCACCCACTGGTTCTGGGACATGGTCTGGGACATTTTGTCCTGGAAGTAACGCCGGGGCTCTTTGGGTCCAGGTGAGCGTTCCGCGTGGAGCCTTCATGTTCTCCCTGTGTTTATGTTGGTTTCTTCCCAGCCTCTGGCTTAAACCGGCGACTTGCATTAGCCTTTTGGTTTGAATGTGTCTTTTTGTCTTTGCTCAAGGTGTCTCCTTCTTGTCAGGTGGGATTGACTCCAATGACCTCACCGACTGTAGAAGACAGATGATAAGACCTTTGAAGGAAGCCTTGGCACAGCTCTGCTTTTCAACATTCTACAATACAACCTGTTGATATTCATTGGCGCTTTGGTGTGTCACCATACATGGATCTCAGGTGGTCCTGGCTCAGATCCCCCCACCTGAACCCCACGGGACTCTCTGAAGCCCGGGCTCAGATCCCCCCACCTGAACCCCACAGGACTCTGAAGCCTGGGCTCAGATCCCCCCACCTGAACCCCACGGGACTCTCTGAAGCCCGGGCTCAGATCCCCCCACCTGAACCCCGCAGGACTCTCTGAAGCAAACAGGTTCAAGCTGTTCTGGCTGTTCCAGTCTCCTCTGTCAGCTTTGGCAGCGCCGCCGCAGAGATTTCATCTGCATCATCCATCATTTCGCTCATTTTCTAGCAGTTCTGTTCATTCCAAACAACTCTCGCCTTTTCTTGCCAGTGTTCCACTCCGGCTTTCACTCCTGTCCACACCCACCAGCTACCTGTGCACTTGTGTTCAGATTCACCTGCTCCAACAGGTGTATTCTCTCTCTCTCTCTCTCTCTCTCTGCTTTACGCTCTAGGCTTTTTTTTTTTTACAAGGAAAACAAATGTCAGTAGTGATTTGCTGGCTGAACAAGTGCCTCCCTCCTTCGCAGTAATTAGCTCAGCACCTGCAGCGGTTCCCAGGCTGCGGCAACATGCCCGGTCACGAAGGCGGACTCACCTGTTCCTGCCAGAACGCTGCGCTGCGCTTCACCTTGTCAGACGCCTCCATCTAATCTTGTATCTGACAAGTGCAGCGTGGCGTTTAACTGAAGCCAGGCGCGGGAGAGAACACGCTGGGAGGCGATGGGAGGGATTTAATAGCAACATTACAGCAACTCAAACGAGAAGAGGGTTGACAGTTTGCTCCGTGGGGGGGCGGATCGTGGCTTTTATACAAGTAGCAATGCTTGCAAAAAAAAAAAGTTGGAACGTAAAAGCAGAATTGTTTAAAACAACAGCAGTAAGTGCACTTTTCACAGAAAATTCAGAAGAAAGAAATCAGAAAAATAAAAAAATCCTGCAGACTTCGGAGTGTTTATTGTTCTAAACTCACCGGCTCTGATGCTTAATGCCGCTTCTGGAGCAATAAGCAGACATAATGTTCTGTCAGGGAATCTCTCAGGCCCGACTGGACCCTCTGGGAGGCTGCATGTTCTGAACCATCAGCAAAAACTGCTTTTCTGTTCATTGCAATTAAATAAAATGAGCAGACATTTTTTTTTTTTTTTATGGCAGAAACGCTCCAGAGTCTTGGGTTCAGTAAAACTACGGACTTTATTTGTAACTTGCGCCTCTTCAATAAATTAAATATCGCACAATGTGACCTGTTGTTGTCATGTTAAGATAAGATAAGCCTTGATTGATCTCACAGTGGAGAAATGTACTTGTAACGTTCTGCTCTTAAGGACACTCATGAGGAATTATAATAATGTTATTTTCATTATTTGAATGATTTGAATGTCATTCAATTTGTTTTTTTTAAATTCACATTTCACTGAACCCTCCCCCCCCCCCCTGTGGGTGGAAACAGGCCCCAGCTGGATGCCTTAAATCATCCCTAGCGGCTCCATGAACTCTGCTCTGAGTGTGTTCAATTGCCTGTCAGAGGCGAGATCGGCGCCCTCCCTGTCCCTCCTGACTTTATTTGGACTAGACACTCGGTTATCAACGTCTCGGCTGACTCTTCCCCGCCGCGGACCTCCGACCCCCTTTTTGCAGGAGAGAAAACAGCGGCAGTATCGACGTGCCACCGTCCGGCACGTCGGTCCTCCTCAAGCACACAGAGGCAGGTGTACCGTTTCATGAGCGACTGCCAAGGTTTTGTTGTTGGAGTGAAGAAATCCTCCTCCGTCTGCTCAGCCAGAGTCTTTGACGCAACAATAACAAAATCACAGCAGTCAAACGAGCGGCGGTGCAGAGGAGCTCGGTGCGTGGGACATACCTGGTATTTGGCGGCCTCACAAGCAGGAACGCCATCAAACACGTGGAGTCATCGCATTCTTTTTTTTTTCCTGAAGCCTGGATCCGTTCAGATGTGCAGTGAAGCGTTGAAGCTCCGCGTCCTTTAGGGGAAGCATTGATGTCAGCTGATGTGTTGAACTGCCTGAAGAGAGGCTGGCTTTGTTTGGCCGGTCTGCAGCTCACTGGGGAGAGGAAGACACCAGACATACTGTTATCAGTTAAAGATAACCTTGGTCACCCTCGCCGCCACGTCTTGGACACACACTCTTCTCAGGCAGACTGCTGTCTCGGCGGAATCTTCCAGCGCCGGGTAAAGGTGAAACACTCGAGTCTAGCCACCCTGTGATCTGCTCTGGTGTTCTCATCGCTCACGATGATGATGATGATGATGATGAACTTGCACATTCTCGCACAAACTTCAGGGTTGGATCGGCCATCGGAAGCACCGGGACATTTCCTGAACGCCCAGCTGCGTAGTGTGTGACAAGATTACTGTTTACCCATCGGAAAGCACAGACTGAACCCGGTCCATCCACAGTACGTGACAATTTAACTGGGGCTTTTTCAAAGCCGGTTCAACAAAACATGATTATTGGCTTGTGGGAAGAAAATCCAGCGTGGTCCAGAAAGAACATGCAAACTCCACACAGCAGGGTTCAAACCAGGAATCTTCAAGGTGCTTTTGCCTCGCAGCAAGAAAATATCCAGTTTGATTCCAGTTGTTGGCCTTTTTGGGAGAAGTTTTCATCTCGTACCTGTTTTCTCTGTGTATTTATGGTAAATTGTTGACTTTGAATGTGACAGCGCATTAATCGGAAATGTCTTTGTTTGTCATGTGACTAACTACACTAATCATACTTGATTAATTACTTTTTTTCCAGCATTGACCCAACAGAAATTGTAAATGGATTTTATGTACTCCTTTTCCAACACTTGTGACGAACAGTTTCACACTGTGCGTCACACTTTATGCCATAAAAGGTGCTCGATCCATCGATCTGCAGCACATCAGGGTTCAGCGTATTGCTCAAGGACTCTTCAACAAATGTAAGATGGGGAAATTGAACAGGCAATATTCCAATTCAGAGACAACCACTCGAGCTGTCGTCGCCACCGCTGTCACATCCTGGTTCTACCATGCTGTGTGCACTGATTGGGGTCAAGGGTCAACCTGTGGGATTCAAACCTGCTAACTCCAGATCCCAGGTCCACTTCTCCGAGCTCTCCTGACCTGTTCAGGGTCTAATCTACCTTTGCCTTTTCGCTCCCGCCCAACATGACATGCGCTTGTACTGTGGTGCCTTTTTGTGTTTATTCACGTCAGCTGTGTGTTTACTGGACGTTCTCCAAGCTGAAGAAACACGAGACTAATCTGGATGAGTAAAGTACATTTCCCTTGTTTTTCGTCCAGTGGCCACATTGAGGTAGATCCTGGATGACGATGCTCTCCATCCTGAGAGCGGCTGGTACTTATATGGTCATAAAAATCCTGAGCATGCACATACCTCTCTCATTAAACACGCTTTATCGGCACCCCCCCCCCCCCCCCCCCTTCCTCAACTCTTTCAAGTTCGCCCCCACCGCTCCTCCTCTCCTCCGCCCCTGCCGCCGGACACGCCCCCCGCGGAGCGTCATTGGTCCAAAGTGTGCGGAGCGACCCGAAACTCCGCCGCGGATTGGTCAGGCGCGGCGGGCGCACGACGGCCCCCCGGTACCCGCCTCATCCTGGACCGCACCCGGGCTCCGGCGGGCTGCGCAGCGAACCAGCGAGCAGCCAGAGGAAGAGGGGAGGGCAGAAGGAAGCCAGCTAGAAGAAAAAAAAAAAAAAAAAAAAAAATCTCGAGCGAGTGTGGAGCCAGCAGAGACAGAGAGGGAGGAAGCTCGGTAGTTTAGCCTGAACTCTGCGCGGAGCTGCTGGAAGAAGTTTTGACGCGCGGCGACGCTGACTGACACATCCCGGCTCGACTTGTTCCCAAAGGCTTCCTGCACCTTCACAAAGCAGGTAAACTACCCCCCCCCCCCCCCCCCCTCCCCCTCCCCCAGACCCGCTTGTTGGTGTTATTTCCCCCCCTGAACTCGGGCAAAGTGGAGCAAGTGCAGTGAATGAACCAGGAAACGCGGCCGCCGTTCCGCCGCTGCCGCCCCGGGCAGGGCGGAGCGGCGGGGCGGGGGAGCGGGACCTCCGGGCCGGCTAAAAAAAAAAACGCTTTTATTCGCGCTTACGAATACTTCACGAACCAGACTATATTTCCTTTAGCTCTGGGGTCTGCGTGCGGTCCGTGAACTGGGACTTGAAACTGAGAGTCATAACGGCCAGGGGCAGGAAGTGATTCGCTTGAATGAGTTGCGCGAGGCTGAGGAGGAGGCCGGTGTTTCGGAACAACTGGTTTCCCCGTTAACTGGTGACGGACTTCCTATAGTGTCCGTCGTTACCGCTGCGAACCGCACATGTTACAAAAGAAACCCGCAACTGTGCTGGCGAACGGCTTTTCATGGCATTTGCAATGTAGTTTTGAAGTGTTGGAGCTTTCACGAGTCTTATTTTAACATCTGCTGTAACTAGCAGAGACGCTAAAGGAAGTCGGCCACCAGGTAGCAGGGGAACAAGTTAACCTGAAACACGGGGTGCCACAGTTTGCGCTCCGGGTCGCGGGTTCGATCCCGGTGGATCTCGGTTAACGTGAGGGTAACTTTTGTGTGTGTGTGTGTCTGTGTGTGTGTGTGTGCGTGTGTGTGTGTGTGTGTGTGCGCGCGCGCGCGCGTCTCAGACAGACACGCGCTGTGTGTGGCCACATGACGTCACCCCGCACCGGTAGACTGTTAAAAAAAAAATCCGTTCCGCAGCTTTTTTCCGCCCCTGTTCAATCACATCTGCACGGTCCTTCGGTGTCCATGTGCTTTTTCTGCGGCCTGTCCGGTAACCTGAGCGGGATTAAGGTCACCGGGACTCCTCTCCGCCTGCCTGGATCAAACTCGGACATCAGCGCGAGTTTGTGCCAGGGCCGGAGCAGGACACTTTCAGGGCCCCGGGGCTCAGGCTGTGGAAAAGGCCCTCTCTATACCCACAACAGCCCCAGAAAAACAGAATCTGGGAACATTTGCATGTCTTTGCTGAAAGTCTGGATCTTTTTGGATTCATGACACAGCAGAAAGATGAGCATAGAGAAAACACTTTTTCAGCCAGGGGTCACATCTGACCCAATTTCACCTCGAGTTTGCTGGACGGTAAAGTGGTGCTATAAAGACTTTTAGGTTTAAATTATGAAGTTATTCTTTGTGGTGCAGCGGCAATGTCAATATTTTTACAAAACAAAATGTCTACTGAAGATGAAGCAAATGTGATCATAAAGCAGTTTTTAATGATGTAAAATACAGTTTTAAATCCTCCTGTGGCTGTTGCATTATGCATGTTGTTACAAACTCGCCCTGACAGTGAGGCTAATGACCCGTTTACATAATGTCCAGTGAAAACATAAAACTTTTATTGAGTTTTCGGGGTCCTGCTCAGAGCCACTGAAAACGCAACATTGCGTAAACGGAGGGGAAAACCATTTTTTTTGGTAAAACTCCATGGAGATCGCAGAGAGGCTGCTTCTGCTCATGTAGGCTGTAGATTGACAATAAGAACAAAGTTTCCCCCATCGTGGCTTCCAATCCATATTCTCCTGGACTTAGTACTCTTATTTTGACAGTCACTGTAATAACAGTCCAACTTGGGGGCTGGGTTGGAGCTTCTTGCATTTTCCTTCTGGCCCTCAGTCTGTATGTCTGATAGGCCATGTTGCATTTGTTGAAAACATTTGGTCTATTCGGTAGCTAACTGTGGACACATCCGTGTATTTTGTTTTTCCTTCTCCTGGTTTAGATAATTATCAGTCCATTAGTGACGGGGTGATGGCGAAGCAACGGCTGCCACACCTCAAACGCACAATACTATTTGCATCTGTTTGCAGATCAACCTCTTCTCTCCTCTTTAAGTACCTCCATTTGTGGGTAACTTGCGTGTTTCTTGTGATTCTGCCGCTCAGCCAGGGGCACGTCATGAGACAACCCTCACAATATATAAGATATGTGTTATTCACTGTTCATTTTGCATTGTGAATCTTATGTACGTCTTATTTTTGATGAGTATGTGACTCGGAGGCGGCACATGAGTCAACAGCCCCCCCCCCACCCCCCCATGTGCGTGACTTTTGTTATATATATATATATTCCATGAAGCACTGAGGGCATGTCGTGTCTACATGAGGCTGCCTTGCATCTCTCCCATAATTTCTCCTTTCTTTCTCTTGCCGGTTGGAGCGTTTCATGTCTCTGTTAACGTTCTGTGTCTTTATTCTGTGTAAACTGTTTGTCTTTTTGTCTCCTTGTGTAAACTGTGCATCTCTCTTGTGACCATCTGGTGTCACTTTGTGTTGAGGAAACTTTCACATCCCTTTCTGGTTGTTGTTTGTCTCGTTAACTTCTCTTCCTGGTAATCTCATGTCACCGCTGGTTGTTCGTCTCTGCGGTTCCAACCGGAGCCTTTACAACCTTACTGGTTCTGCTGGACTGATATGGATCATTTTAAAGTTTCCACAGAGTATTTTGAGGGTTGTTTTTTTTTTTTAATATTACCACAGTTGATGTGAAAGAGCTCCTGACAGTGGAGCGAGTTGAGCCAGTCCTATAGTGACGGTACTATTGCAAGTCACTTTGAGTCTTCAACAGACATTACTTCTCATTGATCTGCACTAATGCATTTGTGTACCTATTTAGCATTTTTATTTAAACAGGATGCTACTCGCCTGTATTAAATATTAAGACGACGGCTCGATGTCAAACCAGACGGGCTTAATGAAGATGGCGATCTCTTTTAAACGGCCCCACTCGTCGCAGGGTCGATCTAAATGTGGCACATTTGGGCTCAAAGTCCTTCAGGTGAAGCCGTTTTGGACCGACGGCTCATGTAGATTTGGCGATTGCATCACAGATTATTATCCAGAAGGGCTCCTTCAGGACGCTCCAGTCGTCTAATTGCAGAGCGGTGCGCCGAGGTGCTTGCGCCAGGGCAGACGGGACTTTTCCGTGGCCTCGGAGAACCTCGTTGCTCACGGTCCAACCCAGCCCAGGAGGCTTGTGTTTATGGAACCCGCTGATACAAATGACCAAATTGACCCGACGGGAGTCTTCACTGCTCCCATGGCCTCAGAAAGCTGCTCCTGCTGGGGTCGCCGTGGCTTTCAACCGGAGAAACAAACCAAAGTGTCGCAGGCGCCAAGAATTCCTCTAAAGCCTGACTTCTTTTTGATCAAACGGATGAAAATGTGTTTTTCGAGTGCTCTTGTTGGGTAACTTTGTACTTTTGGCCAGTTTAAAAAGACAAAGGATGTGTATTAAGAGCCCTTTGAAGCCTCCAATCACAGTCTTGAAAAACCATCTCAGGCAAGAAATAGATTTCATTGATTTGTTGAAATTGTAACTAAAAAAGATTACAATTTTGCAAGTTGTTGTTTTTTTTTTACTTCCCACAGTTTTGGGGCATTTTTTGTGTTCCCTTCTACCATTCCTTATTGCTGGGGCACTTTAGCTTAAACCTGGTTAAAGCTTGAATTTCAAAGAAGGAGCCTCGTTTACTTTTTATTTTTGGATTGTTTATTTGTCTGTTAGCTCTGAGGACAATCACAGCAATGACTTTGCACTTTTTATGGTATATCTGATGTCCGCAGTCATTTTTAAGTGCATTGAGGAAAAAAAACCCCAATTGAAAAATTCTGATCCATAGATTGGTTTTTTTTTTTTGGGGGGGGGGGGGTTGTCAAATCGCCCAGTCCTACATCAGACTTTAAAAGAGTGTAAACAGGCTCAACGTCAGCTGGAAGGAGATGTTGTGACGTCGTCGTCATGAAGAGTTGCAGAACCACAGTGTCTCTGGGTCAACAATGGCCACCAGCGCCACGGCATTATTACCCTTTTCTTCATCTTGTTCCGAGACACAAGCAGCCTGAAACCGCCGCTTCATGCAGTCTAATCCTCGATGCGCTGTCAGATGTTTGCTTCCTGTTGTGTCACCAGGCGTCGGCAGACGTGCCGCCCTGCCGGAACTCTTGGTTTCTGTCACGTCGTCGCGTTTCCACTCGGGGAAACACAGGTTGTGTCTCTTTGCTCCTCAGTCCCCGAACATTGGGCGCTTTAAAGTCCTAGTGAAATGTAACACACTACTTTGCAAAAAACGATAGTTGGGCTACTACTTATAAGGCTCCTCCGACTCTGCCCCACCACTGTTGTTGCATAACAAAGTTATTTGAATTTTTAATCTCCAGCCGAGGAAGTCGGGGGAATTCTTCTTCGTGGGCGTGACGTCACGAGTTGTGCAGATCTCCATCTGTTGTGTTTATATCGGCTTGTTTCCTCTTAAATATCCAAGTTTAACAGTGTTTTGAAGTTATAGTCGGCGTTTTATGAGCCTTGACGAAAGATTGAGCCTGGAAGAGACCAGAGAGGAGGAAAGGAGCACGGGTGGCGGGAGCGGCTAGCCGCTAGCGGGAGCTGCTAGCTCGGGCGGCTAGTAGACGATCAAGTAATAACTGGACTTATCTTCAGTGATTCCACGCAGTCAGAAAAGCTTTTGGACATGTTGGATCCAGGAAGCCGGTCGTTCTGCCAAAAGTCAGCAGCCTCAAAGCCTCAAAGGTGAAAAGTGGCGGCTGCTGAGGCGAGGAGACGAGGACGAATGGAGGACGAAGCGTCTTCTGCTTCCTCAAACATGTTCCAGACGGGGTCACCGATGGCAGAACCACCTTCTGTGTCTTCTTCATCAATCACTGGGTTTGAAATGATGATGATGATGAAATATGGTTAAATTCAGCCTCTTCGTGGTCAAAACTCTGATCCTCCATAATGTAAACACAACTTGGGCGTGTGCACAACTCGTGATGTCACTCTATTATTGTCAGAAGCTCCGCCCAGCAGAGGAAATACCTGTTTATGGGCTATTTTCTCACAGATTGCCGTGTTTTAACATTTTACCCTTCAGCCAGTTAGCATAAAAATGATCCTAGAAGCGACTCCAGAGTGTTTTGGAGGTGGAATTTTAATTTCACTAGGACTTTAAATAGGGGAAAACAATGCACGGAGTCAGAGCGGAGCCGGCGGGCACGAAGTGGCCCGGAACGCCAGCGTTCTTTCGCCCCAAACCCGCTTCTCATTGTGCCAAGTGTTGGCGTCCGGCGGAGCAGCGTCTCTCCTCTCGCCTGTAGTAATCAGAGCCACGCATCGCGGATCGGCCGCTTGCTGCCAAGAAGCTATTAAATCACAGCGTGAGATTACCACATGAATAATGCTTTGATAGCCAGACGCACAAAGGATCCTGCAAATCATATGCTTCAACACAATTAACAGAAGCTGGAAAAGTACTGGTACAGATGTGTGGGAAATAAGTATTAGAAACATGTTTGATCTCCAAGTTTGGCCTAATTACACTCATCCAAGTCGTGGTCACACAATCTATAGCTCATGTTTACTATAATCCCGCTGTAGACTTTTACAAATTTGGAACTTGGAATGGAGTCTGGAAAAACGCATTTGTAGCGAGCCGCCTCATTACATCATCACGAGTCCAGAAAACATGGCTGTCTCATTAAAGGTGTTTTATCGTCGATTCTTTCTGATTCTGATATCCGCGCTGCAGTCCTTTGAGCGGAGTTGAATGTACGAGTACGTTTACATTCCTCTAAAAATGACTCAAACCAGTCATTTTGACACATTGAACTGCTGCAGGTAATAAACAAGAAGGCCGTTGCTCGGCTAATCCCCCGCCGGAGGGCTTTATATTTTCTCACAAAGCCAGCTCTAAGGCAGCACACTTGGTACACTAGAGGGTGTTCCATGGGTCCTAGTAGATAATTATGTAGAATCTGAAAGGTCTTCTTCATAAGCTATGTCAAAATACGTCTCCAGAGCCCAAAAGGTGTTTTTATGCACTTAGTGACCCTGTGACCTGATATGCAAATTAGGTCATGGTCACGATGGTGCCCCTTCTCCCCAGGTGGAGTGTCCATGTGTGAAGTTTGGTGACTGTGGGCCCAGGAACTGCTGAGAAATGAGGAGAAATGTTTATATGAAAATACATGTATTGTGCAACCATGACGAGCAAACTTCAGACCCTACCAATCTTCAAGGTCAAGGTCAGGTCACTTGGTGTACTGGAGGTTATCCCTGGAGTGTGTATCATGTGTGTATAAAATTTCAGAGCCCTAGCTCAAAAACCTAGGCCTCCAGAGCCCAAAATGTGTTTTTAAGCACTTCGTGACTCTGTGACCTACTTAATATGCAAATTAGGTCAAGGTCAGCATAGTATCCCTTCCCCCTCTGAGATGTATCCACATGTGAAGTTTGGTCACTGTGGGCCCAGGGGTTGCCGAGATATAGGTAGAAACGTTCGAACGGACGGACGTACGGAGACTGTTTCAAGATCCCCCTTCGGGGCCTATCGGCCACGGCGGGGGATAATAAGGAACTTGAAGTTGACCTCTACCAAATCCACGAGGAAATCTGAGTTCGGAATATGACGGGAATCGACCAATAATGGTCACTGGTCACAAAGACACACCAAATGAACAAGTACTGCCAATTTGGAGTCTGTCACATTTCACCCAGCGGGTATTTAGGTGACCAGTTGAAACACGTAGAAAACCCGTGAATAGTTAACGAGAACATCTGGCACAGAAACATGTGAAGTGACATTTAAACTGTCGGAACGTTACTTTCTTATTCAGCTTTTGTTGCTGGAATTGCCAAAGCGTTGCCACAAAACGGCTTTAACTGTTCACTTTTAAAAACAGTATCTTGTGTTCATACATTCTGAATGCTTTGTTAAATAAATGCAGGAGTTCACAGTAGTTTATTACCGGCGTGACATTTTGAAGCTGACCTACTCTTATTTTAGTGAAAAAAACCCCAAACCCCTTTTTTTTTTCATAACATAGTTTTGCACAATCTATAAAAGACTACTTTAGATGTTTTTGGTTTAAAATACTTCAAATCTCTATTTTTGCACGCGTCATTGTGGACAGAAGCAGTCTTGTCAGGATGTTTTCACATGTTGCAGAGTTTGGATAACAAAAGTGTGTCCACTTGTTTTATCGCCTTCCTGCAACCAAAACGACGTCGATGCTTGAAATCTGCACCAATTGGGAGACTTTAATCAAGAATGTTTTAAAATGGGGTTTCGTAAATTTGCCTTTACGGAGAACTTGAGTGAGTCACCCCACAACCCCCCCCACATCGGTACACTCTGAACCACACTGGGTGACACGTCTGTCATTTCCTGTTGCATTTGAGTCATATTGTTGAATTCAGTCCAGACGAATCATTGTGCAACAGCTTCCCTAGGGGTCGTTACGACCCCCCCCCCCCCCCCCCCCCCTCCTGCAGAGATGGTTCCAGCATTCCAGCATCGGTGTGTCAGCGGCGGCGTCCACACTCGAGGCCCCCCCGGGGTGGGTTGTGCACCCAAAGCTGGGCCAAATGAAATGCAGACGTCCCGCGATGCTGAGCGAACATGGCCCCTGCTTGTTTGGAGGCCATGTTTCCTGTTGCAGACTCTTTATTTAGACTTATCAGACAAAGGGGGGGGGGGTGGGGGGGGGTTGAATGAACTGCAGTTGAATGAACTCGACACAATCAGAAGTGACAACGATTCATATGTTCTAAATTAGAGCTAAACCCAAAGTATTGGAAACATTCACAATCCATTGTCGGGGGGGATTAGGTTGAAATGTTGAGAAAACGGGTGGAAAGTCGGGATTTGGGCCAAAATGTTGAAGAAAAATGCAAAATACACTGTCGGGAGGGACGTTGAAGGAATTCAAACTGGTATGAGCCATGATGGGAATGTTGAGAGGAACGTGGAAGATAAATTAATGTACATTGTCGGAGTGCTATAGGAAGCTGGATGAATTGTATGTAACTATGGCAGGTTGAAGAAAAACCCAAGTCGCGACCAATGGAGAGGCTTTGGCCTGTCCAAAGACTAAATATCCTGTCGTGTATGATGGAACCATGAATATATAACGAGCGCTAATGAACCATGCTGAGAATTCTGAGAGTAATGGCACAATGTTGTAAAGAAATGTAAAAGCATGGTGGGGAACATTGTTGGAACGTTGCAGGAAACTCTCTAAATCAGAGGCGTCAAACTGGTTCCAGTTGAGGAGCCACATCAACCTGACCTCTGACCTCTGGAGGCCCAACAAGTCAAACATCACATTAAACTGCAGATATGGACAAATGTCAAAGTCTTTCCTTCTTTTGATCCTTTTGTAACTGCAGGAATTTGCCAGTCTTATTCTGAAATATACACATTAAAGGAAATCAGATATTATTATATTTGCAAAAAAAAAAAATCCTCAGTCACCTGTATCTGGATATTATATTTTTATTCAGGATTAAAGCAATTTGTCATCATCTGGAAATTGTTTTGAGTTTACGTGTCTAAAGTATCACTTCACATAAGTTGGACTCGTTGCTTTATTGTGAAAGGCGTCGCGTCATGTGACCTCCACAGATGCATTAATGTCGGGGGTCAAATTCTGACCAAGAGCGGTTTTAAATGTCATTTTTGCCGATCTGGTGATTTTAGATCAGCCTCTGTCACTTTTCATATTTATACTTTAAAAAATAAAATCACACGGCGGCCGGATCAGATCCTGTGGAGGGCCGCTTCTGGCCCCCGGGCCGCATGTTTGACCCCCCTGTTCTAAACATTGAGTGAAACAATGGCGCAGGACTTTGGACTGAGCGTCTCCAGACGTGTGTTAAAACAGCAGGTTTGTTGATCCCGGCGGTTTCCACGCACCAGTTTGTGAAAAAGAGCAGTTTAATGTAAAGAATCAGTGAAGTATATATAATAAGTATATAATACGTCGGCACGGTACTGATGTGAAGGTTTGGTTCTGGGGTTTTTTCCCCAACTGGACAGATTGAGGTTGTGAACCACAAGGGCTCCTCATCAGAGCACAACCTTTGGGCCTTTTCCTCTTGTGATTCTTGAAGCCGGCGATGGTTGTCATGGTCTAATGTCATGTGTGTCCCAGTTCCTCGGTCAGCTGACATTCATTCACGCGAACAAAACGCTGCTGTAGGAGTTTCTTCATCCACAACAGAGTTTCTAACCCCCAGAGTATCAACAACTCATTAGTATTGGACCACATGCACGTACTCTGGGCAGTATATAGATCCAGCGTGTTGCTACTTTCAAATGGGACGACTTCTTTTTTTGTTTTTCTGAGCTCTTTTATTTCGGGTCTGCCCAGACATTTTTTCCTTCTGGTTGAGACGAACAGCATAATTACGTTGCCTCAGCCGGAGCGCTTCAGACTGACTGGGCTCAGGGTTTCCTTCCTGCCACCAGCGCTCTGTGTGCCTTTCCTCGCTCGTCTACTTGTTTTCTTTCCTTTGCTGGTCTTTGTTTTGCCGCCGCAGAACGCACCTGTACGCTCTCTCCAGAAGCAGACAATACCAGGAAGTGAGCGCACCCTGGCTCTGCTCGTATGAAGAGAAGACTTTGAGTCTGAAGGCAGGACTTTGAACGCTCCTCGGCAGATTGCACCGTTTAGTGGCATTAATGATCCTGTCTTTCGTTGGCGCTACCCACCGTGTCACACGCTTGCCTTTCCAGATAATATTTGAACGTTGCATAATGTGATACCAGGAAATGACTGCATGGAGGGAATGTTTGATTATGAGAGAGAGATTGAACAGACGGTGGCGGTTTTGAAAATGCTTGATGGCAGATTAGTGTGTTCACTTGGTTCTTTTGTCCCACAAGTATGAGGCTCCTCCTCAGCAGCTTCTTCATCCAGCCTCCTTATGTACCAGAGGTGTGGGAACACAAGAGCCACTTTCAGCTCATTCAGTCTTAAAACGGTGCCATAGTAATGTGTAAAGGTTAACTTTAAAGTTCTTTGTTGTGGCAGAGTACATGTGATGAAGATCGCGACAGATCACTATATATAGAAGTTTGATAGATTCACTTGTAGAACTTGAGAAGTGATTGCACGGGGTTTTAGCTTTGTGAGAACAATGTAAACACACACCTGTGGGGGTTGTTACCGAGCCAGACGGTACCAGGAAATGACAAATAACTTGTCCAGACTTTGGATTTTGCCGCAAGGACCCGGAGCTCACCTCAGTTTATGGTTCTGCTCTCTGTTTTGAGGCATTAAAATCCAGTATTGATGGATTTAAATCATATTGCACTCATTAAAACCTCAAATAAGACACAATGAATGATATAAAACTTACTGACCTACATTGTTGAAGCTTTACTCTTGAAGTCTTTTTTTCTATTAGGATTCTGGACCTAATATGAGATATAAGATAAGATAAGATAAGGTAAGCCTTTATTGATCACCAAGGAGAAATGTACTTGTTACATTCTGCTCTTAAGGACTCATGAGTAGGAAAGACATGAAGTAAATGGGGGAAAAATAGGACTAAAAATAAGATAAAAATCACAAACTATAATAAAGTATAATAAGTTCTAAGAGGAGCAAAATATACAGTAAGATGAAATACAAGGAAAATAACTATGATGGGGGGAAAAGTGTAGAATAAAGTACAATAAACATACTATAGTAAAAAAAAAAAAAAAAAAAAATGGCTTTCTTTTGACCGTCACTCATAAATGTTGGTGAACGTTCACCACGTCCTAAAGCTATGAGTTGAAGGACTCGTCTCCTCACACACGGCGACAGTTGGGCTTCCTGAACACTGGCCTGGGTTTCTAACACCCAGCTGGGCATCATAAGTCACGTCTCTTCCAGCCAGGCGTCGTCTGTTACTCTTCAGGAAATCCAACAATGCCGCGCCTTGCGGTCAGAGGCTCACCAATGTCATGTCCATGTTAGAATGAGAAGAGTTCAGTGTGTCGGAGGCGGCGCTCACATGTTTTGGAAAACGGCAGCTTGTTTAGTCTTATTTTGCGTCATTGAGCCCACAATAATCCCCCATCTTCTCCTTTCTATTCATTCAGTTCTATTTTTTTATGCTTTTATTATTTTTTATACTTTTCTATTATTTATATATTTATGTAGTTCAGGGGCGTCAAACTGATTCCAGTTGAGGAGCCACATCAACCTGACCTGACCTCTGGAGGCCCAACAAGTCAAACATCACATTAAACTGCAGATATGGACAAATGTCAAAGTCTTTCCTTCTTTTCATCCTTTTGTAACTGCAAGGAATTTGCCATTCTATTCTGAAATTTACAAATTAAAGTTAATCAGATATTATTATATTTGCAACAAAAAAAACCCTCAGTCACCTGTATCTGGATATTATATTTTTATTCAGGATTAAAACAATTTGTCATCATCTAGACATTTTTTTTGAGTTTACATGTCTAAAGTCTCACATCACACAAGTTGGACTCATTGTTTTATTGTGAAAGGCGTTGCGTCATGTGACCTCCACAGATGCATTAATGTCGGGGGTCAAATTCTGACCAAGAGTGGTTTTAAATGTCATTTTTGCCAATCTGGTGTTTTTAGATCCTCTGTCAGTTCATTTTTATACTAAAATATATAAAAAAAATTCACATGGCGGCCGGATTAGATCCTCTGGCGGGCCGCTTCTGGCCCCCGGGCCGCATGTTTGACCCCCCTGATGTAGTTAGTATGATCATTATAATTTGTATTCTATTATATATAGTTTTGTTTGTAGTGGGTGGCTCACTTCCCTTACAAAAGTACTTCCTGTGCCAGTGTAATTTGGGGATTGGGGGGGGGGTTCTCAAGTTCCTGCAATACTGTGCATTATGTTTAATTACCTCTATAAGTCTTGTTTTTTAGTCTGTTACCTTTCATAAAAGGTTAATAGAAGTGAAGTGATTGGACAGAGGTTGAGGTGTGATGAGGTGACGGAGGTGAAGCACAGCTTGTGAACTGGACTGTCCAGATGTGTGGTGTGGACGCAGTTACTCGTTTTAAGATTGTGACACCTGAAGCTTGACTTTTAGCTCGATGGACTTTGAAAGGGATTCTGCCCTTCTTCCTCCTCTTGGGACGTTTTTAGTCCACGCTGGATTTCTGAGCGGGGAGTTGCTTGCAGCTCCAACGCGCCGTCGGTTGAGACGGGGCCGCTTGGCGTCGTCTGTTCGGAAGGAGGAGGGCGTGGCCCCGGGGCGCAGATAACCGGTGATAAAGGGTGAATGATCCGGGGAGGGTGACGGAGGTGAGGCCAGATGAACCGTCTCCAGAGTGAATAGTTGATCTGTGGCGGAGCCACATTCCTGGTAAGAGAAATGACTGCTGACGGAGAGAAATGTGTGTGTGTGCGTGTACTCCCTTCTGCACGCTGTGTGTGAACAGGCTTATGTAACCGGCCGTCCATTAGCTCTCGGTCAACACAGCGCCGCCGCGCTGCGTCACGGAGGCAGGCGCTCGTCCTCTCGGCAGGCTGGGAAGGGAAGCTGCTTGAATGACAGACGTGGAATTTGTCCTCTGACCCTGGAAATGATGCGGTTTGTCAGAACAACGCCCTTCTTCAAATTGTCTGCCCTCACTTGTCACTGGGCGTGCGTTCAAACCTCCTACAGAACCGGCTCTATAGAACCGGCTCCAGACGAGGGCTGTGATTTGGTTGCGGTCTCTCATTTCACAGAGAACTGGTTGGATTAATGGAAATGCCACTACGTTTGTGTATTTCCATGTAAAAACCATGAAAGTGTTGTGACCTGGCCTCGGCTGCTTCCTCCAGTCTGTTAAACAGGAAGTTGCCTTCCCCGTTTCTGAAAACGATTCACTGGAAAGACCAAGAGTTCTGTGGATTTGATACGCAATTGACACGCGTAGCAGCCCAAATATTTACCTCTTGAATGGAGTTTCTCCTCTGAACTGGAACCCCACAGAGGCACATGGACTCACCGAGCGTAATCCTCTTTATTACATCACTCTGTTGCTTTGAAGTGTTTGAAATCTGGAGGCTAAACTCCATCTCTTACCTGGATCTGAAAATCACGTTCCAGCACTACGGTTCATTGCAAGTTGGGATTAAAATGTTGTTTCCTCTTTGTATTGCAGTGTATTTTGAGGTCATGCTGAGAGGAAAGAGGCTTTTGGACGTGGGGTTTCAACTTTTGCTCATGATCAGCGAGACTCCTGTTGTCCTCATGTTCCGCCATAACGGCGGCTCTGTAGCTCTTGTGACGCCGCCCCTGAATAGTGCAGCATGCGTTTTACATGAATATTCCAAGTATTGTCGATTTATCACCAAATAAACGAACTGCAATACATGACCTGATTTCATGCTCTGCGGGAAACTTCTAACTTTGGGTTGAGAGTAATGACTTCAAACAGAGTTATTCATGCAACGCTCGACAACGGCAAGGTGAACACACAACTTCCCCATGGGGGCTCATTGTCGCAGCGTTGGTTCAAGTCTGGCTCCAGTTACCATGGTGTTGATGTACCTTTTGGGCGAAACGCAAGTTGCTTTGAATGACGAGGTGGTGGCGTGGGAATGAGACTGACGCTGCTTGGAAATGGCGGCGTCAATGGCCGGCCACTAAAGGAGTGATTCCACAGCACTTCCTGTCGCGGGGCGGGACGGGTTTCACGCGATCCGACTGAAAAGTTGTGGAGGGTACAGAGAGAAAGCACGACCACCAGGTACAAGTTACCACTACTCCTCCATTGAGGTACCGAGGAACTGGTCTGTGAGGAGGAGCTGATTGGTCGTGACGACCGTCACTCTGGACTTGTACAATAAACAATATTTAATTATTTCATCGTCCGTAATCCTCCGTTGTTGTTTACATGCACCGCTTTGTGTTCACTGGTTGATCTAACTGGTTTATTGGCACGTCGGTGTGACACAACATCACGAGGTCATTAAAAGACCGTGACGTTGTGTCGCTCCTCTCAGGAAAAGGGGGCGGAGCTTCAGCAGGAGCTGGACGCTGCTGTTCACCATGAGAAAGTTGAACCTGAGAACCACTTGACGGCCGCCGGCTGCTTCCATGTTCTTCACTGGAGCGTCTGTCGTTCACAACCCCGCCTACATTTACCTACATTTACCTACATTCACCCTACTTCCTGTGGTGGGACCAGAGACGGAGTAGGTCCTGGGTGCGCTCTGCCGTACCGTGACCTGCATGCTGCCAAGCTCCACCACGTACTGCGGTGGAACAGCGGCATTACATTCATCTGAGACGATTTAAACTCGCAAAGTCCTGCTGGGAAAAAAAAGACTAGTTTTGGAAGATTAACGACACTGGAGGGTAGACCTCTGGTTCCTCGCTCTCAAACATCACGCAACTGGTTTTAAATGGTGGAAACTGTCAGATTCTGAGTAATTTCTTTCAGGGGACAATATTCTTTCCAAAGGGGAAACTTTTTAAATAAATCAGATTACCAAGGAAAAAGTGATTCCTGGCTGCTGCACTTAAACACGTACAACGCTAACCAACCCAACGCTAACCATGACGTTACGTTCTGTTAATGTCCACGTTGGGATGATCGGAAGTTGTCTGAACCAGCCAGGGGGCAAAGTCCTGAACCGGCCAGGGAGCAAAGTCCCGAACCGGCCAGGGAGCAAAGTCCCGAACCGGCCAGGGGGCAAAGTCCTGCGTTGTGCTGGTGAGGGTGATGTGCCGAGGGCCTCGTAAAGCCCAGCGGAGGGTGGCAGCGAGCAGCGCCGTGAAATTGGATCCCGGTCGGGGCAGGAATGTGAAAAGCAACGTGGAAAGTGATGTGGACCCGACGTGCGGCGCAGTTATTTTTCCAGCCGGAGCTTTTAATTCACTCCTCGGCCCTCGGAGCTCGGCTCAGCGGGTACTCGGGGAAACCGCCACCTTTCTTCCTCCTCCTCCTCCTCTTCCTCTTCCTCCTCCCTGAAAGACTCGCACACAAGTTCCACAAATGGCAAAATAGTTTTCTCGGTTTGTCATTTCCTCTTGCCCCCCCCCCTCGCTCCACCCTTCCTGGCTGGGAGAGAGAGTGTCGAGCCCATAATGAGTTTTGACTGACTCTTTACCATGCCCAGCTTTCTAACCCTGTTCAGCTCCACGCTTCTTCTCCCTCACTTTACAACGTTGTCATGAAAATCAGGTCAGTGGGATCAGGTTCAGGATCTGCTTCCTTTCTCCTGAATTGAAACTAAAAATAATGCATTCCTTGATCTTGGTCTTCCAGGTGATGCATTAATAGGTCGGTTCTCTGTGGATCTGGTTGCCTTTACACTACATTCAACATTCTGCTGACGTGTTGAATCTGCCTGCCTTCATAAAGTCATCTGGTAAAACTGACACATTTCAAAGATTCCCTTATACGGAATCTTGCAGTTCTTTTATAGTACCCTTAAAAACTGAAATGCTTGATCCTTAATAATAGTAGTTCATTTTTATTATATTTCACTTTACATAAATCTCAAAGTGGCTCTATAAGTCAGCAATGTCAAACATGTTTATTTTCTGCAAATAGCCTAATTTCATGTTTAGCGTCCTGGACTGTAAGAATAGCGCCACGTTAGCCTTTATTTTTATTCTTTGTTTGTGTCGCAGCATGTATGTAATAAAAATGTATTTTCACCACATGAATTGGTAACAGAAAAGACGACAATCTCAACATAAAGCCAATTTTAATTTTAATTCTTTTGCAAAATACAGTAAAGTGTCTAAAAAAACCTCCTCCTGTTGCATTCTGGGTGTTTTTGGAGGCTGGTCTGATAGCTCTGACCCAAGTTTCATGGCAAGTTTCATTTCAAACCAGATGTTTCTGGCCTGTCGTCCACATGAGGTGGTTTTAGAAGTGTGAAAACAGGTTGTTTTGAACACGGGTCCCAGAGTGGGGAAATTCTAAAACCCCGGCTCATGAAAGACCACAAAGACAATCATCTGTGGAAAAAAAGATGAGTTAACCCCCCCCACGGTCTGTGATGTCATCAAATAACCACAACAATCAGGGACTAAAAACTCCAGTGGAGCTGCAGAAGTTACTGACGCTAGCAGCAGGAGGGGTAGGGCCATACACCTATAGAACTAGAGGCTACTGACGCTAGCAGCAGGAGGAGCAGGGCCATAGACCTACAGAACTAGAAGCTACTGACGCTAGCAGCAGGAGGAGCAGGGCCATAGACCTACAGAACTAGAAGCTACTGACGCTAGCAGCAGGAGGAGCAGGGCCATAGACCTATAGAACTAGAAGCTACTGACGCGAGCAGCAGGGCCATAGACCTATAGAACTAGAAGCTACTGACGCGAGCAGCAGGGCCATAGACCTATAGAACTAGAAGCTACTGACGCGAGCAGCAGGAGGTAGCAGGGCCATAATCTATAGAACTAAAAGCTACTGACGCGAGCAGCAGGAGGAGCAGGGCCATAGACCTATAGAACTAGAAGCTACTGACGCTAGCAGCAGGAGGAGTCGGGCCATAGACCTATAGAACTAGAAGCTCCTGACGCTAGCAGCAGGAAGAGCAGGGCCATAGACCTATAGAACTAGAAGCTACTGACGCTAGCAGCAGGAGGAACAGGGCCATAGACCTATAGAACTAGAAGCTACTGACGCTAGCAGCAGGAGGAGCAGGGCCATAGACCTATAGAACTAGAAGCTGTGAACGCTAGCAGCAGGAGGAGCAGGGCCATAGACCTATAGAACTAGAAGCTACTGACGCTAGCAGCAGGAGGAGCGGGGCCATAGACCTATAGAACTAGAAGCCAATGACGGTAGCAGCAGGAGCGGGGCCATAGACCTACAGAACTAGAAGCTACTGACGCTAGCAGCAGGAGGAGCAGGGCCATAGACCTACAGAACTAGAAGCTACTGACGCTAGCAGCAGGAGGAGCAGGGCCATAGACCTATAGAACTAGAGGCTACTGACGCTAGCAGCAGGAGCAGCAGGAGGAGCAGGGCCATAGACCTACAGAACTAGAAGCTACTGACGCTAGCAGCAGGAGGAGCAGGGCCATAGACCTACAGAACTAGAAGCTACTGACGCTAGCAGCAGGAGGAGCAGGGCCATAGACCTATAGAACTAGAAGCTACTGACGCGAGCAGCAGGGCCATAGACCTATAGAACTAGAAGCTACTGACGCGAGCAGCAGGAGGAGCAGGGCCATAGACCTACAGAACTAGAAGCTACTGACGCTAGCAGCAGGAGGAGCAGGGCCATAGACCTATAGAACTAGAAGCTACTGACGCTAGCAGCAGGAGGAGCAGGGCCATAGACATATAGAACTAGAAGCTCCTGACGCTAGCAGCAGGAAGAGCAGGGCCATAGACCTATAGAACTAGAGTTATATACAGGTTTATGAGCAGGAATGTAAATTTCTGTTCTGTCTTCTTCTGTGGTTTTGGTATGTTTGAGTCACAGCGCCCCTAAAGGCCTGACATGTGTACTCCATGTCCTGAAGCCTGGTGTTGAGTCGTGTTCATAGTGCTCCTTATTACATGGTTACGACGGGACCCTTCCAGGTTAGAGGCATATTAATTATTGAATAATATGGGGTTCTAATGACCCCCGGGGCAGAAGCCCCCCCCCAGTGAACAGTGTCAATGGTGTGACCTGTCCACTGCACGTGCAGAGCCTGTGTGACACTATTGACTCTGCAGTGGTTCTATTAATAATCCTGCCACTGGGCCGGTCAGCGGCACATCTGGTGCCCGAGTCCTCGTCCTCATCTGGAGCCGCGGGGCTTTGACTCTACATGGTCAGGCTGCGGCGGACGTCGTCACGGCTCCTGGTTTTTACTGTAACTCGGGGAGCGCTTGTTGAGGCGGAAAGGAATGAGGGTCTGACGGAGGGACGGAGGGACGGTCCGGGTTCCTGCAGCTTCCTCACTTTCCCTCTACTCCTCAGTGTGTCTGTGGAAATCCAAGCTGCTGCGCCTCCTCCTCTGTTTGCAGCCACACTCTGGCCTCTCCCTCCACGGGACTGTCTAATAATCCAGGAACCGTCCGTCCGTCACGTTTGATTAAACAATCGGGCTGGTTTCAGGAAGTGTGTGTGTGTCCTAAAACCTGCCATGCATCCGGTTAATGAATAACTGCTGCTGTGAGTATCGAGATGAGCTAATCTGGCCGTAAGTGGTTCTCGGCAGCACAGATAGCGAGCGCCGTCGGGGGGGGGGGGGGTTACCGGATTATGGCAGACTTGGCACAAGAAGCAGCAAACAGACCTGAAGCCGGAGGAATAAAAGACGGGCTAAAGGGTGTTTCTGCTTCATTTCAATGTCAAGTCAACATCCAGGAGGCGCTTTACTTGGCTCCTTCTCTCTGTTTTCCATGTAGAACGGTGCTCGTTGTACTAGAATAACCACGTGGTGGTAATTTTAGCCCTCATTAGGCTCTCGGGAGCGGCAGTTTGAAGTGTGTCAGGGTAATGTGTGTCACTCCGGCTGTGGCACACATCAGAGGATTCCTGTCATTTCTGCAGTGCCGTTTCACTGGTTTTTCCTTCTTTTAAGGTCAAACTTGCATGAAGCAGGTCCTGCCGCCGCCTGGATCTCATGACCCACGGCCAGGGATCGTGACTCTGGGGGGGTTAAACGCGGCGGTCCGTCATCCCCGCAGTGCAACTTCCTCATATTCTGCAGCGCCAGAGGAACTTTTTTGAAAACGCGACTCCGCCCCGCTTCAGGTGATAATAAAAGAAGCGGTGGGTGAACCTTGGCACCGTGACAGGAGCTCATCCTGGGTGTGACCCTTCTGAACATGTAATTCACGATCCACAATGACAAAAGATGTGTCCACACATTACAGGACGCTTGTTTTGCTCTTTAAATCACACGTATGCAGCAGCAACTGGTTACTGCTGAAGGCATCTTGAGGGTAAACAAGTGTATTTTCTCATTTGTGGTGTTGCATCGTTATATTTTTTGGGCTTTTAGTTGCGTTCAAATGGATTTCAAAGCTAATATGTATTTGCATATATGTTTTGCAAACACTGACGGGATCGTTTCTGGGCAAATGCAGCACAACAATGGAGCTGGTTTGTTGACGTCCTCATGAAAAGGCGCTCTTGTTAAGTAACCGTGCTGATATATGATCTTTATTGCCGACATAGGCCCATATGAAACGAGAACATACAAGTACACAAGTAGAAAAATAAATGTTAAATTTTTTTGAATTAATGCAACTGTTACACAAATATGTTGGCACAATATGCCTGTTTCTGTCTTAAGATTAATTTATCCGCCCGAAATTAAAGATTGCGTTACCAAGAAACTGGTTGAAATCAATAAAAATCGGATCACCTTGATTTCCAGTTAGTTGTCTGTGCTGCTCTATAAATAAAGTTGAATTGAAATTGTGACGACGGTGAGGTGAGACTCCTCACTTCACTTGGTTTTCTCTGTAAACTATTTTGTTGAATACAAGCTTTGCGATCTTGTAACTTAAAAACTTCAAGTATTTATTTAGCGTACGCGAGGGTTTATTTTCTCTGCCTGTTCCTCCAGCGTGCTGAAGAGAACTTTGTATATTGTGGCGTAAACACAACACTCCGGCAGGTTCAAGTGTGCGCTGGGCTGGAGTCTTGGTCCCTGGCAGTGGGACAGTGTGGGGAGTTATTGAGGCCCAACATGGTCTGTGGTGGTTCCACATGTGTTCTGTGTTCTACGTTCTATGGGTCGGGGCTAGCCACACGGCTTCTGGAATTTCTCTGCGTTCAGTCTGTTCTCCTTTCGCTCACAACGAAAGCTTGAAGGATTTTAATCGGTCGCGTTTACACGGCAACGCTTTCAAGTAAAAGTGCTAAACTTTTGTGTTTTGGGTGACGGGACGGGAAAACACACCCTGACTGGAGTAAATAGATCTATACGAGTAGATTGACAATAACATGGTGGTTTTCAGAGTGTCATGACTCCCTCTCTGTGTTCTGTTGCTGTAATAACAATCCAACTAGGTGGTTTTATTTTGACAGTCATCGTAATAACAATCCAACTAGGTGGTTTTATTTTGACAGTCATCGTAATAACAATCCAACTAGGTGGTTTTATTTTGACAGTCATCGTAATAAGAATCCAACTTGGTGCTTTTATTTTGACAGTCATCATAATAACAATCCAACTAGGTAGTTTTATTTTGACAGTCATCGTAATAACAATCCAACTAGGTAGTTTTATTTTGACAGTCATCGTGATAACAATCCAGTTTGGTAGTTTTATTTTGACAGTCATCATAATAACAATCCAACTAGGTAGTTTTATTTTGACAGTCATCGTAATAAGAATCCAACTAGGTGGTTTTATTTTGACAGTCATCGTAATAAGAATCCAACTAGGTAGTTTTATTTTGACAGTCATCGTGATAACAATCCAGTTTGGTAGTTTTATTTTGACAGTCATCGTCATAACAATCCAGTTTGGTAGTTTTATTTTGACAGTCATCGTAATAACAATCCAACTAGGTGGTTTTATTTTGACAGTCATCGTCATAACAATCCAGTTTGGTAGTTTTGTTTTGACAGTCATCGTAATAACAATCCAACTAGGTGGTTTTATTTTGACAGTCATCGTAATAACAATCTAGCTTGGTAGTTTTATTTTGACAGTCACCGTAATAACAATCCAACTTGGTAGTTTTATTTTGACAGTCACCGTATTAACAATCCAACTAGTTGCTTTTATTTTGACAGTCACCGTAATAACAATCTAACTTGGTGCTTTTATTTTGACAGTCACCGTATTAACAATCCAAGTTGGTGCTTTTATTTTGACAGTCACCATAGTAACAATCCAGCTGGGTGGTCAGAGTGGCTGATAGACACCAGGTGACACTGGCGTTACCTGAAGAGTTGAGGGAAATAATGGAGTTTGAAAACAGGAAGTGACCAGAGACCAGGTCTGATGAAGATTTGAGGAGGAGGAGGAGGAGGAGGAGGAGGAGGAGGAGGAGGGGCTTCAAGGATGGAGGAGAAAAATGTGTGGAATGCCTTTACTCACAGTTTCTCCCTGATAAAGGGAGAGTATGGAAGGAATGTGACCCTGAAAAGACTGGATAAACAAGGGGGGGCTGGTGAAAAGGAAGAGGAGGAGGTTTGTATCCAGCTGAGAGTTGAGCAGGACTAATTCTGCTGCAGGATGGGGTCTGTCCGGCGGGGGGGGGACGGAGGGGGGACAGGGGGGGGACGTCAGCCTGCCGGGGTGTTGATGGAGGACGGAGAGAGGACGGGGTCATGAGAAGAATGGCGGTGCCTTCTTTCTCACAGATCAGGGTCGATGTGCCGGAACAGACACGACCCCGTTAAAATCTGGCAAACGTCTCCAGAGCGGGTTCTCTGAGGACGTCTCCGGGTCTCCGTGTCTCCGTGTCCAGCACACGGAGGACGGAGCAGCGGCTCGGGGAGACATGGGAGCCGTGATGCTTTAACACTTTCTCACTTTTGTTAGTTCCAGCTGGAGTTTAGACACTAAATAACTTGTGAACCATTTCAGTCTTCTAGCGCCACTTAAATACCAAAACCTGACATTAAAAGAGCTTTCTTTTTGAAGTTGTTAACTAATTGTGACAATAATATTAAGAAATAGACCCTGAAAGCGTCACGTGAGGATCAGGAAGTCTTTTTGTAATGAGACGTGACCATTTTGGGATTCTGGACATTTATGACTTGAGGTAATTTCACCTGTTTTGTTTCATCTTTTAAACAGAATCAAATGAACCTTTTTAATCCATTAATTGATTTGGTGATTAAGTTGGTGTTACACATCATGTAATCATGATTTCTCCGTGGTAAGTCACTGACCTCTGAACATTTCAACCTTTCTTTTTGTGCAGTGACACAAAACTCTTTACATTCACAAAAAAAAACTAAACAATATAATGCAGCGTGTGTTCAAATCAACAAAATAAAAGATGTCAGCAATGGTGTCAAATTTAAATGTTTCCACTCTCGATTAGCAAACAATGTCTATTGTTTGTTGTTTTGTTTTCAGAGAGTTTCAAATCACACGTATGAAAGAGAAGCGGTTGTTGGCCAAGATGATAAACAATGAACGTGGTGAATCACAGCAGTAGTTTACGTAGCGTCATCCAGGGCCGGTACTTCAGAGTACTTTAGAGTACTCTACAAGAAGTAACCTGGTGGCAGTACTTCACACTCCTCTGTGTGTGGACGAGAAGGGAGAGAGAGAGCTGGAGAGAGAGAGAGAGAGAGTTTTAGAGAGCTATAGAGAGAGAGAGCTATATATAGAGAGAGAGCATAGAGAGAGAGAGCCATAGAGAGAGAGTTATATATATATATAGAGAGAGAGCTATAGAGAGAGAGAGAGCCATAGAGAGAGTTATATATAGAGAGAGAGCTATAGAGAGAGAGAGAGTTATATATATAGAGAGAGAGCTATAGAGAGAGAGAGAGTTATATATATATAGAGAGAGAGCTATATAGAGAGAGAGAGCCATAGAGAGAGAGAGTTATATATATATAGAGAGAGAGTTATATATAGAGAGAGAGCCATAGAGAGAGAGAGCTATAGAGAGAGAGAGAGCTATAGAGAGAGAGAGAGTTATATATATATATATATATAGAGAGAGAGACACTCTAGAGAAGTCTGAGGCAGCAGAGAAAGTGCAGTTTATGATCGGGTTAATTACTAACTGGAGCTGAACTCTCTCGCTCTCTCTCTCTCTCCCTCCCCTGGATTCCGGCTCGACCTGTCTGACTCCACCCTCAGCAGGTGGAGCGGTGGCGCTCCCCGTCAGCAGGTGGAGTGAAGCCGAGGCAGCAGAGCTCTCATGACGTTTCACCTCCACCTCACTTTTGTTCTTTCAGTTTTAGATGAACCCCTTTGATGTAAAACATTTGCTCTGGAGTTTTTCCCCATTTGTAGTAATAGTTGGATTAAATTTGACACCCCCCCTCCTCCTCCTCCTCCTCCTCCCCCCCCCCCCCCCCCCTCCTCCTCCACCCTCTCTCAAACATGACAAATTGTTGGATAATGACTGCGGTTGCATAAACCCATGTTGTCTTTGTGAGCAGGTGGCTGCCGAGGCCTTCCTGCTGCAAAACACGTGTTGCACCGCCATGTTGCTCTGTCGTGACCCACGATGCATCTCTGCCGATCGTTTTAATGTCTTTCAACTGGATTTATTTATATTCTCGTATGTTCATTATAGACGAGTGGTTTTCTGCGGCTGACATGCAGGGCAGGTGAGGGTAAACGTGAGGACCGACTCGGGGCAACGTTTTGAACTGACAGTGGAGAAAAATGCCGACGTTGGGTCCGTTTACACGACCACAGTGTTCAGAAGGACTGAAAAGAGACGGTGAAAATGCTGCTATGCACTACAGCAGGGGCGTCAAACTGATTCCAGTTGAGGAGCCACATCAATCTGACCTCTGACCTCTGGAGGCCCAACAAGTCAAACATCACATTAAACTGCAGATATGGACAAATGTCAGTCTTTCCTTCTTTTGATTCTTTTGTAACTGCAAGGATTTGCCAGTCTTATTCTGAAATTTACATGTTAAAGTTAATCAGATATTATTATATTTGCAACAAAACCCCCACAATATCTGTATCTGGTATCGTATTTTTATTCAGGATTAAAACAATTTGTCATCATCTGGAAATTGTTTTGAGTTTACGTGTCTAAAGTATCACTTCACATAAACTGGACTCGTTGTTTTATTGTGAAAGGCGTTGCGTCATGTGACCTCCACAGATGCATTAATGTCGGGGGTCAAATTCTGACCAAGAGTGGTTTTAAATGTCCTTTTTGCCAATTTGGTGTTTTTAGATCAGCCTCTGTCCCTTTTCATATTTATACTTTATAAAATAAAATCACACGGCGGGTCGTGTTTGACACCCCTGCACTACAGTGAATACTGAAGCTCTTCTGCACATGCTCAGTAGACGGCCAAGAAGAAGGTTTCCTCCAGGGTCAGGACCGCCAGTCCCTGTCCTCCTGGGTCTTGTTGGTGTTCTGTGGAGTCCCTGTGATGAGAGTGAACAGAGACGCCCCCTGGTGGTGGTGTGAGCGCCTGGCGGCCTCCCGGTGGAGGAGCTGGACGGGCGGATCGTGTCCAGTGAACCCTCCCCAGCTGTGCAGCGCTGCAGGGGTGACCTTTACATTCCCCAGAGATGACGTGTGTAGATGAAAGGATGGCCAAAGAGCGGGCTTATTTACATAACTTCAGCTTTGTCTTTCCGATCAGCCCCATTGGGTCGTAACACGTTGTCACACCTTGTTTGTTGACCCGCTCTTCTTCCCCGTCTCTTCCCCCGGCAGCCACCATGTCGGACGCCGACAAGTTCCTGTACGTGGACCGCAATCTGGTCAACAACCCGCTGGCGCAGGCCGACTGGGCCACCAAGAAGCTGGTGTGGGTGCCGTCGGAGCGGCTGGGCTTCGAGGCCGGCTCGGTGAAGGAGGAGCGCGGGGACGAGTGCGTGGTGGAGCTGGCCGACTCCGGCAAGAAGATCCGGGTCAACAAGGACGACATCCAGAAGATGAACCCGCCCAAGTTCAGCAAGGTGGAGGACATGGCGGAGCTCACCTGCCTGAACGAGGCCTCCGTCCTGCACAACCTGAAGGAGAGATACTACTCCGGACTCATCTACGTGAGTATGGAGCGCCGATTGAATCATCCAGCTCTGCTGAAGAGTGGCCTCACGCTCTCCGGCAGTACAGCTGCAACAAGAGAACAGACCCATTACACATTTACATGAATGTGTACGTGTGTGTCTGTGTGTTGTGCACCGGAGTGCTTGTGTGTGTGTGTGCAGGCGAAAAGGTGTGTATGTGTGTGTGTGTGTATGTATATATATATATGTATATGTGTGTGTATATATGTATACGTCTGTATGTGTGTATATGTATGTGTGTATATATATATATATATATATATATATGTATATGTATATGTGTGTGTATATATGTATACGTCTGTATGTGTGTATATGTATGTGTATATATATATATATATATATATATATATGTATGTGTGTGTGCGTGTGTATATATATGTGTATGTATGTGTGTATATATATATGTGTGTGTGTGCGTGTGTTTATATATATGTGTGTGTGTGTGTGTGCGTGTGCGTGTGTATATATGTGTGTGTGTGTGTGTGTATATATATGTGTATGTGTGTGTATATATATATATATGTATGTATATATATATATGTGTGTGTGTGTTTTGTGCACCGGAGTGTGTGTGTGTGTGCAGGCGAAAAGGTGTGTCTGTATGTGTGTGTATATATATATATATATATGTGTGTGTATATATATGCATGTGTATATGTATATATATATATGTGTGTGTATATATATATGCGCATGTGTGTATACGTAGGTACGTGAGTCTATGCAAGTGTGTGTGTGTCCATTAGGTCAAGATGAGGGAACATATATCATAAAGCGTCTCCACACTGATGACTATAATTGCTGCACTACAAGCCTCACGCTTTAATGACTCGGCTAATTTATGGATTTTTCGGGGTTAACGAGCCTCATGACACTGATGCAGGGTTGATGTGTTCAGGCGCATCATGTAACTCTGACCTTTCTTTCTTTTTTCTTTTGGTGGGTGCAGCTTATATTCAGCTCAATAGTCCAGAAATTCCCGATTCAATTCCGATGTTTACACACATTCACTCCCTCTGTTTCCATGATAACCTGTGGAAGCTGCAGTCCGATAACGAAGGATTACAAAAGTGTCTCTAGTGTAGTTTAGAGGATTCAGTTGGACATATTAAAAAAACACAAAAACAACTGCCTTGTGTAATAAATAGTTCAGTACGTCTCATTACAGTAGCAATGTACAGGGTGTCGTCACGTCCTGGGACAGAAAACAGCCGGCTGCTCATCCCCATTATCTCCTAGTCCTCCATTGTTCAAAATGACTCATTGTGTGCAGACAAGGTGCAGCTGCTGACATGCTCCTGGCATTTCAGCGATGTTGTCCACCCATTGTGTGTCCTGTGTCCCCCCCCCCCCCCCCCCCCCTGCTGGGAGTTATCTTGTAAACAGGAAGCCTGCGGGAACAATGGCGCCCAGCACTGGAGTGATGTGAGAAACGGGTTACAGGAGGGAGGGAGGGAGGGATGGAGGGAGGGATGGAGGAGGGAGGGAGGGAGGGAGGAGGGAGGGAGGGAGGGAGGAGGTCTACAGTTCTTACGCAAAATGGACATGGAATGTAAATCATGTCGTAGCTGCTGTTGCTGCCCCTGTAATTAATGTGGTTTACACTCATCTTCTGGGCTGGAAGTGATTTGTGCTCTCTGGCTCAGTGACCCCCGGTCAGATCAACACTCCTCGCCCCCTCTGGAGGTTCAGGCTTGAGTGACTGCAGGCTCCAAGAGTCTCCACGTTCACCGTCTCTCGGGGGTGGGGGGGGGGGGGGGGGGGGGTACAGAGATGCTGGGAAGCCGGCGCCGGAATGCAGAGCGGGGAGGAAAGAAACACTTAAGTTATGTTTGGAGATGCGAATCAGACGCAGAGAACAAAAGTGACGCTTTAGTAGATTTCACGGAGGCTTCGTGCTCCCGATGGTGCCGTGTGGTTGTGTGATGTTTACGAGCCGTAGAGCAGCGGCCCAGGTCGCTGGTCAGTCTCGACCTGCGGCAGGGCGGCGTTGCGTAACGTCTGGAGGGACGCTAATCAAGAGTTCGTGAGAAACTTGGGATGTGAGCGGCTCGCTGCCGAGGGAATGCAGAGTTCACTTTATCTGCTTTTGTCGTTGTTGTTTCTTACTGAGACGCTATTATCGCGACACGACAGCCTTTACTGTGTTAATGCAAAGCTGCATTTTACGTTTCTGCAGTGGAGTTGAGTGACGTGAGCCGTCGCAGGATTCGCCGTGTTTACTTCCACCACGCTGATTAGGATCCCTTCAAATCTACGTTAAAAAATAAAACAGTCCTTTCAGTATGGAAGTAAAACTGTGCCGTCAGATTCTGGATTCGAATTTCTAACTGATTTTTTTGTACCATCGAAATCAGACTTTGAAAAAAAATTCCGCTGCGAAAAAAACAAATTCAGCTGCAAAAAAAACAAATTCAGCTGCGAAAAATTCCACTGCTAAAAAAAAAAATTCAGCTGCAAAAAAAAATTCACCTGCAAAAAAAAAATAATTCAGCTGCAAAAAAAAATTCAGCTGCAAAAAAATTCCACCGCAAAAACAAATTCAGCTGCGAAAAATTTCACCTGCAAAAAAAAAAAATTCAGCTGCAAAAAAAAAATTCAGCTGCAAAAAAAAAAAAATTCAGCTGCAAAAAATTCAGCTGCAAAAAAAAAAAAATTCACCTGCAAAAAAAAATTATTCAGCTGCAAAAAAAAAATTCAGCTGCAAAACAGCCAGAATCTGTGTCATCAGGACGATGCAATCGATACCTGTCTCGTTCACTCAAGGGAAGCTTTGTTGGTCACGTGACCAGTGCTTGTTATGGCAAAAACACATTTTAACAGACATAACCAGGTCATTGACGGTGGTGCTAGAAGCATTATTGCAGGGGCAGGTTAGAATGTGTTTTTGCCATAACAAGCACTGCGCAGATTAGAGTATTCAATGGACGTTAAAAAAAAAATCAAACAGGAGACAATTGAACTATTTTCTGCATGTAAAACATTCCATACAGTAAATGTAATTTCTTTGAAAACATTTTCACACCTCATTAAAAGTTCACCACATATGTTGCTTCATAACTTCTGGTGATTTGCAACGTGTGGTTTAATGTCTCTTGCAGAATTAATAGACATAAATGGCAAATACTCACCGAAGCGCCGTCACTACCGCTGGCCGCCACGGCTGATTGGCCCAGTGGTGCCCTGGTCACGTGACCAACAAGGCTTCCCTTTGATTGGATGTTGGGTTTTGCGGTTGAATTTTTTTGCAGATGAATTTTTACACACTGAATATTTTTAGATGTTGAAAAAAAAATCAGAAGCAAAAAAAAGATGCGTGCTTGAAATTCGACATCTTTTCAAATTCAAAGTCTGATTTCGATGGTAAAAAAAAATTCAGTTAGAAATTCGAATTCAGAATCCGACGGCACAGTTTTACTTCCATATTTCAGCTGTTACAATGTGGGAAATCGCTTCATGAATATCAATCAAAAATTCTACTAAATATAGCAGGGGATGTTTTTAACTCAGAAGTCAAAGCTGATTTTTTAAAATTTTTATATACATTTGTTAAACCCAAACTTTCCCGACTGGACATGAGCGCCATGTGGCCACCTTCTGCCTTCTTCATGGTCCTTAACAGCGTTTCTGAGCCCAATTTCAATTGTTTCCTTAATGTTAAATTAAATGCTTTTGAACAAGTAAGATGTCAAATTGACTGACTGTACCTCACAGGACACATACAGTGCGATTTGCTCTCAATTGGGCCGGAACAGTAAATAATAGCTTTGTAATCTATAAATAACTGGGACTCTAAATCTCTGCCTTTCTTTTAGTGCAACAAAATATTAAGAGAAGTTCACATTTAATGAGCTATCCCTTTACAACACATGACAAGCCTGACATTTGAAGAAGGAAAAAAATAATTACAATATCCACTATTTACGTCTTAAAAGGCATAAAACATTTGGCCACATGTCGCTGGAACAGAACAAAGATCTCGACTGCATATTCAGAACATTTGTGTAGCTGTCATGTAATCCTGATCACCTGACTAAAGAGCGCCCCCGGTGGTCACATAACGACATTGCAGTAAATGTCATGTTTTCCCGCAGCTGGTAAATAAGATTTTGCTGCTGGTTGGACTGACGGGCTGAGTGTGACCCGCCGTCTGACACCTGGGATGGAAATAATCACAAATATTATGTTACCATGAGCTTAGCTTGGTGAAATTAAACGCTGAGATTCTCTTTCATTGATAATCGGACTATTTGGGTGAATGAATATACTTGAATTTTTAATATAAGTAGTGAAGAGTAGGTTTATTTTTTATTATTATTTAGGATTCAAATCAAAATCAAATCAAATGTTATTTGTATAGCCCTTTACAATAACCCAGTGGAACCCAAAGTGCTTTACAACAAAGCTATAAAAACAATACATTAAGAAACAAATACAAGAATAATACATAAAAACAGTAAATAAAACACAGGTCTGACTGGTGGAGGAGTGACGGTGCTGCAGGTTGGTGAAGCTCCCAGAGATTCATAACAACAGAGCAGACAGAATAAACACACTGCCCTAGACTGAGTTAAAAGCCAATCTAAAAAAAATGGGTTTTCAGCTTTGATTTAAAAAGGCGGAGATCAGTGGTGGTGCGAATGTGGGGGGCAGTTTGTTCCACACTCTGGGAGCAGCAACAGCAAAAGAGCGACACCTCACTGTTTATATCTCCACCTTGGAGCGTCTATAAGAAGCTGAGCTGAAGAACCAGGGTCCTCCAGGGTCACTAGAGTTAAAATATCAGACAGGTAAGAAGGACCAGGACATTGATGGCATTAAAAACAAACAGAAGTTTAAAATCGATTCTGAAAGGAACTGGAAGCCGGTGGAGAGACGACAGCACAGCCGACGTAAAGACTGGCTGAGGCCGACGTAAAGACTGGCTGAGGCCGACGTGAAGGAAGACTGGCTGAGGCCGACGTGAAGGAAGACTGGCTGAGGCCGACGTGAAGGAAGACTGGCTGAGGCCCACGTGAAGGAAGACTGGCTGAGGCCCACGTGAAGGAAGACTGGCTGAGGCCGACGTAGGGGAAGACTGGCTGAGGCCGACGTAGGGGAAGACTGGCTGAGGCCGACGTAGGGGAAGACTGGCTGAGGCCGACGTAAGGGAAGACTGGCTGAGGCCGACGTAAAGACTGGCTGAGGCCGACGTAAAGGAAGACTGGCTGAGGCCGACGTAAAGGAAGACTGGCTGAGGCCGACGTAAAGGAAGACTGGCTGAGGCCGACGTAAAGGAAGACTGGCTGAGGCCGACGTAAAGGAAGACTGGCTGAGGCCGACGTAAAGACTGGCTGAGGCCGACGTAAAGGAAGACTGGCTGAGGCCGACGTAAAGGAAGACTGGCTGAGGCCGACGTAAAGGAAGACTGGCTGAGGCCGACGTAAAGGAAGACTGGCTGAGGCCGACGTAAAGGAAGACTGGCTGAGGCCCACGTAAAGGAAGACTGGCTGAGGCCGACGTAAAGGAAGACTGGCTGAGGCCGACGTAAAGGAAGACTGGCTGAGGCCGACGTAAAGGAAGACTGGCTGAGGCCGACGTAAAGGAAGACTGGCTGAGGCCGACGTAAAGGAAGACTGGCTGAGGCCGACGTAAAGGAAGACTGGCTGAGGCCCACGTAAAGGAAGACTGGCTGAGGCCCACGTAAAGGAAGACTGGCTGAGGCCCACGTAAAGGAAGACTGGCTGAGGCCCACGTAAAGGAAGACTGGCTGAGGCCGACGTAAAGACTGGCTGAGGCCCACGTAAAGACTGGCTGAGGCCGACGTAAAGGAAGACTGGCTGAGGCCGACGTAAAGGAAGACTGGCTGAGGCCCACGTAAAGGAAGACTGGCTGAGGCCCACGTAAAGGAAGACTGGCTGAGGCCGACGTAAAGGAAGACTGGCTGAGGCCGACGTAAAGGAAGACTGGCTGAGGCCGACGTAAAGGAAGACTGGCTGAGGCCGACGTGAAGGAAGACTGGCTGAGGCCGACGTGAAGGAAGACTGGCTGAGGCCGACGTGAAGGAAGACTGGCTGAGGCCGACGTGAAGGAAGACTGGCTGAGGCCGACGTGAAGGAAGACTGGCTGAGGCCCACGTGAAGGAAGACTGGCTGAGGCCGACGTAGGGGAAGACTGGCTGAGGCCGACGTAGGGGAAGACTGGCTGAGGCCGACGTAGGGGAAGACTGGCTGAGGCCGACGTAGGGGAAGACTGGCTGAGGCCGACGTAGGGGAAGACTGGCTGAGGCCGACGTAAGGGAAGACTGGCTGAGGCCGACGTAAAGACTGGCTGAGGCCGACGTAAAGGAAGACTGGCTGAGGCCGACGTAAAGGAAGACTGGCTGAGGCCGACGTAAAGGAAGACTGGCTGAGGCCGACGTAAAGGAAGACTGGCTGAGGCCGACGTAAAGGAAGACTGGCTGAGGCCGACGTAAAGGAAGACTGGCTGAGGCCGACGTAAAGGAAGACTGGCTGAGGCCGACGTAAAGGAAGACTGGCTGAGGCCGACGTAAAGACTGGCTGAGGCCGACGTAAAGGAAGACTGGCTGAGGCCGACGTAAAGGAAGACTGGCTGAGGCCGACGTAAAGGAAGACTGGCTGAGGCCCACGTAAAGGAAGACTGGCTGAGGCCCACGTAAAGGAAGACTGGCTGAGGCCCACGTAAAGGAAGACTGGCTGAGGCCGACGTAAAGGAAGACTGGCTGAGGCCGACGTAAAGGAAGACTGGCTGAGGCCGACGTAAAGGAAGACTGGCTGAGGCCGACGTAAAGGAAGACTGGCTGAGGCCGACGTAAAGGAAGACTGGCTGAGGCCGACGTAAAGGAAGACTGGCTGAGGCCGACGTAAAGGAAGACTGGCTGAGGCCCACGTAAAGGAAGACTGGCTGAGGCCCACGTAAAGGAAGACTGGCTGAGGCCCACGTAAAGGAAGACTGGCTGAGGCCGACGTAAAGACTGGCTGAGGCCGACGTAAAGACTGGCTGAGGCCGACGTAAAGACTGGCTGAGGCCGACGTAAAGGAAGACTGGCTGAGGCCCACGTAAAGGAAGACTGGCTGAGGCCCACGTAAAGGAAGACTGGCTGAGGCCGACGTAAAGGAAGACTGGCTGAGGCCGACGTGAAGGAAGACTGGCTGAGGCCGACGTGAAGGAAGACTGGCTGAGGCCGACGTGAAGGAAGACTGGCTGAGGCCGACGTGAAGGAAGACTGGCTGAGGCCGACGTGAAGGAAGACTGGCTGAGGCCGACGTGAAGGAAGACTGGCTGAGGCCGACGTGAAGGAAGACTGGCTGAGGCCCACGTGAAGGAAGACTGGCTGAGGCCCACGTGAAGGAAGACTGGCTGAGGCCCACGTGAAGGAAGACTGGCTGAGGCCCACGTGAAGGAAGACTGGCTGAGGCCCACGTGAAGGAAGACTGGCTGAGGCCCACATGAAGGAAGACTGGCTGAGGCCCACATGAAGGAAGACTGGCTGAGGCCCACATGAAGGGCGTTACAGTCCAGTCTGGAGCTAATAAAAGATGTATCGCCTTCTCAAGATCCCGTTGGTTCAGAAACGGCTTCACTTTGTCCAGGAGACGGAGCTGATAGAAGCTTTGACCACAGAACTAATCTGTTTATCAAATTTAAGCCCATTGTCAAACGTTACCCCAAGATTTTTAACAAGTGGTATAAAATAGGGGGCCAGAGCACCAGAGTGTGTTTTAAAAACATTCGCCATAGGCGATGTGCCAAACAAGATGCATTCTGTTTTCGTGTCATTCAAGTGCTAAAAGTTGTGTGACCAGTCTGACGTGCTGAATGTTGATCTCTGATTCCCCCCAGACGTACTCCGGTCTGTTCTGCGTCGTCATCAACCCCTACAAGAACCTGCCCATCTACTCGGAGGAGATCGTCGACATGTACAAGGGCAAGAAGAGGCACGAAATGCCGCCTCACATCTACGCCATCACCGACACGGCGTACAGGAGCATGATGCAGGGTAAGTCCTGGATCCAGGGAAGAACTGGGACTCTTTATTCAGGTTTACTTCACTGACCCGGGACTGTTTAGAAACCAACCAAATGAACTCTTAAAGAGCCGCATTAGTGGAGGAGCGGTTTGTCAGAGCCGTAAAAGTTAAGGCTCCTCGGAGTAAAAGGTTTATTTGTGCATTCTGTAGTACTGGCAGCATGTTTGCATCATTACCTTCTAGTAAAACCACGACGTCGTGCAGGAGAGACGCGAGTAAAAGGTGAAAGCACAAAGCAGATGTGTGTGAATCTTGCAAGACGGACGGAGCGTTGGCCCGGGACTCGTGCAAGAAACTGCTTTTAACGAAGGTCGAAGCTCGGGTCGAATTTGATGGAAGGGAAGAGTGGAAAAGTTCCGTAATACTAATTAAACGTGGAACATCTTAATGACGTTAGAGGAGAAGGTCAGTGACGGGGGGGAGGAAAAATGTTTCTGAACATGACATTGCAACAGAAAAACATTAGTTGTTCCTTCACTTCGGCAAGGAATATCTTTGAATAAAGCACATTTTGCAGTGGAGATGTAGAAAAGGCCGAAGCCTTAGCACACGTTTTTGGAAGCAGCGTCATGAAGCCGAATGCAACACATTCAAACCGTCTAAAGGTTTGGATTCCATCGCCTAAAATAACGATTTAGGCTCCGTTTAAGTGAAAATGCGTAACTTTCATAGCATTCTGTGTCCCAATAACAAACAGCACCTACTAGTGGCCCAGCATGCGAACTCCATGGTTTTCAGCGTCTCTGCCGTTTCCCTGTATGTGGACATCGTTTTGAAATAAGTTTCCATATAAATGCAAAACCTTTGTGAAAGAAAAATGCTGAATCGATGACTTTCTCCTGTAAACTGTCGTAGAGGAAATCGGTGCACCAGGAGTGTTTGAAGGTAAACGAGCTTTGAGCGGCACAGTTACTTCTGTCCAGAGGAAATCTGTGTTTTCCACTCAAAATGTATTTTACTGAGAGCATCAAAGAGCTAAACGTTTTCATTTGAAAGAACTTAAACCCGAGCTTTACAAGCTAAATGTGTGTTGTTTCCAATCACATTTTCTTATGTACATTTATGCTTAATTGCACGCTTTGTAGAACACATTTCCTTCGTGCTGACAGTCGTGTGATCGTTGTATTTATTAGATTTGCATGTTTACTGCACAACTGTGTCCACCTCCAGTTAAAAATGGGAATTGCATGCTGCTTATTGAGTTTGTTGTAAAAGATTTAGAATTTTATGGCAATATGCGAGAACATCAAATGGCCCCGTGGCTGCAGGACGTCTGGGTTAGACGCAAGAGTCCGATGGTGAAGGGCAGAATTCAGCAGGAGATCGTTAGTGGAGACGATTCCGTTTTCCTCCAGGTGCGTTGCTTTAAGGAGTTTAATTAAGGCCAAATGAAAACCCCAAAACTCCCATATTGTCCGGGGACTTGGTGGTTTTACTTTGGTCACGGTAATAATGATCGAACTTGGACGTTTGCTCCGATTGTTAATGGTTTAAACCAGGGGCGTCAAACTGATTCCAGTTGAGGAGCCACATCAACCTGACCTCTGACCTCTGGAGGCCCAACAAGTCAAACATCACATTAAACTGCAGATATGGACAAATGTCAAAGTCTTTTCTTTTGATCCTTTTGTAACTGCAGGAATTTGCCAGTCTTATTCTGAAATATACACATTAAAGGAAATCAGATATTATTATATTTGCACAAAAAACAAACCCTCAGTCACCTGTACCTGGATATTATGTTTTTATTCAGATTAAAACAATTTGTCATCGTCTGGAAATTGTTTTGAGTTTACGTGTCTAAAGTATCACTTCACATCAGTTGGACTCGTTGTTTTATTGTGAAAGGCGGTGCGTCATGTGATCTCCACAGACGCATTAATGTCGGGGGTCAAATTCTGACCAAGAGTGGTTTTTGAATATCATTTTTGCCAATCTGGTGTTTTTAGATCCTCTGTCACTTTTCATATTTACACTTCACACTTCAAAAATCCCATGGCGGCCGGTCAGATCGTCTGGTGGGCCGGTTCTGGCCCCCGGGCCGCATGTTGGACACCCCTGGTTTATAGCGTACAACAGCGCCCACTGGTGGCCCGACATGAACACTACACGGTCTGCCATTTTTACCCCCTGCCATGTAAACACTAAACAAGTTTAGTCTTAAAACCAACCTGACAGTTGGAGTCGACTCTCCTGCTTTGACTCAGGATTTTGTTTGCGAGTCAAACGGACGTCCTGCCCGAGCTCTGCTCATGCACACTTCCTGTGTTTCTACCTTTTTTACCACATTGCTGCGTTTCCTGCAGAGCCTTTGTGTCGCCGCTCTCGTGTGGAACGCCACGTCTCCGCCACTCGCCCCGGCCACCTTTCAACAGCGCCAATTAACCTCGTTGTTTAGTCCAGTGTTTTTCAACCTTTTTTGAGCCAAGACACACTTTTTTCTTTGGAAAACTCCACCACCACCACCCGAAAATGTTAAAATGTGAAACTCTGTAGCCTCTATTAACAATATAAAGTCTTTCTCATCAAAGTTTTATCAACAGGAATCAAATAAATACAGAAAAAAAGTATTTCCCAATGTGTTTTTTCAATAGTGACTCCCTCAGTGTGAAACCTGGACCTGATGGATGAAGAGCTGAGATCCTGGTTCACATTCTTCCTTTTCTAAAACTTCTCCATCACTGTCACTGACACAGTACTTTGATACAAGATGGTAGCAGGAGGTGGAGATGAACCACACTGACGTCTGTCAGTTTACATTTCACCGCCAAAGTTCTGTGCTGCCCTCTAGTGGTGAAGAGTATTGTAGCATCACGGAGTTGGTCGCTGCAGGGCATGATGGGAGTTCAGGTTATGTGTTGCCGGAGGTTATGGAGGGTTATTGTTGGGGTTGTTGTGTGTTGATTTGTGTTTATGTTGTGTTTTTGTTCCTCGGTTCAGAGAGTTCATTATTTCCTCTAGTTTGGTTTGTTGGATGTTGGTGTGCAACCAGGAGTGAGAAATGTGTTGTGTGGAGTGTCGTCCTGTTATGAAGCTCCGGTTGTGTGTGTTCATGTCAAAATAAAAGCCTCTGGTGATTAGCTTGCAAGAAACAATCTCGTCGCAGCAATTCTTCCTCGGCGCTCGCCACAGTGTTTATACATGATTACTGTGCACACTGCTCTCACGGCTGACGGCGGCTGTGAGAGTAAATGTTATTCTAGAGGAAATGTGAAATTGGCTATATTCCTACGGCACACCTGACGAGATCTCGCGGAAACACTAGTGTGCCGCGGCACAGTGGTTGAGAAACACTGGTTTAGAAGCCCGGATATTGACTTCCTGTGTGTTGCAGTGATAAGATGCCGCTCTGCACAGGTTGCATAATCCACATCTGCCCTTGTGTGTTGCAGATCGCGAGGACCAGTCCATCCTCTGCACGTGAGTTTCCACGTCCAGCCGGTCAAGTGAGACGCCGCTCGGAAAACGTGTTGGTCTGCCCGGACTGATCTTGTGTTTCTGCAGGGGAGAATCTGGAGCCGGAAAGACGGAGAACACCAAGAAGGTCATCCAGTACCTCGCTCACGTGGCGTCTTCTCACAAGACCAAGAAGGATCAGGTCAGTCCTGCTGCACAGCTTTCCTCAAGTGGTCAAACGTCTTCAAAACAAGCGAGAACAAAGTTAAACTGGATGAACCTGCAATTAAACGTAGATTTCTGTCTGTGTCAGTTTCAGACACACTCCAGTGATACAATAGGCACGTTTTTAATATAATTCACAGATGAATTCTATCAAACAGAGTAAAGCTTAACTGCCTGATCCGTCACTGAGTTGAGTAGGAACCCCCCCAGTGTTCCTGCTGGAACTGTAAGAGGGATTAAAGTACAACCTCCTAGTAACAATCATCACATGTATTGGCAATAAATTCTCCCGCCGTTGTGATAACAAGAATGAACGTTGGAGTGTTTTCACTGGGGACGCACCGGCACCGGGCGGAGATGTTTCAGGCCTGCCGTCGGCGTCGGTGCGTCCCCAGTCTTCACTCCCCGCTGGTTCCATGTCACTTCACTCCTTCATGACTCTGTTCATCGATCACGGACTGTGATGCCGTTTTGGTCCTGGTTGTTAATCCGTCGGCACACAGTGGCGTCGCCGCAGTCGGTTTGTGGCTCAGGGAGGCGGCGGTGCAGGTTTCTATGTCTTGAAGAGCGACCTGCGCCGCCGTCCTCCGTCCCCTGATGGCCGCCGCCGCCGCCGCCGCGTCCCTCCACTGGGTTTTGTTGAGCTTGATGTGTTTCTCTCTTCCCGTCAACAGAGCTCGGTCTTCACACATGTGAGTTAACTCTTCCCCCCCCCGATTCATTCTCTCTTCCTCCCCACCTGCTTCTGTCATCGTCCTCCTCCTCCTCCTCCTCCTCCCCCACCCCCACCCCCTGCTGGAGGCGCAGAGGTGACGTGTCTTTGCCAGCCAATAGGAAGCGGGGAGGAAGTTTTGTTTGCAGCTCATTGACAGCCGTTTGTGTTCCTGAGAAAAATTCAGCCAGACAATAGGAGGATAAAATGGAGGGAGGGAGGAAGGTGGGGGTGGGGGCACAATAAAACAATTCTGGGTGCTTTGAAAGTTGTTGGGGTTTTTGTTTTTTTGTTTGTTTATGCTTAAATTTGTCTGGTTGAATTTTTTTGATAACTCGTGATAACTCGTTTGCACCTGAGATGCTTTTCGCTCTACGCTTGGTGTGTGTGTGTGTGTGTGTGTGTGTGTGTGTGTGCGAGCGCGTGCACAATACAAAATCATCAAGGTTCCTTTGGGGTTGGGCGATAATTGGCTTTAGTTGTTCTCAATGTGATCAGATTTGTCTAACAATTTTTAGTAATTACTGGTTGAATCTGCCTTCATGGAACTCCAGGACATTTCAAGTGACTCACAGCTTTAAAAGCTCGCTGGCGTCTTAAAACAACTTCCTCTCCCACAATGCATCTCTTTGGACTTGCAAAACATCGACGTCCTGCAGCTGGATTCTTGTCTCCGGACCAGTTAATTAAAGTAGCGATTGAATAGATTAACCCCAAAAAAAAAAAAGAATGAATCATTGCAAACGGAGGCAGTTGACCGTCGGTTGACGACACTTCCAGGTCCATATATAAGACCTCACTCGCTTTTAGTTGACCCTCAGTCTACATGGCTGCGTGAGGGAGCGGCGTCCCACTCCACGTCACAATCCCCGCATTCACACACAGCCCTGGCTCCGAGAGCAACTCGGGGCGCTCCTGGTCTGACCTGTACCGACGCTGCACCGCTTCATTCACACGGCTAAACCGCTCATTTCCACCCTGACGGACTCACACACCCTTTCTTCTGCACAGCCACGGCAGTTTTCTCCACCCGTCTCCTTCCCTTCGACGCTGCAGAAAAGTCTTGTTCCTGCCTTAGACTCAAGTTGGAGATGCTGATTCCTGAATAGGGAAAAGCGCCCGACCCTCCCGGTCACATGTTACATTTCTGTAGACGAGCGGGTTAAAGCGTGACGTTCGGGGGTGTGTGTGAGGGTTCCGAGGTGTGTGTCTGACTGGATTATTCCTCTGGGTGACGGGTTGTTGATGACCATGGCGCTGTTTGTGTTGGGGGTTTGTTTTTTTTTGCTGATTTGGTCACTAATTATGTGTCGGGGTGAAACGCTTTAATGTGTGTGTGTGTGTGTGTGTTTTTGTGTGTGCATCCCACTTTTTTTAATTGCCCGGTGTTGAAATGTTTTGTTTTTCCGCCTCATCGCCAACAACGTAAGTACATCACAGACGAATCAGCGGTGTGAGGAGAAGCACAGAGCTTTAATTCAGCGGTTCTTGATGGGAGAGACATTCGGGTGTTACGTCGACTTGTAAGGAAAGCTGTATTATGTTGTGCTGTGCTCTTCTGTCGGTGTCCACCAGGGGGAGCTGGAGAAGCAGCTGCTGCAGGCTAACCCCATCCTGGAAGCCTTCGGAAACGCCAAGACGGTTAAAAATGACAACTCCTCCAGATTTGTAAGAACCGTCACAGAGCTTGTGATCGTTTCTCGTCTAATCCAGCGGTTGTGACACTTTGGTCCGGCTCCCTCTTGAGGGGAACTCCAGACATCGCAGGTTGGCTCCACCCAAATTCAACAAGCTCGACTGCAACCTGGTGGTTTGGTAGAATCTCCAGTGGAAGGTTGAAGAACCTTCACAGCTTCTAGATCAGGGGTGGCCACACTTTTTCACCCTGCGAGCGACTTATAAAACGACCAAGTCAAAGTGATCCACCCACTACAAAAGTGCAAAACGCATATTTATTTTCAAATATATTGAGGATTCTTTATATGTACAATGTATAATGATGTACCTTGCAAAGCCGTATGAGCCAATATTGTGCAACACGACATAATTAACTATGAACATTCTTTGTAATTACCTGAGTTTACTTTGATTCTTTGGTATTGCGACGGTCGACTGGCAGACGAGACAAACGCACTTCGAAAATGACATCGTGAAAAAAAGTCCACCTCCCATTCCTCATGAAAGCGACACGTCTTCGTCTTCTCACTTGGTCCAGCCCCCCCCCACTCATGTTTGACGACCAAAGCTTTCTCTAGTTTAACAGAAAAAAGCCAGGGCTTCAAATTTGCTGTAAGTCGCCGACTAGCTTGTTAGTCTTGCCACACTTAGCGGTGACCTGAAGGTCGATTGTACTCGTAATTCGGAAAGGTAAATCAGTTTCATCACACCAGCGTCTATTTTTTTTTCTAACGTCATGCGATCTACTACTACTGCCTTTGCGATCGACCGGTAGATCGCGATCGACGTATTGAGCACCCCTGTTCTAGAGAGAAAAATGAAAAACGTCCTGGTTGAATTTGAACTGGACTCTTTATGCGACAAGGGTTGTGCTTCGGGAGAGCCTGCGATCGTCCTGCGAGACGGAGATGAAGAGTAGCATCATTAACCCTTAGATGCACACGCGGGGTCAAAAATGACCGCACGGATTCTTCAACATCTTTAAAATGAAAAGTTGTAATACATTCATATTCCAGGTATTCCTCAAAAAACATGTTTGTGACATGAGGCCATTTGCGTTTGTATTTATTTAATTTTTTCTGTGTTTAAAATGCACAGAAAACTATAAACTATTACCTACCTAAATACACTGTTAGCTAACAACAAGGTAGGCTAATCTGGTCACGCATTTGATCACACATTATAATCTGTCAATGAAAAATAAGTTCATAAATGGAGATGATACTTACATGTACGTTGCTGGGTAAAATGACCTCCAGGGTGGCGAGACTGCTGACATCACATGTGTAAGTGGGACGATATTGACAGTCAAAGTTGCATCAGAGGTATAAGATGACGTCAGAGTTGCTAAGAATTAAGTTTCATTTTTGACCCTACTTGTGGAAGAGTGGGGTAGTGATACAAAAACTGCAATTTCTTAAAAGTAGTGACAAAATAAATAAAAAATGCAAATGGACTCATGTCACAAACATGTTTTTTGAGGAATACCTAGAATGTGACTACATTGCAACTCTTTGTTTTAAAGATTTTGAAGATAACAACCCGGTATATTTCAAAAACGCATTGATTTGAATTGGGGTCAATTTTGACCCCGCTTGTGGAAGAGTGTGGGAATTGGTAGGTTGTGCATCCAAGGGTTAAAAGCTGTATTTTCTGTCCTTCAGGGAAAATTCATCAGGATCAACTTCGACGTCAACGGCTACATCGTTGGAGCCAATATCGAAACTTGTATCCTTCTCTATGCTTCCGTGTGAAAGTCTCCCGCCGTGATTGGAAGGATTTGAAGCACGAGTGTCGGATTGAAGCTTCTTAACCCGTCGCCCTCCAGACCTGCTGGAGAAATCCCGTGCCATCCGCCAGGCCAAAGACGAGAGGACCTTCCACGTCTTCTACTACCTGCTGACGGGAGCCGGTGACAAACTGCGCAGTGAGCAGCAGAGACTTCTCTCCTCCTTCCCGCCTCGCGGCAGACCCGCCTCATCGCTGTCTCTCCGTCGCAGGTGACCTCCTCCTGGAAAACTACAACAACTACCGCTTCCTTTCCAATGGGAACGTGACCATCCCGGGCCAGCACGACAAGGATCTGTTCACGGAGACGCTGGAGGCCATGAGGATTATGGGGATTCCGGAGGATGAGCAGATCGGTGAGCGAACAGCCGCCGCGGCTCCGTTTTATTCATGTTCCACCTGCACCGAGTCAGTTGAAGAAGCGAAACGTTTGAAAACTGGATTGCTCGGCTGATTTACCATATTTTATCTTCAGTTGACTGAAGCCAGCTCCTACTGAGACTTAACATTTCCTTTTTAGCTTTTTTTATTTTACCCCCACTTTTTCTTTCATTTTTTTCTCATTTTTCTTTTGTTATTCACCTTTCAAATTTTCCTCTCTTTCTTTTTGTTTTTCCTCTTTCATTTTTCTCATTTTTTAAAATTTCTTTTTTCCTCTTTTTTTCCCCTTCTCTCCTTTGCCTTTTCCGTTTTTTTGTTGTTGTTTTTTCCCCCTCTTTCATTCTTAGATTAAAAAGCTTAGATTGTTAATCCTGGAAGTAGCGGGACCTGTCGTGCCAAAGTGAATCCCGGAGCAGCTCTTTGGTAGACCGTTTCTCCAGTTTCCGTTGTTTGCTGCTTTGCAGGCATGCTGAAGGTGGTGGCCTCAGTTCTGCAGCTCGGCAACATGAGCTTCAAGAAGGAGCGCCACACGGACCAGGCCTCCATGCCCGACAACACAGGTCCGCAAGATCAACCCGCTGACGGCGTGTCTGGCTGCTTGTTGAGGAAATAGGTGATATTTCACTGGCGTTGGGGCGTTCCGTTCCGTTGACCTTTGCCCCCGTTCCTCCACTCTCCCCCAGCGGCTCAGAAGGTCTCCCACCTCATGGGCATGAACGTCACGGACTTCACCCGGGCCATCCTGTCGCCCCGCATCAAGGTGGGCCGAGACTTTGTGCAGAAGGCTCAGACCCAGGAGCAAGCGGAGTTCGCCGTGGAGGCCCTGGCCAAGGCCACGTACGAGAGGATGTTCCGCTGGCTGGTCATGAGGATCAACAAGGCCCTGGACAAGACCAAGAGGCAGGGAGCCTCCTTCATCGGCATCCTGGACATCGCCGGCTTCGAGATCTTTGAGGTAGACGGGAACTTGGAAGTGCAGATCTGCCGTGTAGGGTTTCAGTTCAGGGGCCGGAGTGGCGCAGAGTAATGGAGGATTATTACTGAAACTGACTGCAGTGTCGCCACGAAGCTCATTTTAATGATGCACAACACAGTCAACCCCTCCAGCTGTTGCATTATGGGAGTTTTCTTCCCACAGCCTAGTTCCAGTTGCGTTCATTGTCATGTTGAAGTTGCATTGGGGATAAAACTGCTGCTAAACTTTGTCCATCCAGTTCTAATGATTCCATAGATATTCTAACCCACAAACCAAGGTGCATTTTCTCCTGGCTAATGATGTTGAGATTCTGTGGAGCTCTGAAGAGAGGCTGATTCTTCAGGTTGCTCTTCAGCCTCGTCCGTGCTGCCGGTCATTCAGCGTTGTCCTCCTGTCCCTGCAGCTGAACTCCTTCGAGCAGCTCTGCATCAACTACACCAACGAGAAGCTGCAGCAGCTCTTCAACCACACCATGTTCATCCTGGAGCAGGAGGAGTACCAGCGGGAGGGCATCGAGTGGAGCTTCATCGACTTCGGCCTGGACCTGCAGCCCTGCATCGACCTCATCGAGAAACCCGTGAGACCCCCCCCCCCCTAACCCCTCCCTCCAGTTCTGATCCAGTCGAGGGTCGCCACACTTTCTTAACGCTTCCTGTGGCTCCTCCAGGCCAACCCCCCCGGTATCCTGGCTCTGCTGGACGAGGAGTGCTGGTTCCCCAAAGCCACGGACAAGAGCTTCGTGGAGAAGGTGGTCATGGAGCAGGGCACGCACCCCAAGTTCATGAAGCCCAAGAAACTGAAGGACGAAGCCGACTTCTGCATCATCCATTATGCTGGCAAGGTGAATATTGCTTGGGCCTGAAGAGTGCGTGCACATGATCATCGTCTTATAGCAGTAAAAACCACAAGTACTGAACGCAGATGTTCAGTCATTAAGGCCCGTTAACAACGTTTTTGCATGAAAAAGTGAAACTTGTGTTTTGGGTGCCTCTGAAAACGCAACTTTTTGACAACCCTCCGACTCCGTCGTCGTCTAAACCGGAGAAATGCAGCTTTCTGGAAATGCTCCGGAAACGGCCACTGTGCTCATGTGCACCTCGGCCGTCGTAAATAGTTCTTCTGCACGTGTTCAGTAGCTGGACAGCAAGAACAATGCTCCCTCCATCGTGTCATGTCTATAGTCGGTAGTTTAATTTTGACAGTCACCGTGATCACAATCCAACTCGAAGGTCTGGCCAGTAGAACAGAGGCGTCAAACTGATTCCAGTTGAGGAGCCACATCAACCTGACCTCTGACCTCTGGAGGCCCAACAAGTCAAACATCACATTAAACTGCAGATATGGACAAATGTCAAAGTCTTTCCTTCTTTTGATTCTTTTGTAGCTGCAGGAATTTGCCAGTCTTATTCTGAAATATACACATTAAAGGAAATCAGATATTATTATATTTGCAACAAAAAAAACAAACCCTCAGTCACCTGTATCTGGTATCGTATTTTTATTCAGGATTAAAACAATTTGTCATCATCTGGAAATGATTTTGAGTTCACGTGTCTAAAGTATCACTTCACATAAGTTGGACTCGTTGTTTTATTGTGAAAGGCATTGTATCATGTGACCTCCACAGATGCATTAATGTCGGGGCTCAAATTCTGACCAAGGGTGGTTTTAAATGTCATTTTTGCCAATCTGGTGTTTTTTAGATCAGCCTCTGTCCCTTTTCATATTTATACTTGAAAAAAAAATCCCATGGCGGCCGGATCAGATCCTGTGGAGGGCCGCTTCTGGCCCCCCGGGCCGCATGTTGGACACCCCTGCAGTAGAATGTCCGTGTTCTCCCCTTAATGTTTAGATCTCCTTGATCTCTGCCGCATGTGTGTGGATTTATTCAGAAAACCACCACCAGCACCCACTAGTGGCCTGCCATTTGAACTACATTGTTTTCAAAACGTTGCTGTGCAAATGCAAAAACTGCAAGGAGAATCCCAAAACGGTGCATTTTGACCCGAGGCCTCGGTCACATGACTTGTTGTTCCACTGACTGAGCTGGATTGTGTCTGTCGAGGTTGTTTGTTGACGTCCGACGTCCGTCCTCAGGTGGACTACAAGGCAGACGAGTGGCTGATGAAGAACATGGACCCTCTGAACGACAACGTGACCACGCTGCTCAACCAGTCCACCGATAAGTTTGTGTCTGAGCTGTGGAGGGACGGTGAGTGGAGGCCATGTAACGTCCACTGGGGGGGGGGGGGGGGGGGGGGGGGGGGGGTTTCATAGTTGACCCTCTGGTTCATTTGTTTCTCTCTTTCGCTGTCTGGTGTGTGAACCTTTGTTTTTACCTCTGTTCAATCTCCACCGATGGCATCCCTCCTCCTCCTCCTCCTCCTCTTCCTCCTCTGTGTGGCCCCGTTCTGTCCGTTTATTTCCGTACTGAAATGGCTCTCAGAGGTAAAGAATTGTCAGAGAGCCTATTTTTATCAGCGCTTTCCTATTCTGCACACAGATTCAGGTGAAAGGGTTTCATTTCTTTTGTATTTTAGCCTTCCGTCTGTGTAATCATGCTTATTTCCTCATTGTGCCTCCCCCCCCCCCCCCTCATGTTTCAAAAGATAGCATTACATATTGTTGTGAGTCCTGCAATAACAAAACAATCTTGACTCTTGTTGCCGCCAATGAACTCTTCCTTTTCTCCCTCTGTGTAATAGCGTTGTTTGGGGACTCCTGGTGTTGCTCTTGGGTACTGCAGCAAGGGTATATACATATATATGCACTGCATGGGTGTGGTTTTGTTTTACTTTTGCCCACTGCATCCGCCCAAGTTTATGCACATTTGAAGTGTATCTTGAGGTTTTACACTCGGAACAAGCTGGCAGTGTTGAGAGACGTCCGATCCCTTCTACTCACTGCACTGATGTGTTTCATGTCGTTATGGCGTGTGATTTATTTAGATTTCCCCCCCCCCCCCCACACTTCACTGGCTTCCCCGTCGCCGTCGTCCTCCCGAGCTCTCCCGTCCCTCCACGTTCACTCGGTTGTCTGTGTGACATTTTCACTGAACCACCTCCTCTTCTCTCCCGGCGTCTTTGTTTGCCGGGAGGAAGCAGAGAAACCTTCATTCCTCTTTGTGGTCGTGCGTTTGGTTTGAATTTGCCTGGTTCCGTGTTCAGTTCAGCGAATGAAAGCAACGCTCGTGGCCTCCAGGGTAATGTCCTTGTTTGTTTTTCTTCCCGTATTCTTGTGTGTGTGGTCTCCCCGTCCCTCAGTGGACCGCATCGTGGGCTTGGACAAAGTGTCCGGCATGTCCGAGATGCCCGGCGCCTTCAAGACCCGGAAGGGCATGTTCCGCACGGTGGGGCAGCTCTACAAGGAGCAGCTCTCCAAACTCATGGCCACGCTGAGGAACACCAACCCCAACTTTGTCCGCTGCATCATCCCCAACCACGAGAAGAAGGTGAAGACCCACGCACTTACTAGAATTCATCACACAGGAAACGACACTGTTACTGGACACCGGAACCTTCTGGGAAATGAACGGAGCAACCCGAGGATTCATTGTTTTTAATTTCATTGTGGTGCTGCTGATGATCATTTTCTGCAGTGTTGATGGTCGGGAGTGGCTTTAAGCTGGCAGCAGGAGTCAGACAGGGTGGCGTCTCGCCACATCACCTGGAAATGTTTGAAAGCTTTCCACTCCAGGAAATATGAGTCGATGGTTCAAAGCGATCAGAGGCTAGCTCTTTTAGGTTTCTAACACGAGGAACTGTTCAGAACTGAACAGCAGGTCTCAGAAATGCCTTTAAACGAGAGATCGCGAGAAGAGCACTGAACGCATGAGAAGAAAATTGTGAATGTGTAGTTGGTGTTGCTGTAACTAAACAAAAGGAAATTGCAAAGCTCATTTTATGGAAAGACAAAAGCTCTTTCTGATCAATTGCTTGCCGTCAGGCTGGTAAACTGGACCCCCACCTGGTGCTGGACCAGCTCCGGTGCAACGGGGTGCTGGAGGGGATCCGTATCTGCAGACAGGGCTTCCCCAACCGCATCGTCTTCCAGGAGTTCAGACAGAGGTAACAAATAATCAAATAACTGCCCCCCCCCCCACCGTGTAAGAAACGTATTCAACATCTGGTCCCTGCTCCTCCTCCAGGTATGAGATCCTGACTCCCAACGCCATCCCCAAAGGCTTCATGGACGGAAAGCAGGCCTGCGTGCTCATGGTGCGGCGAAATCCTCCACAATAATTGACCGGCGACCCGTCCCGCAAAAACGCGCTGGTTCTTCAATGCTTTCCACCCCCTCCCCCCCCCCCCCCCCCCCCCCCCCCCCCCCCTCCCCCACACAGATCAAGAGTCTGGAGCTGGATCCCAACCTGTACCGCATCGGGCAGAGCAAAGTCTTCTTCCGGGCGGGAGTCCTGGCCCACCTGGAGGAGGAGAGGGACATGAAGATCACTGACATCATCATCAGCTTCCAGGCCTGGTGCAGAGGATACGTCGCCCGCAAGTACGGACGTAGCGCCCCGTCAGACTTCACCGATCAGTGTCGTTTAGTCTCCATGTGAAGAACTCGTATGTGCAGTGATTATATTTGACTCACTCTTGAAGTGGCCACCTGAATCCAGGTGCTTCACAGGCAACATGACAGGACTTTAGAAAACTAGAAGAACCGACACTGAGACGTGTCCTTGAACGCCCCTCCAATAGACAGATGCTGTTAAATGTGCTCCTGGGGCAATGAGATGGCAAAACACCAAGTCGACAAAAGCTCTCAGCCGGGGAATTTTAAGTTTTCCTGGTTCTGAAGAACAATGACGAGGACAAAAAACATCATTTGATTCATATTTTTGCCGATTTAATGAGACAAAGGAGCCAGGGGGTCAGTGATTCTGGCTTATTGCCGACGTATACGCATCATCTAATCATAATAGAAGCTCGTGAAGCCGTCAGGTCTTTGAAAGTGAAGCTTTTCTCTATGACTTCATGTCTCCTCTTGCTTTCCTCGTCGCTTCAGTTCTTCTTTTTGTGCACTTTTAAGCCTCTTTGCAAAAAAACAAACAAAAAACCCCACAAGCTCGTCTCGACACACCTGTAGCTCCTAAAACTGCTACTGACTCTGTTTTCCTCCCGCTTCTTTGCAGAGCTTTTGCCAAGAGGCAGCAGCAGCTCACCGCCATGAAGGTGATCCAGAGGAACTGCGCCGCCTACCTGAAGCTCCGGAACTGGCAGTGGTGGAGACTCTTCACCAAGGTGAATTTCAGCCTCCTGCCCTAGAAGCCGACCGCTTCCTCCTCTCCGGCTTCCCTCACCCCTCGGTCTCTGCGTCCAGGTGAAGCCTCTGCTGCAGGTCAGCCGGCAGGAGGAGGAGATGCAGGCCAAAGACGACGAGCTGGTGAAGGTGAAGGAGAGGCAGCTGTACGCCGAGCAGCAGATCCACGAGATGGAGGAGAAGCAGCACCAGGTAATAAGCTTCCGCTCCGGGCCGCAGGCCGAGCGACACGACGCCTCGCCCAACCTCACCGCCGCCGCCGCCGTCCCCCCTGCTCTCTCCCCGCAGCTGGCGGCCGAGAAGATGGCGCTGCAGGAGCAGCTCCAGGCGGAGACGGAGCTGTGCGCCGAGGCCGAGGAGATGAGGTCCCGCCTGGCCGCCAAGAAGCAGGAGCTGGAGGAGATCCTCCACGACCTGGAGGCCCGCGTGGAGGAGGAGGAGGAGCGGGTCACTCACATGATGACGGACAAGAAGAAGATGCAGCAGAACATCACCGTAAGCAGGAAGAGAGAGGCGCTCAGGCGCCAGCCCAAGGCTTTTTTTTTGCAGCGACGCCTGCGGGAACTTCACAAATCCACATGCAGCTCAGAGTTTCTGCTGCAGCCGTTCTAGAAGAAGAAGCTTTATCTTCTAGCGAGATCTCGGCAGCACAAGTACACGTGTTGCTTCAATCCTTGTTTTCTGGCAACTTGGAAAGCAGCAACGACGAACCACAAAGACTTTCTGCAGCAACTCCACATGCAGTCTTACATAGCGTCTGCTGCAGCCGCACACCACAGCAGTCACTGTGCTGTTTTTAAAACGCAGGCATGAGCAGCAGTACCTTGCTCTCACATTTAATTCAATGAGTTTTCTGCAGTCCGAAGTTTCTGCTAATTGAGAATCGCCAGAAAACGTGCAAAACATCTGCTGTCTACATTAACATTCACTTTGTTTGATTCCCTTCATAAGCCTTTGCACCTTGTGTGTGTGTGTGTGTTTGCAGGACTTGGAGCAGCAGCTGGATGAAGAGGAAGGAGCCCGGCAGAAGCTGCAGCTGGAGAAAGTGACTCTGGAAGCCAAGATCAAGAAGGTGGAGGACGAGGTCCTCCTCCTGGACGACCAGAACAACAAGCTCGGCAAGGTGCGGATGGGGGGGCGGGGCCTGTTGACGGCGTCTTTATCAGACTTCCTAACAACCACGTCCTACCTGAAAACAGGAGAAGAAGCTGATGGAGGAGAGGATCTCGGAGTTCACCACCAACCTGGCGGAGGAGGAGGAGAAATCCAAGAGTCTGCAGAAACTGAAGAACAAGCACGAGGCCATGATCACCGACCTGGAAGGTTAGGAAGCGGCTCCGGGTCTCGCCCGGCCTCGTCCTCTCCTCCTCTCCTCCTCTCCCCCTCTCCCCCGCTGACTCTCTCCGCCCGTCGTCCTCCGCCCTCAGACCGCCTGCGTCGGGAGGAGAAGCAGCGCCAGGAGCTGGAGAAGAACCGGCGCAAGCTGGAAGGCGACTTCACCGAGACCCACGACCAGATCTCCGAGCTGCAGGCGCAGATCGCCGAGCTGCGAGCGCAGCTGGCCAAGAAGGAGGAGGAGCTCCAGGCGGCTCTGGCCAGGTCCGGACATTTGTTCACATCCAACTCAGCGGAAAACAACCTGTTTACACTTCATAAAGCTCTGAAACGCACTGAATTAAGAATATTTTGGACCGGGAGCGGTGACCTTTAACGCTCAAAGAGCCAGTTGGTCCTGTCTCCCACTGAACACAACACCCAGAGACACATTTTATTTTGACAGTCCCCCAGGAAGACCATGCCAGGAGGACACGACACACAAAACCTTCTTCACTGCTGGTTGACAACTTACAACTAATAAACTAAACTACATGAACTAAGCAACAAAAACACAATTATTAGCAACACTACAAACCTAACATAACCCCCAATTATTACATTTAAAACCCCACAAACAGAAACTCCCATAATGCATTGCAGCTCTCAGCTCCTTTATTGCGACACATTATTAAAATGGAAGATAAATGTGGGAGATGTGGATTGTTAGAACCATGAGTGTGATGGTGTGTCTTTAATGTCCTGTAGTTGTTGTGTAATTCACTAGAATGTTCCGTCACTCTCAACAAGTCTGTAATGAACCTCCTGGAACTGTCGGCTTTTACTGTGAAAGGTACAGGAAGCTCCCAGCTTCAGACACCAGTTGAGCCGCTGTCATGACCTGCAGCCGCAATTCTACCTTCTACGTCCCTCTCTGGGTGGCCTTGCCTCCTTACATCCCTCTCTGGGTGGCCTTGCCTCCTTACATCCCTCTCTGGGTGGCTTTGCCTCCTTACGTCCCTCTCTGGGTGGCCTTGCCTCCTTACGTCCCCTCTCTGGGTGGCTTTGCCTCCTTACGTCCCTCTCTGGGTGGCCTTGCCTCCTTACGTCCCTCCAGGATGAACTGCAGTGGGACGGAGGCTCCAGAGCCGCCGGTTGACCCCCCCCTGGTCTTAGACAAATCAACTTTTGTAAATATTGAGATAGAATAAAAAGAATTGTTTGTAGAATTCCAAACACAGAATCACCCTTTGGAGCCTAAAATAACGTTAATTCTTCTACTTATTCAGCAAAAGAAATATAAATTTCTAGTGTTTTTGAGGTCAGATTCATCCTGAATATTCTTCTTGTGTCGTCTTTGTTCAGGAAACTTTTAACGATCCCATTTGGAGGTTTTTCCTCATTTTTCAGAAGCACAAGTAAAAAGGATATCACATTTAATGATTTAATGGGAGTTTATCAAAGCACAACTCGTGTAAATGAAAAATAACGTGTTTTGGGAGATCAGAGAAGCTTTAAGTTGGTAAATGAGACGTGATTCGTATTAGAACACTTAGTTTCTGTTGAAGTTTGGCTGCAGCTCTGCACACCGAGAACTAACATTCAAAATAACACACATAACTGACAAAACACTCAGAAGTCAATGTGTGTGTGTGTGACCAGAGTGTAAAATTGAACGTAGGACGGCGTTGTGGCGGCTGACGTCTGCTCTTCCCGTTCAGGATCGAGGAGGAGGCGGCCCAGAAGAACCTGGCCCAGAAGAAGATCCGCGAGCTGGAGGCTCAGCTGTCGGAGCTGCAGGAGGACCTGGAGCTGGAGAGGCAGGCCCGGGCCAAGGCCGAGAAGCACCGCCGGGACCTGGGAGAGGAGGTGGAGGCCCTGAAGTCCGAGATGGACGACATGGTGGACACCACCACCGCTCAGCAGGAGCTCAGGTCAGACAACTCCTCGTCCAACTGGCCGGAGCCGCACAGGCCCCGGCAAAGTGTCCGTCCAGCAAGGGAAACATCCTCAATACAAAGGGATCGATATCCCATTAAACCTGGAGGCATTCCGAATAATTTGATGTGAAGATGGTGTCTCAATATGAGCTGAATGCCTTCCTTGTTCCTCATCACTTTAATATTCATGGACTGTCTCACCGGTTGGCTTTTATCATGCTTCAGGTTCCAAAACACTCAGTCGATTACATAGTCGTCCATTTTAAAACATTTGTGCAGTTTTATTTAAAGGTGTAGAGGAGGATTTTCCCGAATTTAGGAAAGAACTGCCCTCTCCACCTTTTGAAAAAATGCACATGCGCAACGCTGTACCTGCTCCCGAGACGGAACGCCTACTAAAACGTGACGAGCCCAGTTCTCCTCCTGCACGCTCTGTTTACAAGACGGCATCGCTCACACAAGCTCACTTTACAAGAAGATTTGCACTTTTGCAACTGGAAAGTTACAATATAGACGTAGATCACTTTTACTGGAAGTGATTTGAAATGGATTTCTCCAAATAGAAGCCAAACTTTACCTGTGGAGTAGAAACTTGGCGACTGAAGCGTCAGTGGGAAGCCCAACCTGGGCTTTCAGCGCCACCGTGTGAAACAATCTCCCCAAAACACTCTGGTCTTGTTTATCTCTTCCCAAGCCTTTCTCTTCTTCTCATACACTTCCAAGACACTTTTTCTCTTGCGACCCTCTGCCATGTTCAAAGTACCCGGTGAGAACTGGGAGCTCGCTGAAGGCGTAGCTCACCATAGACACCTGGAAGCGCGCATGCGCAGAAAGTGAAAACGAATAGATCCACGCTACCTCGGGACGAGCATTACGGCCTTACGTAATATATCACCAGAATGATTGACAATTGGGAGGATCAATAGTCTTGATGATCCACCCGGAAGTATAACATCCTCCTGTACACCTTTAAGTGTTTTCAGTTGAAAGATTTTGATGCATTTCAGGGGCCACAAGCAGCCCAGTGACATCCTGAGTGTGTCACACTGGTGAAATCGTGCTGTAACCACCTTTAAACATCAGTTTCCTTGTTTATGTGCAGGATATACGTGATGAGAATGTTTATGTGCAGAGTATACGGGATGAGAATGTTTATGTGCAGGATATACGTGATGAGAATACCAATAGTTCCACAAAGCTAAACAATTACAATTGAAAATGACGACAATCTCAGGATAAAGAACATTTTAATGAAACCTTCTGTTGCAAAATACAGTGAAATGTTCAAAAACAATTCTTCTATAGCTGTTGCATTATGGGTGTTTCTACAAACTCACCCTTGATTTTTGTTTAGTTTTTTTCGTTTTGGCCAAACTGGAGCCTCTTTTTATAAAAAAAGGAGTTCAAGATTTTCTTTCTCTTTTTTTATAAAAATATTTGCTGTATTCCTGGATAACCTTGTGAAGTTAGATTTTTTAAAATTCCTTTCTTAAATCCATTTAATTTGTATGGGGACTACTTTATTCTTTCATAATAAAGTTTGTAAATGGAAAAACAAACTAGTATTAGAAAAATTAATTACTCGGGAAACAGGATCAACAAAAAAATAGAAAGCTTCTGCTTTTATTTCATCATTCCTCCATTTGAAATGATGATGATGATGAAATATGGTTAAATTCAGCCTCTTCGTGGTCAAAACTCTGATCCTCCATAATGTAAACACAACTTGGGCGTGTGCACAACTCGTGATGTCACTCTATTATTGTCAGAAGCTCCGCCCAGCAGAGGAAATACCTGTTTATGGGCTATTTTCTCACAGATTGCCGTGTTTTAACATTTTACCCTTCGGCCAGTTAGCAGGAAAACGATCCTAGAAGAGACACCAGAGTGTTTTGGAGGTCGAAGTTTCATTTCACTAGGACTTTAAAGATGCTTCGACGGACATTTTCTCTCATTCAGAAAAGTGGCGGGATCCCTGCAGCTTGGCGGGCTTCCTGTGCTGCAGACTCACCCCCCCCCCCCTCTGGGGTTTTGTCCTCCTCAGGTCCAAACGTGAGACGGAGGTGACTCAGCTGAAGAGGACGCTGGACGACGAGGCCAAAACCCACGAAGTGCAGCTGGCGGACATGAGGCAGAAGCACAGCCAGGCCTTCAACGAGCTGAACGAGCAGCTGGAGCAGGCCAAGAGGGTACGGCCGGGACGGGACAGGATGGGACCCGGGACGGGATGGGGGACGGGATGGGACCCGGGACGGGATGGGGGACGGGACGGGACCCGGGACGGGACCCGGGACGGGACGGGACGGGACGGGGGACGGGACGGGATGGGACGGGATGGGACCCGGGACGGGACCAGGGACGGGACCGCGGGATGGGACGGGACCAGGGATGGGGACGGGGACGGGACGGGACCCCGGGCGGGACGGGACGGGACGGGACCCGGGACGGGATGGGACCCGGGACGGGATGGGGACGGGATGGGACCCGGGACGGGACGGGACGGGACCCGGGCGGGACGGGACGGGACGGGATGGGACCCGGAACGGGACGGGATGGGACCCGGGACGGGATGGGGGATGGGACCCGGGATGGGACCCGGGACGGGACGGGATGGGGGACGGGACGGGACGGGACCCGGGACGGGACGGGACCCGGGATGGGACCCGGACGGGACGGGACGGGACCCGGGATGGGACCCGGGATGGGACCCGGGACGGGACGGGACGGGACCCGGGGATGGGACCCGGGATGGGGGACGGGACGGGACGGGACGGGACGGGATGGGACCCGGGACGGGATGGGACCCAGGACCCAAGACCCAGCCTCCGACCGTCCTCACCCGCTTGTGTATGTGTGTGTGTGTGTGTGTGTGTGTGTGTGTGTGTGTGTGTGTGTGTGTGTGTGTGTGCCAGAACAAAGTGTCGATGGAGAAGGCAAGCAGGCTATGGAGTCGGAGAGGAACGAGCTGGCCATCGAGCTGCAGTCGCTGACGCAGGGGAAAGGAGACCGCCGAGCACCGCAGGAAGAAGGCCGAGACTCAAGTCCAGGAGCTGCTGCTGAAACACGGCGAGAGCGAGCGGCAGCGCGTGGAGCTCGCCGAGAAATTCACCAAAGTGCAGGTACGGAACCGGGGACGGGGAGGATCTAGGATTGAGGACGAGCGTCAAGGACTCTGAATGGGGAGTTTCGCTATAAGAAGTAAGGAAGGAGTTGGAAAATAAAGACTATGTGAAGCCTAAATGTATACAGTCTGAGGTTTTTGTAAAATTTAAACTTGTAAATCCATTGGTGTGTTTAAGAAACTTGTTAAATTGTCAATGTTACAGAAATACGACACTGCGGAGCAGCAGATCAACCTTTTTTATTTATTTTGTGTTTGATGTTTTGGAAAAAGACGCTGCGTGTGACACTCAAATAAACTGAACTGGAACTGTAAATGATTTTGTGTTGATAAAATTACACGTTTGACTTCTTTCTGCTCCTTTTCATTCATATGAAATGCTGCTGGTGCATTGTTTTAAATGAATGAATAAATAATAAAACGGGTAAAAAATGGGGGGGAAATGAAGACGTACGTCTATAACAAGAATGAAAACAAAGCATTTAAGAATTAAAACAAAAAAACAACTTGCTTGTCTTAGTTTTTTATGTGTGAGGAGTACAAATATCATGCAGCACAGATTAAAAACGTGATAAAACGTGGAGGAAGTACACGATTATGGATAATAATTATTAGATTGAGGAAAATATAAACAATAATAAATAGAAGTATTGCGACAAGAATAACAAGTGGAAGTGTTTAGAAAAGTAAGAACGGGAATAAAGTGTCATATCAATGATAATAAATATAAATAAATAAATAGGAATATATATAATATAATATTATAAATATAAATAAATATATAATAATTATAAACAATAATAAATAGTAGTATTGCTATAAGAATAAGAAGTGGCAGTATTTAGAAAAGGAAGAACGGGAATAAAGAGTATATGAAGCATAAATATAGGAAGAATGAAAATAAAGTATCGGTGTACGAATAAGAAGTGAAAAAAAGATGGAGCAGTGTAAAGTAATATATAGCAGCAAATTTACTTTTTTATTTATTTATGTATTTCTTTTTTTATTTTATGATCAACTGATTTTTTTTTTTCAGTTATCAATTTTTACTACCAAACCTTCTTGGGCTTTTTTTTCCACACAAAGTTAAACAGTGTTGATTAAGGTGTGTGTGTGTGTGTGTGTGTGCGTGCGTGTGCGTGTGCGCGTGTGTGTGTGTGTGCGCGTGTGTGTGTGCATCAGGCGGAGCTGGACAGTGTGAACCTGCTGCTGAACGACGTGGAGGGCAAGTCCATCAAGGGCGGCCAAGGACTACTCCAGTGTGGAGTCTCAGCTGCAGGACGCTCAGGTACACTGCGGGGGACACTCGGGGTGGTAGGACTGTCCCCTCAGGGACGTCGTCCTCCGTCATTCTCCACCAGAGTTTGGTCTCGCACTGCCGAGGACCGGAGCACTCCGTCTCCGTCTCGCAGCTTTTCTCAAACGCTGCTCCTGCACATGTGGACCAGAATGGACCAGAACGCCTTCTATGTCTTGTCGTCATTTAAAAACTAAACCTTGTAGTGACGTCTATGTGAAGCATTTTACTATTGACGTTCAGGAAAGTAGGCGTTTGCTTCTGTCTTAGCCATCAGCTGTCATTTCGTCATGTATGAGGTTTGATCGGTTCCCGTTAGTCTCATTTCCACTCTTGCCGGATCCAAGCTGCTTCCCCCTCTGAACCCGTCGCGCCTGTCCGACGGCGACGCCTCCGGCGCCTGACTCCTCTGCTCCCGTGCATGTGTGGACGACAGGAGCTCCTCCAGGAGGAGACCCGCCAGAAGCTGTCCCACAGCACGCGGCTGCGGCAAGCTGGAGGACGACCAGAACAGCCTGAGGGAGCAGCTGGAGGAGGAGGAGGAGGCCAAGAGGACCGTGGAGAAGCAGCTGCAGACCACGCAGGCTCAGGTCACTACAGCTCTGCACCCTCCGCCTGGGATGTCTGCCGACCCCACCCCACCTGACACCACCTCTTTGTCCCCCTCCCTCCCGCTGCAGCTCGCGGAGCTGAAGAAGAAGCTGGAGCAGGACGCCGGCTGCCTGGAGACGGTGGAGGAGGCCAAGAAGAGGGTCCAGAGGGGAGATGGAGGTGACCAACCAGCGCTGGAGGACAAGTGCTCCGCCTACGACAAGCTGGAGAAGACCAAGACCCGGCTGCAGCAGGAGCTGGACGACGTGCTGGTGGACCAGGACCACCTCCGGCAGATCGTCTCCAACCTGGAGAAGAAGCAGAAGAAGTTTGGACCAGGTGGGCAGAGATCAGTGCTCGTTGGTGGGACGTCCACTTCACTGGACGGAGGCTGACCGTGCTGCTGCTGCTGCTGCAGATGCTGGCGGAGGAGAAGACCATCTCCACCCGCTACGCCGAGGAGCGGGACCGGGCGGAGGCCGAGGCCCGCGAGAAGGACACCCGGGCTCTGGCCCTGGCCCGCGAGCTGGACGCCCTCATGGACATGAAGGACGAGATGGAGCGCAACAACAAGCTGCTGCGCGCCGAGAAGGAGGACCTGCTGTCCTCCAAGGACGACGTGGGCAAGAACGTGAGGAGCTCGCTCTCTATGTCTCTCTCTCTCTGTCTCTCTCTGTATCTCTCTCTCTCTCTCTCTCACTCTCTGTCTCTGTCTCTCTCTCTCTCTCTGTCTCTCTATGTCTCTGTCTCTGTCTCTCTCTCTCTCTCTCTCTATGTCTCTCTCTGTATCTCTCTCTCACTCTCTTTCTCTCTATGTGGCTCTCTCTCTGTCTCTGTCTCTCTGTCTCTCTCTCTATGTCTCTGTCTCTGTCTCTCTCTCTCTGTCTCTCTCTATATATGTCTCTCTCTCTCTCTCTCTCTCTCTCTCTCTCTCTGTCTCTCTCTGTCTCTCTCTATATATGTCTCTCTCGCTCTCTCTCTCTCTCTCTCTGTCTCTGTCTCTCTGTCTCTCTCTCTATGTCTCTGTCTCTGTCTCTCTCTCTCTGTCTCTCTCTATATATGTCTCTCTCTCTCTCTCTCTCTCTCTCTATGTCTCTCTCTGTCTCTCTCTATATATGTCTCTCTCGCTCTCTCTCTCTCTCTCTCTGTCTCTCTCTCTATGTCTCTCTCTGTCTCTCTATATATGTCTCTCTCTATGTCTCTCTCTCTATGTCTCTCTCTGTATCTCTCTCTCTCTCTCTCTCACTCTCTGTCTCTGTCTCTCTATGTCTCTGTCTCTGTCTCTCTCTCTCTCTCTCTCTATGTCTCTCTCTGTATCTCTCTCTCACTCTCTTTCTCTCTATGTGGCTCTCTCTCTGTCTCTGTCTCTCTCTCTCTCTCTCTATGTCTCTGTCTCTGTCTCTCTCTCTCTGTCTCTCTCTATATATGTCTCTCTCTCTCTCTCTCTCTCTATGTCTCTCTCTGTCTCTCTCTATATATGTCTCTCTCGCTCTCTCTCTCTCTCTCTCTCTCTCTCTCTGTCTCTCTCTCTATGTCTCTCTCTGTCTCTCTATATATGTCTCTCTCTATGTCTCTCTCTCTATGTCTCTCTCTCTCTGTCTCTCTCGCTCTCTATGTCTCTCTCTCTATGTCTCTCTCTCTCTGTCTCTCTCGCTCTCTATGTCTCTCTCTCTCTCTCTGTCTCTCTCTCTCTGTCTCT